>NC_054825.1:91803591-92106621 GCF_018345385.1 Vulpes lagopus | reverse complement strand
CCTTTGGCCCGGGGCGCGATCCTGGAGACCCGGGATCGAATCCCACGTCGGGCTCCCGGTGCATGGAGCCTGCTTCTCCCTCTACATCTCTCTCTCTCTCCGTGTGACTATCATAAATAAAAAAAAAAAAAAAAACAAGTATGGGTACACAAATACATGTACCCACTCACATATACGTATGTAAAATGCCCTTCAGTTTTACATTTCTCTAAAGCTGCTGTAAAAGAAATCTTTTTTTCATACGGCATATTGATTATATTCTTCCAATCCTTCGTGGCTTCCATCCTCCTATAGTTAATTAATTCTGTAATTGTGTATTCATTCACCCCGCTGATGTTTGTTGAGTGCACTATGTTTGGCATTGGGAATTCAGGACTGAACTGATTTTGGTGTATTCTTTTCGCTTCTCTTTTCATACCGTTTCCCCTGCATTCATTCACTATTATAGGTGAGTATTTTTCTCCAAGCCATGAGACATTACAGCATATATCATTTGTTTCTGTTACTTACATAATGTCCTTTTAAACTTTTTTTGTTTTTAAGATTTTATTTATTATTCATGAGAGACACACAGAGAGAGGTAGAGACACAGGCAGAGGGAGAAGCAGGCTCCATGCAGGGAGCCTGACACTGGACTCGATCCCAGGACCCTGGGATCACGCCCTGAGCCAAAGGCAGACTCTCAACCACTGAGCCACCCAGGTGCCCCAGTGTCCTTTTAAACTTGTTTCTCATACTTTTTTGAAAGTGACTCACAGTAAAAAAAAAAAAAAAAAAAAAAAAAAAGTATTTTGTTTTACAACCCAGTAAATATGTACATAGTTATAACTGAAAAGTTTCACAGAACAGTACTTCACCTTCCTATGTGCAGTTTTCCTGGTATTTGTTTTTTTTCTTGGATGGAGGAGGAGAGTACTATGTATTTATGATAAATATTCCACACCCATGATCCTCTCCAGTCAGAAGTTCTTTGAAACGATGCTGTTGGCCTTGATCAGTCAGAGGATGGAATCTCTGACTCAGCCATCCCGCGAATGGCCCCACAGGTAACGGGAACTGGCCGTTGAACCTGCCGGTCATCTCGTCATCCTCGGTCCTGTCGATCTGGGTGGACACAAGAGCCTTGGTGCGGGTGATGCGGTTGCTGGCAGAGCATTTCTGCGGCAGGTGCAGGTCCACAAATCACTGGCGCGGTTCTGCAGGTCCAGGATGCGCCTGCCGCCACTGTGATGAGCTCAGAAAACTCTTCCGTCAATTTTTGAAAAAAAGAAAAGGCTAACCCTGGCCCCACTAACTTGATTTTATGACCCATTCTTTGAGCTTACTTCATAATTTATTTCTTCCATTAAACTTACAAGATACATAGCCTTCTGATACTTTAATTACCATTCACATATATTTAAAAATTAATTTGTAACTTATAATATGGATTTGTTTGTCCTGAACTTCTTTTATGTTACTAAATCCTCTAAGTTGGAGAGAAGGAGTTTTCACGTGATAATCAAAATCTCAATCTCCTTTCCTCAGACCATTTCAATAATATCCTATGTTGCACAGCTTCTTACACAGAGCTGTTGCACAGCTCTTAAATAGTGAGGAGGATAATATATGCAAAGGCTAAAATATCTTAGAGTGAGCTGCATTGGTATCCTTCCATGGGTGAGAGATCCAAAGGGCAGATGATGCCTGAATGCTGGGAAGTCAGAATGTATGGGCTCTTCTGTTTATTTTCATTTGCTTCAGGAGCTCTCCTCAATGTGTTTATGTGTGGAGCCCACATAGATGAAATTTTCAGAGATGCTACTGCAGAGGACTTACTTAATAGTGGTTTTGAAAACAGCTAACTTGAATCAGTTATTGGGCTTTCCCATTCATGTAGCAGAGCTGTGATTTTTTTTTTCATGTTTTCATATTTTGGGTCTTTATTTTCCTTTCAGTGTCTTTTGGTCATAGTATATTGGAACATTTCCTCCACCTATCTCTGCACTTATTCTCTAGACTTCTAGACTAACCAAGTAAGTCCTTTTACCTTTTGCTGTGTCCTTGGGAAGTTACTATCCCTTCTGTTTCCCTTCATACTCTTTTAAAATGAGATGATTGAACTCCACATACTTTCTCAGATCTCTCTGGCCTTGACATTTTTGTCTCTTAATTGGATTATAAACACCTGGGGGATGTGATTACCTAGTTTACCTACTCCTACATAGGGTCAAGGAGGCCCTTACTTAGCACTTGTATTTTGATTTTGGCCTATACATGTTCTTTCAGGTCTTGAAGGGGGAAAAGTGCTTGTCATAAATCTTAGCTTTGTTCATTCATTCCCTCTCCACTACAGAAACTTCAAATCGTGAACTACTTTGAAGATTGTTGAAGTAATTCAAGGTATACTCTGTAGTTCTGAGAAGAGTTTAAGATTAGAGAGGAGGCATGGCTAGTGCCAAATCTGTTCACCTCTGAGGAATTTGAAAGTGAAATATGCAGTATACATGTAGTAGGGCAGATACTAGCATTATCATTGCTTTTGTGCAGAGTAGACATATCTAAATGGCCAATATGAGTAAGTAGAATGTCTGGCTCTGATTGGCCCAGGCAGGTGAACACAGCCAAGTCATATAATTTCTGGGTCTTACTGTCTTCATGTTTAAAATAAAGGGGTTGCACTAGAAAATTTCCATTCTAATCTCTGATTTTAATCTACAGATGTAAGCCTGAATTATAAAAGAAAGGAAAACAGTTTTTGAGAAAGGTTAAAATCTATTTTTTTAAATCATCTAAAGTTGGTCTGTACAAAAATCAATACAACCCTAAGTCTTATAGGTATAACATTTACGGAAGGCAACCTGACATAATATAATTAACAGCCTCAAAAAAAAAAAAAAGTTCATATCAATTGACATAGTAATATAATTCTGTGGCATTTATCTTAAGGAAATAGTTTAGAAAGATAAAAGCAATCATTGTCATTGCAATGTTATATGTAACAGAGAAAACTGGGAAGCAATTCAAACTTCTGATAAAGGGAAATGGTTAAATTATGGTACCTTACTGTGTTGAATAATGTACTGCATCAAAATGATTATGGATACTATGTATAAACATGACATTATCACAGCTGTCACACTCAACATTAAGCAAGCAGAATACAAACTGTTTTATACTGTACATGTACAAGCAAACAATACAGATTATTTTATAGTATACACGTAGATTTAGAGGTTAGACAGGCATATGTTCAAACTGTAGAATGCCTACTGGCAACTAGCTAACCTTGATAGGCTCTTAATCTTTTAGCCACAGAGGCCTCTTCTATAAAATGAGTATATAGTATCTATTTAACAGGGTTGTATAGATTAAAAGAGATAATGTTTATAAAGCCCCTGACACATTATGCTCAATAAATAAAAGCTGTTTTTTTAAACTTTTTAAAAAATCAAATAAAGACTAGAGAACACAAATAATTAGTTAACATGGTAAAGATACTTTTTTTTTAAGGTATGGGTCATTTTAAAGAAATTTTTCACTACACTTTTGTAGTAAATACCTAATTAAAGAGATAGTGTAAGAAGAATAAAACCAGAAAGGAACCAGTGGTAAATAAATATTAGTGGAATGTAGATGGGCTCTTTATACCATCAAAGGCAGAAAACAGAGGAGAAAAACAGGTGGGTTTTAATTACATAAATATTAAAAACTTCTGCATGCTAAAAGGGCAAGGTACAAAGTAACAAAGCAAATTCGTAAAGAAATGATCGGACTTGACCAAAGAGTTGGTGGGAGAGTTGGAAAGTATGGGATGGGATGGATTGAAAATTATGTTTATTATTTAATTAGTTTAACTCCATTTTGAACTTGACAGCAAAGCAAACATGTATTTTATTGAACAGCATTTCACCTAAACCCATTTTTGTGGGGTTTGGGGGTTGTTCTCACCACTTCCTCCCTAACCCATGTTTCCCAACTGCTCACCCACTCATCCTCCACATGGTGGGCTGGGCTATTCTTCATTAATAACCTGATTTGCCCTTTTAAATACTCTCCTCATTCATGGTTTCTCTCTCATTTGGACAGCAGTTGAAGGCTTTTCACAAAAAACAAGTTAATCTATGTAAGAAGGAAGATAATACTGGGAGTTGGGACAAGGAGTAAAGGAGATAAGTTTGCTGGAAGGAAAAAGAAAATCCAAAGGAAAGAATGAAATGCACACGCCCAGTTACCTGGGAGCCTGGGTGGAGTGGGAGGCTGCCAGGCTTTCTTCCAGGTGACTAAGTCAGGACTTGGAACCCCACTGGGCTTCATGGGTTCTCCTTGTCCTCTGCTACTTCTTCTTCTCAACTTAGCCTTAAATTCTCTTCTATGTACTTGAGGTAGCAACACAGCCACACATAAAATTCTTCAGGAGATAGTTTTACAGAAAATCTTTGTCACATGCACCCCTCATTTGTTCTTCGCTTGCAGTTTTTTATCCTTAAACTTTCTAGATTTCAGTTTCTCAAGTTTCCCTTTTTGTCCCTTACTAGACCTGTTTTGAACCCAAAAAGTGACAAAACAGCTGATCAGTGGTGACTAGAGTAGAAATTTGAGGCAGAGTGGCCAGGAAGCTAGTACCTCATAGGTGTCCATAAATATTTGTTAAAGAAGTGGAATGCCTGGAGCAGATTACCTGGATTCTGTCCCTGGCCTCTCACATGAGCAAATTCCCTAATTTCCCCATGTCTCCATTTGCTCATTTGTAAGATGGGGAAGCTCACCCAATCTATCTCATAGCATTGTAAACAAAATGCATTAATACTTATAAAGTGCTTAAAATAGTCCTGGGTCAAAGTAAGTTTTTCAGGAAGGTGTAAGCTCTTATGATTTGCAAGCTTAGAATCAAAACAGTTGTATGTAGACATAACAGTCTGTGGTGATAGTTAGAAGCTAGAAATCTAACCTGTAGATAGGTCACTGTTCAAGCCACTGGTTTTCATTTCCGCCATAGCCCCCAAAATTGCATGTGTGTCACTGATCCTTTTTTCTTGGCCTGTTTTCCTTTTGGGATCTTCTGAAACAGCACACTCTTGATTTTCCTTCTACTTTATTAAGCATTTCTTCTTCATCTCCATTGAGTATCTCTCTCCATTGCAAGATACTTCTTGTTTACTCAACCTTTATTATTTTTTAAACTTTTCCTTTTGAAATAATTATAGATTCACAGAAAAAAAAAAAAGATTCACAGAAGTTGCAAAGAAAGTATATAGGGAAGGCTCATGTACCCTTTACCCAGCTTCCCTCCGTGGTAACTAATCTTATGTAACTGTAGTACAATAATCAAAACCAGGAAAATGACATCGATGCAATCTGTAGGGCTTACTCAGATTTAATCAGCTTTGTATGCACATGTGTGCATAGTTCTATGCAATTTTATCACGTTTGGTTTTGTTTAACCACCACTAGAACTGCTCAATCACCACAAGGCCACCATTCCCTCCTAAGCCCTTAAACCCTGGCCAGCATTAATCTGTTCTTTGTGTCTGTAATTTTGCATTCAGGAATGTTATATATGTGCATATGGAACCTTTTGGGGGTTGGTTTTTTTCATTGAGCATATTTCCTTGAGGTCCATCCAAGTGTTAAGTGAATCAGTGGGTTACTCCTTTTGTTGCTGTGTGGTATTCTATGGGATGGACATACCACAGTTTAACTATTCATCATTTGAAGGACATTTAGATCATTTCCAGTTTTTGCCTATTACGAATAAAACTCCTATGAATATTTGTGTCTGTATCTGAATTTATGTATTGTGTGAACCTAAGTTTTTAGTTCCTTGGGAGAATGCCTGAGAGTGCAATAGATGGGTCATATGTTAACTGTATATTTTGCTTTTTAAGAAACTGCCAAACTAGTTTCCAGAGTGGCTGTACTATTTTACAGCTCTACCAGCAGTGTATAAGTGATCCTGTTTTTTCCTCAGTCTCACCAGCATTTGGTGTTTTTACTTTTTATTTTAGCCATTCTGATAGGTGTGTAGTGATAACTCATTGTGGTTATAATTTGCATTTCCTTAATGGCTAATGGTATGAATATATTTTCACGTACTTATTTGCCATCTGTAGGCCCTCTGGTGAAGTATTTCATAATATCTTTTGCCCATTTTCTATTCGGATTGTGTTTTGTTTTTGTTTTTACGGTTGAACTTTTAGAGTTCTTTATATACTCTTGATAGTAGACCTTTGTTGGATATGTGGTGTGCAAATATTTTCTTCCAGTTTTAGCTTGTTTTTTTTTTTTTCTTCTTCTTAACAGAGTGTATTCATTTCCTATGGCTTCTATAACAAATTACTACAAACTTGGTGGCTTAAAACAAAAGTTTATTCTCTTACAGCTTTGGATGCCAGGTGTTTGAAATTCATTTCATTGGGCCAAACCCAATGTGTCAGCAGAGTTGCATGCCCTCTGAAGGTTCTAGAGGAGAATGTTTCCTCACCTTTTCCAGCTTCTGGAGCAATGTTCTTGGCTTCACTCAAAGCCCCTCCCTCTATCTTCAAAGCCAACAGTGTAATATCTTCAAATCTCTCTCTTTTCCTCTCTCTTATTAGGACACTTGTGATTGCATTTAGGGTCACTTGAGTAATCCAGGATAATTTCCTATCTCAGGATCTTCAACAAATATTTGTTGGGATGAGTAAATGATCTCTCTTGTGTGTATTTGGAGTTCTGTGTATTCCAAATCTTACTTTAAATAGTGTTCTTTGTATGCTGATTCCCTTAACTCATGGATACTTAGCATCGCAGTCCTTACTGCCAGCCCTCCTCCTGGCTTTCCTTTCTCTAGTACCCAGTGATGCATTTGTATATTTATTTGCATATATTCACTAAACCTTGGAACTCTTCAGATTTCTGAACTTTGCATAAACTGGGCATGCTTTAACCATTGTTACAGAACTGGACAGCCTGTGGGTGGTTCATGACTCAGTTTGGAAGAATAGAGTGTTACTGCTTCAGATACTGTCTCCTTACATCTGTGCAGAGCCTAGCTATGTCCCACTACCCTGGAGGAGGAAAGGGAGATACAGAGAAAGGAGAAGGAAGGGGCTTTTCCTTTCACCTTTATTGGCCCAAGGACAAGTTAAGTGTCAGTTGAACATGGTTGCAGGGGCAAGGAACCCATGTTAGAATGATGATAGGAAGTTATTGCTACTGTAAATAAAGTATAGCTGGGAATAGGGTCTAGTACAGGAGGAAGAACATGCTGTTTTAAGCAGTGTCTTCAACTTCGCACTGTATATGCCTTATGCTGTGTGTGAATACCTACACTTACTTGGTAATCTGGTCTTCCAGAGTATCTTCAAGCCTCTCAAAATAAGAAATGCTATGCTTTTCTAGAAACAGCCATACTTGGATTTTCTTGACTGTAGTGAGATGAAAATGATTATATACTAGTTCAAGAGTTGTGCTCTTCCTCTGTTCTCTCTCAGCAACAGGATCAGGGAATATGCAGATGTAACCTCCTTGCTTTCTGCTCTTTCCCCAAAGAAGTATTTTTTAGCTATCTTGGCCCTTGGCTTCTCTGGTTCAGTCAGCGACAGAGCTAGAAGGAAAATGGATGGTGGGGGAAACTGCCAATATAAGCATTGGTTTACCGTTTACGAGATGATGGTGGTGGAAATGCTCTTAAGCTTATTTTCCTAATTTATATTCTTTAATTGAAATGTACTTTATATACAATGAAATTCACAGGTCTTAAATGTGTTGTCCATTCAGTTTTGACTGAGCAAACATCTGTGTAATTGACACCCTCTGCAAGATAGAGTTTTGACCGCCCTGGAAAAAAGTTCCTTGTGTCCCTTTCCAATCAGTATACACATGCCCATCCATGAAAAAATTGCTATCATTGTGTTTACTTTTGTCTATTCTAGTATTACACCTGAAGAGACATACAGTGTGTATGCTTTTATGTTTGACTTCTTTTACTCAGCATGTCTGAGATTCACCCATGTTGTTAGTGTATCTCTAGCTTGTTCCTTTCATGCTGAGTCCACCATGTGACTATGCCACAGTTTGTTTATCTGTTCTCTTGTTGATGGACAGCTGTGCTGTTCCCAGATTTGGGCTATTATGAGTCAAGCTATTATGAACATTCTATTTTAGTATATATGCTACCGAAGCAAGCACTGTTATGAACATTCTTGTACAGGGTTTTGTGTGTGTATATCTGTATGGACATATATTCCCTTCTCTTGAATAAATACTTAGAAGTAGAATTTGTTTCTAGGCTATATGTATATTTACCTTTTAAATAAATTTCCAAAGTGTTCTCCAAAGTGATTATGCCATTTTCACATAGAGTGCACCAAAGCTTTTCTTGTGTCAAAGCAGAAATAGCATAGAGAGACATCCAGTCTGGTTACCTTTTTGCTATTGGAACTCTAGAAGGTATCTTCTTAATATTCAAAAAATTAAGCAAGTAGAATTTCAACAAGGGAAGGACTTCAATAAAGTATTTATACATGTTATCTATTTTCCTTTGCAAACATATATATGATCTCTGAAAAGTTGCACAGACCCTGCCACTGCAAGAATAAGAGTCAGTTTTATTCTAACAGCCTTTTGCTCACTTCTGCTTGCAATGAGAAGAAGAAATCAGGGGCTCAGAACCTATGAAAGGTTTTTTTCCTGAGTCTCCCTTAATATGGGTATAACAGAAAACAAAGGCACTAAATATTGAACTATATTTAGGGGGAGGGAGAGCTCAGCTGTGTTTCTTTGTTCTAGTGTTTATACATGTGTACTTATGCTATGTCTGTTTCTTTCCCGTAATCTTTCTAAGTATTGAACGTTACATCTTAAATTTTCCACTTTGTCTTTTAGGCCAAGGAAGCCCTAGAGAATATTGAAGTTCCTGTTGGCTGCCTTATGGTCTACAACAACGAAGTTGTGGGGAAGGGACGAAACGAAGTTAATCAAACCAAAAATGTATGTCATTTGAATAGTCTAATTGCAAACATACAGCAGTGAAGGTAGGAGTGCGCTGAACTTCATCACAGTAGCAAGAAGATGGGTCTGTGTCAAGACCCATAGGTACCGATGAAAGGGTAGTCTCCCTTAACATTTCTTTTTTTGAATGCCTTCATTTCTAGTTATAAAGTGATCCATGTTTTTTAAAATTTGGAAAATTCAGAAAAATTTAATGAAGCAATAAAATCTTTGGGGTAATTTTCTATTTTATGGAGTCCTACTTTAGCACTTGAGTGAAATTCAAGAAGGGATATTAGGACATTAGAGTGTCAGTACTGAAGAAATGAATCTAATCTCCATCCTTAGCAAATCTAATACGAAAATTCCACTTTACAAAACACATCAATTTAACTCATCACATTCTTTACTATCTTTACATATTGTTTTCCTCCTGGTAGATTAAAAAATCATCTTAGTTTATATATTTGAAGGTATTAAAGGATTGTATAAAGGAAACTGTTGGTATGTTATATATAATTCAATGGAATAGTCTCTACCATCTGCTGTCTCTGTACCTATATGTGGTATTACACTTTATTATTTTTTATTTTTTTAAAAAAGATTTTATTTACTTATTGAGAGAAAGAGTGACTCAAAGAGCACAAGTAGGAGAAGCAGCATAGGGAGAGGGAGAACAGGAAGCCTGGTGTGGGGCTCTATCCCAGGATCCAGGGATTATGACCTGAGATGAAGGCAGATGCTTAACCACCTGAGCCACCAGGCACCCCGTCATTCCATACACTATTATTTTTTATTTATTTTTTTTATTTAACAACTTTTTTTTAGAGAGAGAGAGAAAGAAAGTGTGCATGTGTGCACAAGTGTGGCAGGGAGAGGCAGAAGGAGAAGGAGAGAGGAAATCTTAAGCAGGTTCCATGCTTAGTGTGAAGCCTGATTCAGGGCTCGAGTTTATGACCCTGGGATCATGACTTGAGCTGAAATCAAGAGTTGGACATATAACTGACTGAATCACCCAGGCGCCCTGGTATTATACTCTAATAGGTTGTGTGCCTTTATATTACTGTGGTTAGGTTGAGAAGTTCATGAATTAAGGCAGTATTTCTTGGTATTCCAGCAGTGTGTCACAGTAAGTATAAATGAAGTATGCAATTTTAGGATTATCAGAAATACTAGGTGGACTCACAGCTTCTAACCATAAGGACACTCACATAGACTTTGATCTTATTTGATCTTGGGAACCAGAGAACAAATGTTGGTAATAGTGCTATGGGGAATTTAATGTTTATCTAGCACATCTATCAAAAAGAAAACACATGCAAAGTAGGAACCTAGATTCACAAAGCAATTATTATGTGGTTATCAAAACACTTGTGAGGTAAGTAATAAACATAATGTAGCAATCGTGAATATACAGATACTTGTCTGGGTGTAAAATTCTGCATTTTGAGTAATTGCCCTGTCTCCATATTTGTATTTTGTGATTTGGTATGATATCTTTAATATCAGAACTTTGAATGCCCTAATGTCATCCATCTAACCCCCCAAATGACCTGGGTTTCTTCTGTATCTTGAAATTAACCTGCATTTATTTTGGTTTATGTGTCCTATAGAAAATTACTCTACAAAAGTCTTCTATAGAAAGACTCTTGACCCCAAATAAGGAAACCTGAGTCCTACTTTTGGCTCTGATACTACCACCACTCTTATCACTACCATCACCTCTCCCAGCTGTGTGTTTTTAACATGTTCTAAGTTTGCTTATAGTTACTCATTACTAAAAGAGAGGTTGAGGGGCACCAGGGTAGCTCAGTTGGTTAAGTAGCCGACTTTTGATTTCAGCTCAGGTCAAGATTTCAGAATCCTTGGATCAAGTCCTATTCTGGCTCCCTGCTTAGTGGGGAGTCTGCTCCTCTGCCCCTCCCCCAGCTTGCACGCGCTCTCTCTCTCTTTCAAATCAATACATCTTTTTTAAAAAACCCAAAAAACACTTATTTGTAAGACACCACACCACTCTGGATTTTCTTAAAAAAAAAAAAAAAAAAGAGGTTGATTGCAGTGATTCAGTTCAAAAGTTACATATTGAGAATCCTAGGGAGATTTGGTTCAGTAATTCTGAATCTGATTTTTAGAAAGTACTTGAGTTGGGGAAACTTTTTTTTTTAAGTTCCTCAGTTCTAGTATGCAGGTAGGTTTGGGAACCTGTTCTCTAAAGTGCCTTACAGCTCTGAGTTTGTAATTCTGTCCCTGCGTTGCTTCCATCTGCGTGTAGCTTCAATGGCACCTTGGCCACTGTGCCAGCATTTCTCACACCCTATTCTGTGCCACAGGTAATGAGAACCTTTTTATTTGCCCCAACCAGATTTTATACTTGTTGAGGACAGACTTTTTAAATCTCACATAGGATTTAGCACAGTGGCTTATACATAGTTAGCAATCAGAATAAGCTTATTGATAAATGTTATTATCCAAATGTTATTAATAATTATTGCATACAGAGCACATATATAGCTCACAGCATCTGCTTCGTATAATTCAGTGTTTTATGAGGTAGAGATGCCAGTGTACCCTGTATTACAGATAGGGGAACCACAGAGAAGTTATGTAACTTGCCCAAGGCCACATAATTAGTGATGTCACAGACAGGATTCAAATTTAGGTATGGTTATTTCCAAATGCTATGTGATTTCTCTGTATTCTACGCCACCCATGAGGTATCTGAGACTGATACCAAATCTCTGCTTTTCTCTAGAGTCTGCCAGAATATAAAATCTCATCCCAAAGAAAATGTAAGTGATGACATTCCACTAATTAAATACAGATTTGTGTAGAGTGAAGTGAAGGATAGCTTTGAAAACATTGACAATGGAGCACATGCTTAAAGACTTCACGCTTTCCCTAGAATATTCACAAACTCTAGACTGTCCCCCCCACCCAGACTTATATTTTCTGTGGCATTTTAATTGAAAGAGCATCCCTTTAGGTTCTGAGATACTTAACTAAAAATATGGCATAATTCTCATGGCATCTCCTATAAGGTGTCTTTTCTTCATGAGGTTATGGGAATAGAACTGGGAAATACATTGCCAAGTGCTAAGAGTGTCCCAAAACTTTATTCATTAAAACGCCAGAAACATCAGGCCCATTTTGTTGTATTTATATTTGAGTGTTTGTAAAATGCAGTTACATGTTGATGCCAGTGCTTCTTTTTTCAGGCTACTCGACATGCAGAAATGGTGGCCATCGATCAGGCCTTAGATTGGTGTCATCAAAGTGGCAAGAGTCCTTCTGAAGTATTTGAACACACTGTGCTGTATGTCACCGTGGAACCGTGTATTATGTGTGCAGCTGCTCTCCGCCTGATGAGTATCCTTTGACTTTGTAAGTTAATGTCTTGTGCCTCTCCTACCAACTTAAAAATGGCCAGACACATAAGCTGTTTTCTAATATGTGAAAACAGATCTGTAAAACAAGTTATAATATATTGTACCCCTTGGCCAAAAAATTTTTAGGAAAGATTTTTGAATAATAAAATTACTTCATTTTCTATCAATAGATATAAAACCATTAGCCAAATAAACTAGAGAAAGAAAAACTAAGAGCTAACTACTTGTGTAAGGATAAGTCATAAATTAAGGTAGATGATAAAACTGCAGAGGATAGGTCTAAAGAATATGCAACTTTGGATAATAGATTATTGGTGCCTTTGAATATAGATTATAGGTGATTTAAAAATTTTTCTTTCTCTGCTTATATGTTTTTGTTTATTCTTGCCATGAATACCTATTACAATGTGTGAAAAATTTTAAGTCATTTATAATGGAAATTGAGAAAGTTACAGCTCTTTGAATTGTCTTTCATAGAATGACACACATATTGAGTGTTAGCAAGTTTGTCTCCAAAATCTTTAAAAAATTATTTGCTAGTTCAAAAATTCAATTTCATACTTGTGCATTTTTATGTACTTATTTTGCTATGTATGTGTGAAAAATTTTATCACTTTAAAAGTAACACAGGGTTTTGAGTATAATGTGTATAATCTCTACTGTGTAAAGAGGGGAGTTCTGGTCAACTTAGAACTCTCTCCCTAACCTACCTTACAAAGTGGTTCAGCTTTGATCTGTTTTATATTGGGGCACAGGTTATATTTTATTTGGAGAAAGATGAAGGGACAATCCTGTTTTTGAAAGGTGAAAATCCCTGGATTAAATTCCTACTTCCTTTCTGGCTCCAATTCTCTAATGACTCAAAGAAAGTGAGTTAGGAAAGACAAGTGAGAACACCAAACTGTGAACATTTAGCAACTATGTAGTCAGTTTTCATTATTTGCAGTTGGAAGATGTTAATCTCTAAATCCTTTATACCTCTTCCTTTGTGTAGATGGATTGTATGATTTTTAAGACTGAGCCTAAGTATAACTGTTTTTAAAAGTAGCCAGAGCCTTTCGTCCAGGATGGCCTGGTTTTGTCACTGTATGCACTTGAGCTGCACATTCTCTTCAGGACCTTAATTCTTTCTCATAAATTCCACTGGTTGTATATGGCTGTCAGAATGAACGATTTGGCGGTTGTGGCTCTGTTCTAAATATTGCCTCTGCTGATTTACCAAATACCGGGAGACCATTTCAGGTAATATGATCTGCTTATGCTTTTTCTTGCTAATTGGTTGGATCTCTTTATCGGCTTGGGAATACTTCACATGTGGTCAGGATACCAAAAGGCTGTGCTAGAACCAGGCCTACTCTGGGACCTCTGGTCAAGTTCATTTTTGCCTCAATAGAAGAAGACAGCTAATCATTTCCAGGTGAGTGCTTGGCTCTTTTAATTAGCAGAATCTCTCCAGAAGAAGAGTCTGTGGCCTTCCCAAGTGTCTTCTGACAGTCTTTACCAATGCCTTCAGGTACGTTTGGTGATGCTGTCACTTTGGCATTTTCACTCAGTTGATTGTCCCCACCTCCATGCTGTACCACATTTGTGTGAAGCTTGGCCTCTCAGTGGCAGTAGATGCTATTTACAGTGCACACACAATATTTTAACACAAAGCCAGTCATTTTGCTTTATTGCTATGTACTATATTTTTAAACATTTTTTTAAAAAAAGATTTTATTTGTATTTATGAGAGTGACACAAAGAGAGAGAGAGAGAGAGCCTAGGGGAAGGAGCAGAGGGAGAGGGACAAGCAGACTCTGCTGAGCACTGAGCTGGATGTAGGGCTTGAACTCAGAACTCTGAGATCATGACCTGAGCCCAAACCAAGAGCCATACGCTTAACCAACTGAGCCACACAGACATCATTGTTGCTGTGTACTACTTTTGGTGTCTAGCAATGAATACCTGTATTTCCATTATCCCGCCCCCCCCCACCTTTTCAATATTGAAATTTCCCCCCAGATCCAAGAATCCATATTACTTTCATCTTCTCTTAAAAATTCTACTTTCCTTTTAATCTTGCCACCTGTCCCCAAGTTTTTGTGTTTAAGGCTATGAGCATTAGGAAATGATATTTCAGAGTTTGGCCTATAGACACATAGCATCTTTCACAAACTAGTTTGATTGTTTTTTCTAAGGTTAATCCTAAAATATTATGTTTTAACAAGAAAAGGATTTAACAAATGCTGGACATGGTGGGCGGTTAACTTCAAAGATCTCAGCAGTTCTTAGGAGAATACTGAGTACCTATGAAGGGCTAAATTTGGCTGAATCCCACTGAGAGTAAGTTTTGGAAAACATTCTATTTTGAGTTTTCCCAGCCGAACATTCTTTCCTAACAAATTCTGTACATCTGAGAATAGATGACTTTTAACATCACATCAAACAAATTGTAATAGAACAACGGAGAGTGAACAATATGATCGGCTTGACCATTAAGAAAATCTGCAAAGTGATTTGATTTTTCCAATCACTTATATCAGTACTTCAAAATTTGCTTAGTTAGCTCTTTCTTTACAAGCGAATTACTGACTCTGTACTTTATTTATGAGAAAGAACTAAAGAATTTCTCAAAGCTTCTGGGCAGAACAAAGATGAACTCTTGGATATCAGACATGGATAGAAAATTTCTCTACAACAGAGTGACATTGGTTGCATAAACTGTCCTCTCTTACACATCTCTGCACAGAGTTGATCTGGCTGAACCAAAGAATAAGTTTGTTTGTAGTGTATGTACCTGGCCTAATTGGCTTCAGTGAAACGATGACCATTGTTTGAAGACCAGCCTCCAGGTTTGATGCCAAATTATGTTTTGTTTTTGTTTTTAATGTTTCGAGAGTCTAAAGAAAACATTGATACCTTAGGTTTCTGGACCCTATGTTTTCTTCCTTTATTTGGTTGGGTTGGGCAGGGGGTTTTATGTGAGGTGTTTTTGTGGTTTTTTTCTTTTTTAGTTTTGTTTTTCACATACCCTTGTGTGGAGGGCTGACTTTCAATAGATTGCAGGGAGAGAGCTGCTCTGCTACATGGGAAACCCTGACCCAGAAGCAGGTTCCCCATGAACACTCACTGGTGATGGGTGAGGTGGGTAGGCCCGTTCCGGTCTTGCTGTTTCCCAGGAGGAGGGGCTCACCACACCAGACTGTGTTGAACAGGACTGTATGGAGCAGGGTGTGAGGGCACATGGGCAGCCTCGGGCTGGGACAGCAGGGGGACAAGTTCTCTGAGGCCAATAAGGCTCTATGTCACTACCCAGTATTCTGCTTGGGTGGGCTTCTGACTTAGAGCGTTCAGTCATAATCCCACAGGTGGTAGCTTGACCCCATTGGCTCCTTAGCCAAACACATATACCAAATGTATTTTTTTAAGAGCGTTCTCACATGATTCCACTGAGCAACCAAGGTGGAGGATCATAGCTCTAACTTCATAGGTGAGGAGGTGCTTTGTGCTCCTTATGTTCATGAGAGCATAAGGAGAGGTGGGAGATCTGAGGAGCATGAGAAGGAGGCCTGAGAATAAGAGGATTGACCCACCATGGTTAGAATGATCGGAGAAGGTTGGGAGAACTGAAAAGCTAAGGAGGAGAGAGTTCTAAAAAGAAGTGAGAATGGTCAGTAGTCTCCACACTGCAAAGAGTTGTGGAGGTTGGAAAGGAAACCAGTGTTTTGGTCAGTAGGGGCCCTTGGGATATCTATAATCACAAGACAGTGAGGATGAGGTTGAGGAGGAAATGAAAGCCACACAAGCCTACAGCCAGGAGTCTGGAATGTTCTCAGGGACCAGCAGGGTCAGCAGCTTGCCTGAGGGGCAGGGTGGAAGGAAGGTTATTGGTTTTTGTTTTTTTTTTTTTGCCCAGCCTTACTGAGATAAAATTGACAGTTAATGTCGTGTAAGTTTAAAGTGTACAATGTGATGATTTGATAGATATATAGATTGTGAAATGTTTACCACAATAAAGTTAGTTAGCACACCGTTCACCTCATGTAATTACCATTTTGTTGTTATGGTGAGAACGCTTAAGCTCTACTCTCTTAACAGTTTTCTTTTTCTTTTTCTTTTTTTTTTTTTAAGATTTTATTTATTTATTCATGAGAGACACAGAGAAAGAGAGGCAGAGACACAAAGCACAGGAAGAAGCTCCCTGCATGGAGCCTGACGTGGGACTCGATCCAGGGTCTCCAGGATCATGTCCTGGGCTGAAGGCAGCACTAAACCACTAAGCCACCCAGGCTGCCTTCTTTACAGTTTTCAAGTACACAATACAGCATTAACTATAGTCACCATCCTGTACCTTAGATCCTTAGAACCTTATAACTGAAAGTTTGTATCCTTGGATCAGTGTCTCTTCATTCCCACCAACCTCCTGCTCCTCTGCCCCTGATAACTACGATTCTACTCTCTGCTTCTATAAAGAAATGTTTTATGTTTATATAAATATATAAATTATGTATATATATGTGTGTGTGTATATATTTTTTTCATTATATATATGCAATAGAATATTCAGCCATAAAAAAGAAGGAAATTCTGCCAACTGGGGACAACGTGGATAGACCTTGAGGGCATTATGCCAAGTGAAGTAAGCCAAAGAAAGACAAATACTGTATCATCTCACTTATATGTACAATCTAAAAACATGAAACTCAGAAAGCTTATTTCTTTGAATGGGAGAGATTTACGCAGGCTTTATAATAGGCCCAGTTAAGAGATGATGGAAGGCACAAGAGAAAGAGAGTTTCGTTCTGAGCAACAGATCACTCTAAGCAATGACCACACTGGGCAGACCCTTGTGCTGGCACTCATTGGCTGCTTCCTCTCCTGTGGTGGCTTCCAGATGTGCCTCCTTGGCATCTCTGTTCATTTTATCATTTCATGCACCTTAGAAGGATGCAATGCATCAAGTCTGTGACATGCTTTCAAAGCCCTGGATATTTTGATCTCATTTTATCTCATTCTTTACCTGTAGGCCCCCCACCCCACATTAGTTGGTTTTTTTATACAGCCTAAGCTTATTCTTACTCTTTCCTTGAAATGCTCTGCTGAGTTTCTTTAAATAATTGCGCTTTTGTTTTTATTTTTTTAAGATTTTATTTATTTATTCATGAGACACAGAGAGAGAGAGGTAAAGACATAGGCAGAGGGAGAAGCAGGCTCCATGCCGGAAGCCCTATGTGGGACTCGATCCTGGAGTTCCGGAGGCAAAGGCAGACGCTCAACCGCTGAGCCACCCAGGCATCCCTAAATACTGCTTTTTTTTAAAAATTTTTATTTATTTATGATAGTCACACAGAGAGAGAGAGAGAGAGAGAGAGAGAGAGGCAGAGACACAGGCAGAGGGAGAAGCAGGCTCCATGCACCGGGAGCCCGACGTGGGATTCGATTCCGGGTCTCCAGGATCGCGTCCTGGGCCAAAGGCAGGCACCAAACTGTTGCGCCACCCAGGGATCCCCTAAATATTGCTCTTTAAATTTTTTTAAAATTTTTATTTATTTTAGCGCATATGTGCTTACGAGTGGGGTGGGGGTCGGAAGGTAGGAGAAAGAGTCTTTTTAGCAGGCTCTACGCCCAATGCAAGCTGTCTCAGGGCTCAGTCTCATGACCCCAACATCATGACCTGAGCCGAAATCAAGTCAGATGCTTAACCAGCTGAGCCACCCAGGTGCCCCAAATATTTGCTATCTTTAAGGCAAGTTCAAGGGCAGCCCGGGTGCCTCAGGGTTTGGCACCACCTTCAGCCCAGGGCGTGACCTGAAGACCCTGGATGGAGTCCCACGTCAGGGTCCCTGCATGGAGCCTTCTTCTCCCTTTGCCTGTGTCTCTGCCTCTCTCTCTCTCTCTGTGTCTCTCATGAATGAATGAATGAATGAATGAATGAATGAATGAATGAATAAATAAATAAATAAATAAATAAATAAAATTAAAAAAAATATTAAGGCAAGTTCAGGCTTTGTCTTCATGTAATATTTCATGTAATTTCACTCCATGCCGTTATCACAATTTCTAATCCTTCACATAACGACCTCTTATCTCTAGTTAGATACCAAAGATAGACCAAACTGAACACTTCTTTTTTACAATTTATTTATTTATATGAGAGACAGAGCATGCATGGGAGGGGCAGAGGGAGAGAGAATCTCAAGCCGATTCTGCACTGAGCATGGAGGCCCACACAGGGCCGATCTCACGATCCCAAGATGACGACCCCAAGCTGAAACCAAGAGTTGGTTGCTCAATCGACTGTGCCACCCAGATCCCCCTCAAACTGAATACTTTTTAAAAAAAATCTGCTATAGTAAGGTTCCACATTTTTTTTTCTGTAAAGAGCCTAATATAAATATTTTAGCCTTGTGAGCCACGTAGGTCTGTTACATCTTTTTTTTTTTTTTCCACAACTCTTAAAAAATATAAAAATCATACTTAACTGATCATTTTCAGCTGTGGATTGCCGACTCTAGGTCTGTAGCGTCAAACACTTAATGGGCTACTAGTAAGTACACTAAATAAAAATAGCTGATGCTTAACAAACTCTTAGGAAGTGCCAGGTATTTAACAGGTGTTATTTTATGTAATCTTATTTAATCTTCATGAAATCCTTCCGAGGTAAGTGCTGTAATTACCTCCATTTCACACAGGAGGAAGCTGGGGTACAGAGTTTGATTATCATACCCAAGATCACATAACTAGTAACTTCAGTAGTACTTGATGGAAAAATAATAGTTGGTTAGAGTGACATTTGAGTCCGTACATCTATTCTTTTGTAACATACTTCCTTACCGCATTATTGCTATCCCTAGAGCATATTAACATTACCTGAAGTAAATTTATGTAATTATGTATACATTGCTGTTTTTAATGGGCTACAGGCCACATTGTCATAGGCCAGTATTCATTCCCAATTTTCTCATTTCATCAGTGCATTCCCGGATATCGGGCTGAGGAAGCGGTGGAAATGTTAAAGACTTTCTACAAACAGGAAAATCCAAATGGTCAGTTTTCCCGTGCTATACAAAAAAATAAAGACAAATCAGTGTGAAGAGACTCTGATAAGCACCTACCCTCTTCATTTTCTCTTTTTCTTTTCTTTTCACAGCACCCAAATCAAAAGTTCGGAAAAAGGAATGTCAGAAACCTTGAACTTGTTCTGATGGAAGGTTGATGCCCCTTGATGGAATTCTTGGACTGAAACAAAGCTTTTGACATCACTGAATCATGTTTATCTGTGTCCTTCGCCCCTGGGAAAATTGTCTCTCATGTATTTGTGCTGTTGAAGAAACAAATTAGCATGTTTTAAAAGTCTCACAATTGTAAACAATGATTAGCTTTTCCATAAGCTTCAAGAACATTTTAAGAAGGGGAAAAGAAGATAAAGATTGAGGTCTTAGAAATTAGTAAGTGATGCATAACCTTCCTGCCAAAATAATTGTGCCCATGCCAGAACGTGCTGAGTTTGTGAATGTGCATCCAGACCCAGGCAGTTGGCGTGTGTCCGGACCTCAGTGTGCCACACTGAGGACACCTGGCGCTTCAGAATTGGATTCTTCATTCTTTGTGGCCATTCTGTTCTCCCAGTGTATTGAGGGCCCGTGACTTCCTTGGAATTTGTTTAGGAGTTATGTACATCTAGTCTATGAATGTGTGCTTCTCAGAACAGGTGTTTTTTTTTGTTTTTTTTTTTTTTTGTCTTTTTGCTTTTATAAGGCAGAGAAAATGCATACTTTTTTTTAAAGATTTTATTTTATTCATGAGAGACATAGAGAGGCAGAGACATATTCAGAGGGAGAAGCAGGCTCCGTGCAAGGAGCCCGATGTGCGACTTGATCCTGGGACTCCAGGATCATGCCCTGGGCTGAAGGCTAGAGCTAAACTGCTGAGCCACCCAGGCTGCCCAAGAAAATGCATACTTTTAAAACAAGTACTTAAGTGTCATTTTTAAATCATAGCATATTGCTATAATAAAACCTTCCTTATTCCTTCTTTGAAGATGAATATTTTCTTAAAAAGATAAAAACATAAGTGAGACAATTCCTTCTTTATTATTGAGCAGCTATACTATGCCAGGCTTGATTTGTTCATCAAATCAATGAACAAAACCATGAATCTTGCCCTTATGGAGTGGCTATTCTAGCAGGAAGAAACACATAATACACCTGATAGATTATATAGCATTTTAGAAGATGTTAAGAATTGTGTCAATAAGAAAAAAACAGAGTAAAGAGGATGGTAAAGTGGCATTTGGTATTGGGACTGCTGGTTACACAATTTAAATAGAATGGTTTAATCTTATATCAAATTGTTATTTCTTTTGATAAAAGTCTATATTTAGAATTTAAAACCTAAAATTTAGAAGTGTGCATGAAACCCTGGGAAGGGCCTCCACAGCAGGAAGTCCCAGACACTCAGGCTTTCTGCTGCAGTAAGGGCTGGCGCTAAAGAACAGTTTTGCAGAGCCGCACTGGGGTGTGCTGCGTCTGCCCAGAAGGGGGCCTCGCCGTTCCACCAGAAGCCCAGCTCCAGGCCTCTGTTGCATTTCTTCAGTGGATTCATTTCCTTGATGCAAAGCATCTGTATTTGTTGGTTCTACCATTTGAGCGATGTCTGACTTGTTTGTTTTGAATTACATTACAGGCTGGAATGTAATTGTGGTAAAAGTATTTTTATATTGCTGAGAGTAGCAGCTAATCACAAGTTACATGCTTCAGAGGATTTATAATTGCTTGCTTTTGTACGTGTATGTTTTGAACTGCATTTGAGAAATTTTATGGAGAATATGCATAATTTTGAATCTATAATAATGTTGCATGTAACTTATCTTCAATTTCACCTACTTTAAAAAATTATTTCTTCATTAAATTTTAGTGCTTTGACTAGTTTATTCCTTTTTGAAATTGGTCGTAATTCATTCCTGGCTCCTTCTG
Organism: Vulpes lagopus; assembly: GCF_018345385.1. Classification (NCBI taxonomy): domain Eukaryota; kingdom Metazoa; phylum Chordata; class Mammalia; order Carnivora; family Canidae; genus Vulpes; species Vulpes lagopus. The sequence goes on along the minus strand of NC_054825.1, from coordinate 92,085,326 downwards.
CTTTCCTGCAAGCTGACTTCAGTGCACTTACTATCTTCACATCATCGTTTTCTCAGGGATTATTTGTAGACAAAAAAACCTGGAGTCTTTTGTCTAGTGCCAGTAAGGACCAATAAGTCTGGCTAAGTATATATGTCAAGTAGGTTCTTGGTAAACATTTGTTAAGTAAGATTATTGATTGACGTTTGGAGAAAAATGAGTAATAAGGAGAATATCTAGGACTTGAAGTCAAAGCCAGAAGTAGTATATGGGTGTTTTGGCTATCTTACAGATAGTCAATATTAAAAGTATCAAGAAAGTAATAAAACCAAGAAGGATAGAAAAGACTTATACATGTATTCTGTCTCTGCTGTGTTTTGGAGATTGGGTATTTCCTAATTCCTAAGCATGGCTGAAAATTTTAATTTTGGTTACCACCCTTTTGATTCTCTCTTCAGTGATTGATTGACTTCCAGAAAAGTCTCTCCTATTTTTTTTAGTTTTAGGCTCAGTTCCCTCTACTGCTTTTGGGGGAAAAAAAATCAGTTCAGAGGGCATATTGCAGATTGGAGGTGAGCACCTCTGGTGCTGATAGAGGAGCATTGTGAGGTCATAGACATTGAGGCTACGAGATTCTGACCACAATTTTGAAGTGGTGGTGGTGAGTTCTGGACATACGATGAGGTAATCCTGCTTCCTGAGTTCCACATTCTGTAGCTACTTACACATGGCTTAAAATATTAGGATGCTCCAGTTCAAAACATTGAATCCAATTGGTTGACATTGATAGTGCCTAAGAGACTGGCTGAGAGACTTGTTTTGTGCATGGGATGATTCTGAAAGTTGTAGAATGTGAAAAAGTTTTAGAATCATGGCCCTGTTTGGAGGAATTAGTAGGAAATGATTGCATCTAAGTTGCTAGAGTATCCAATGTTTGCTGGTCTTTGCAGTGGACTCGGCTAAGATGGATGGTGCGTAATGTTTTGGCAGGCTTCGATCACTGATAAAAGATTTTTTTTTTTTGATAAAAGATTATGTTAAAATATCTTTGCACTTTCTTGTTACTTGGCACAAGCATCTCTTCCTGTGTTGCATTTGGAATATTATGGAGGGAAAATAGATAGCCAAGAATGCCAATGTAGGCAAGCACTATTAATTTTCTATAAACTTTCTATTTGCAAATAATTTCAGACTTATAAATTTAATTGGTTAACATTTTATACCTTTAGCTTTATCATTGCTCTGTTTATTCTCTCCCTGCCTATCTATCCATATCTATGTACATATGAATGTATATAATTGTTCTTCTCAACCATTTAGTAAAAAGTTACATCACACATCATGGCCCTTTGCCCTGAAATATTTCTGTATTTCCTAAGCATAGGATATTCTCTTATATAGTCACAGTACATTTACTGGCTTCAGGGTATTTAACATTAGTACAATACTTTTATCTAATATACTGTTTGTATTCTAATATTGTCAGTTGACCCCATAATGTCCTTTAGAGAATTTTCCCCACCCACCCCACAGTATTAGAATATTCTAAGGACAGGTATCTTATTTAGTTGCCATGCATCTTTAGCTTATTGTGTTTTTTAAAGATTTTATTTATTTGAGAGAGAGAGAAAGAGAGCACAAGTGGGGGGGGGGAGGGAAAAGGAAGAGGGAGAAGCAGACTCCACACTGAGCAGGGAGCCTGACTTGGGACTTGATTCTGAGACCCTAAGATCATGCCCTGAGCCGAAATCAAGAGTATGGCACTTAACTGACTGAGCTACCTAGGTGCCCAACTATTAGCTTTTTTTAATAATGGTGCTTTCTCACGATTAGATTCAGGTTCTGCATTTTAGGTGATGTTATTTTCTCAGAATCACATTTAAAGGCACCCAAAGGCCATCTGTTCCTCACGGGTGGTGTTGATTTTGGTCACCTGGTTAATTTTGATAACTTGATTTCTGTACTATGTAATTACTGTTTTTTCTCTCCCTTGCCATGGGTAAACAATCTGCGGGAGAGAAACTTAAAGTTTTACAGGAAAATGTATTTGATATTAGTAGAAAGGAGGGGGGGAAATCAATGATATAAATTTCAGAGCAACTATTAGGTTATTTGATTGTATTCTTTCTCTTTTATTATATCAGCTGAAATTTACAAAATTCTTTTTGTAATAAGAATATTTTAGATAGGGATGTCTTAATAAAAATTAAAAGGAAGCCTCAAGTTCTTTCTCTCCTGATCTCCTTAGCAAAACTAATACATCAATTATATCTGATAAGATAGTTTTGGAAAAATAGGTCTGAGATGTGATGTTCCTGGTATCACAGATGGCCCATAGTAATCCAACAGGACGGATAATCTAGGTAGGTAGTCATTGGCCATAAAAGCAGAGTTCTCTTGGGTTTCCATAGAGACATCTTGACTTTCAGCACTGCTGCTTTTAAAATGAGTGTCAGTAAAAATAGCAAAAACTAAGGCTCTTTAGAAAAAAAAAAAACATTAAATTTTTTTTTTAAAGTAGTAAAGTTCCTGGTTAAAAATCCACGTTGAAGCCAAAACTTGTGCTTCACAGTCGTTCTGCGTCAACTGGCCTTGAATAGCCTTGGGGAGAAGAGGCATCAAGAACTGGTTTCTCTGCCTTTTGGCAAAAGCATGAGACTGCACTGACTTCATCTATGAAGACAACTGCCAACTAGTTTCTTACTCCGTAAATTGTTAATTGTGTGTGGTGAAGAAAAGGGTTATGGGTGACGTTATTTTTATGGGTAAGACTGGCATAAGTTCTGGTGAAAGTTTGACATCTTTAGGTTCTTTTGTTTTTTCAAGTTGAGCTAATAAAGAGAGGCTCATGGGATTATTTCACACCTGAGTTTTAAGTGAATATTGAGCTAAATGCCATGTGTCCGTGACAATTAAGGACTTTGTCGTGGGTTGAAGAGGATGAACTTGTGATCACGCCTAGAACAGGAGTCCACAAAATATGGCCTGTGGGCCAAACCCAGCCTTCTGCCTCTTTCGGTACCACTAACAAGTTAAAAATGGTTTTATGTTTTGAAATGGTTGGAAAAAAAATCAAAAGAAGACTTTAGTGACCTGTGAACATCATCTGAAATTCGAATTTCAGTGTCCACAAATTGCTTTATTGAAACGTAGCATGCCCATTTTCATGTGGTCTGGAGCTGCCCCTGTGCTACAACAGCAGTGTTGAGTGGTGGTGACAGAGACCAGTGGTTCCCAAAGCCTAAAATATTTAGTGTCTGGCTCTTTAGGACAATTTCTGCTGCCCTCTGGTCTAGAGAATATAAAATTTTGGGGTTCCATCTCTAAGTTTCTGGTTAAAGTTCTGCAACTTTGGAACTGAAGAGTGTGTCTCAATTTCCAGCGGTGGTAAATTGCTTTAGTACTGTGACTTTTTTTTTTAAGTCAGTTTGTAAATACGAAAGAGAAATCCAGGCACCTAATATATTTATTCTGGCTTAGAATATTTTGTTTCCTTACATACATGTAAGAGTGGCAAGGAGAAAAGATCACTTATCAATTTGAGTAAGAATAAACAATATTTGATTTATGATTTTCACATTAAAAATATTGTCAAGTATTTATCCTCTGTAAGAAGTTACTGTAATGGCAGAAATCTATTGGACTCTTTAAAACCAGGAGTCAAATGGAAACTATCTCCATACCATCCCCATCACTGTTCCTCCTACAGTTCTCTCTGTAACAGGTTTGATAACCCTTTGATGCTACATATGCTGACTTTGAATAAAAGACAAAAAAATAAACATTTATTAGTGTTTTTGGTGTTTTACCCAGCATTGAGTTCAGAATAAAGCCTTAGGTGCAAAAAAAAAAAAAAAAAAAAAAGCCTTAGGTGCAACAGACAAAAAATTTTAAGTTGTAAAAACAAACAAAAAAGCAAAAAACAAATTCTAAGTTGCCTAGTAAAGCAGAGTTTGAAGGAGACTTCTGGAGAAAGCAGACACCAACTAGGCCCGGAGAGACCTGCGGGCTTTGGAACGTAGGTTGGGAGGATGAGGGGCAACATAGTAGTAGGTGCTAGAGTAGAAGATGACCATCGTGTGAAAACACAGGGAAGGGATGTTTGGGCCGAGTTACCATAAGTAAGATGTACTTTTTTTCTGAGAAGGGGTAATTTTCCTGTTTCTGTCTGATGTGTGATTTTCACTCATTTTTGAGTATGTGTGTTTTGGGGTGGGGCATTACCAGGGACAAAGGTTCTAACATTATAGTCACTGTGGTAAGAAGACTGGATTTGCATGCACATCACTAGGCAAGGTTTGAACTGTGACAGAGTGTATCAATATTAGAAGCTAATATTCACGTCTTTAAAAAAAGAAGCTAATATTTATGTAGAAATTGCCAGGCTCTATTCATATGCTAATCCTCGGAACAACCCTATGAGTCAGTACTGTTTTCATCTCTGCTTTACATAAGGGAAACTGAGGCCCAGGGAGGTTAAGTAACTTGCTCAGAGTCACAGAATACTAAGTGATGGTGTCAGTCAGAATGGGCTGGGTTATGCCAAGGAAATAGCCCTCAGGTTTTTTTTTTAACTTTTTTTATTTATTATTTATGATAGTCACACAGAGAGAGAGAGAGAGAGAGAGGCAGAGACACAGGCAGAGGGAGAAGCAGGCTCCATGCACCGGGAGCCCGACGTGGGATTCGATCCCGGGTCTCCAGGATCACGCCCTGGGCCAAAGGCAGGCGCCAAACCGCTGCGCCACCCAGGGATCCCAGCCCTCAGGTTTTAATGCCTTAGAACGAAGTTTTAGTTCCTTCATGCTTCACTTCTCATCTATCTCAGATCAGGCCAGGGGTTTAGGTTAAATGCCATCTAGAATGTCTTCAGTCACTGTGGCAGGGATGAGAGAAGACGGTGAAGAATGCTCTGTGTCTTCACCAATTTGAATGTGCATATGAATTGCCCAAGCAGTTTGTTAAATGCACATTTGATTCAGGAGGTCTGGGACCAGCCTGCCATTTGGCCTTTCTAGCAAGCCTCCAGGTGATTCCTATAGTGCAGGACAGGGGCCACTCTTGAGTAAGGAGTGCTAACTGGCTTTTGCCCAGAAGTGACACGTCATTTCTGCTCACAGAAGCCACATAGCCATGCCTAATGTCAGAGTGGCAGATGCAATCTGCCATCTACCTCAGGAAGAGGAGAATTAAAATATTTGTGAACAATCCCAATGAAGAGCAGAAAATGTGAAGCCAGGATTCAAATTCAGACAGGCTGTCCCCAGTGTGTGTGCTCTATCACTCCATACAATCGTAGGTGTCAGCCCCTTCTCTATCAAGAAAGGACAGCATGATGGCACCTGCCCTACTTGGTGGCCGCCAGTCAGGGTAGCCCTCGAGACTGACCAGTTGCAGTTGACTTATGTGACACTGCTATGCTGGGTGTCCCAGGCAGCTTAGTGTCAAAGGCAGCAGTTGTCGATGTGATGCTGCAACTCTGTGAAAATGTTTCAATTTGTTTTTTTTTTTTTTGTAATATGCTGACATCTATGAAATATATACTTTTATTCAAAGCATACCTTAGAGCAGATTCAAGCCTTTCCCTATTACTGTCATCAAATAATCTCCCATGCTTTCTTGTTTTGGACCAGGGTGTGTTAAAGCCAGCATTCAGGGAATTGTGCATGATCCTGGGGACATCCATGGGTGTGTGTCCACACATGCACACCATTCATGTATGTTTGCTGCAAAGCGCTGGAGTCGCTGCTCTGAAGTGTCCTAAGCTTGTGGTCAGAGTAACAAGCACAATTCCCAGGTGGTCGTGGTTGAGAAACAGCTTCTCTGAACCTGCAGAACATCTGATAGGATCATAAACACTTGAGAACTGAGGGACTGAGTGGTGGATCCCAGGCTTACGTTAGCGTCTCTGAATGGAACGCAGTGGACTGGGTTACAGCACAGTGTCGGGTGAACATCGCACTGCCTTTGACGGACCTTCCATGCCCACCGAAAGCTCTGCTCTCACTCCTACCACTCCTACCACAGCGCACTTTGCTGTCGGTTCCTAAGCTGACGTGTAGACAATTCAGAAACATCGGTTTCAGCCAGACTTCCGTCCACTTTGTGGAAAAACTGATCTGCAAGTGATACATAGGATGATAGAAGATTGCTCTTCCTCCATTGAAAGAAAAAAAGAATTTTCCCAAAAAGGAGAAACCTAAATAAAGGTACATTTCAGTTATAAATAATAATTATAGTTAAGATATCAGAATTACCCCACTACCCTAGTTGATTCAGTCAGCAACTTAGCTAAACACGAGGGAGAAAATGGGCCTTGATAGTTTTTCTTTTGGAAAATCAGGTTTGCCATCGTTGAAAAATGCTTGCACCCCTGCCCACCTGTTCTGTCGATCTCAGGGAGAGCTGGATAAACCCGATTGTTCCTCCAGAGACACTTTTGTCATCTAATGCACATAGTTCAATTAAGTATGCAGATGCATGCTAAGTTAATAATTAAGGGAAAATAATAAAGTTGCCATTTTTATTAACTAGTTAGGCTGAAACCTACAGTATGCCTTTTCTAAATTAACGAAACAGAATTCCACTGCTTGCTGCTTGTAATCCTAATCCTAGAAGGTATTACCAGTGATCTTTCTTGGCTGTTAGTACCCTTTCGAAAAAGCCCTATCACTCCACCAATAATCCTGACTTCACATGAAAGTGCTTTCAGCTTTTAATCTAGCCTGTACTGGCATTTCTTTCAATGACATTTCTAAAATTTTTTTTTTAAGATTTTTATTTATTTATTCATGAGAGACACAGAGAGAAAGGCAGAGACATGGGCAGAGGGAGAAGCAAGTTCCATGCAGGAAGCCCAATGCGGTACTCATCCGGGAACTCTGGGGTAATGTCCTGAGCCTTAGGCTCAACCGCTGAGCCATCCAGGCATCCCCAATGACATTTCTATATTGGACGGCTAAATAAGTTAAGGATGTCAACTCGATTTTTATGTGGGCAATGTCACCATCTGATTCAAATGCTAAACAATTTCTGGAAAAATTAAATTTTTTCCTGACCTGAGAAATCCCATCTTCTCAGTGAGAAGCTGTGTGGGCAGGATGCCAAGGGGAAGGCATTGCACTGCCTGCTGCAGTGGAAATCCCCCCTAGGTAAGCCCACTGCACCACATAGTGTTCTTTCATCCTAAACACATTTTGTCAACCTCATAAGCCTCTAGCATTATTTTACTCTTCCCTTCAAAGTCCTGCATTCTCCATGAAATCTTTTCCAACTACTCTAGCCCACAATGATCGTTTTCTTCAAACTCCTACTTTGTGTCACATAGTTTAATCTGAATTGGTCTCTAATTATAGTAATTAGATTGTAAGCTCCTCCAAAGCAAGGATTTAGCTCAGTGCTAGGCCCAGAGGCGGTTTCAGTAAATACTTGCCGAGTGATGGATTTGCAGTTCTGGATGGTTTCCAGCAAGCAGGACAAACGGGTGAATTAGCACTACCAAGAGAACACTGTCTGGCCTTCCTGAACCGAACAGACCCTCATTCTACAAGTACTTTTGCTCAGGCCATCACCGCCAGACAGTGGGGCAGCCAAGGGAGCACAACTTAGATCGTTTTCCTGTTTTCCTTCAGCTCATCTTTTCTCATTTGGAAATCTACATTTTGGGCTCAGGTTTGCAATTTCCCACTTTCAGATTTGAGAAGTCAGGAAGTGGTAGAGGGTCAGAGAGGTAAAAAAACCTATATCTGCTTTGCTAGAACCTGACTTTCTTACAGAGGCATAACAAAAGAGAGGACACGTTGCATATTTCAGAGCAACTAAAAAGCTGTGTGGAGATTGATTTATGTAACTTTCTTGCTAGATTAGTCCAGAAACTGGATTAATATTTTAATCACATTCCCTGGAGAGGAAAAGGCAGCTGGTGAAATTGTTGGAGGTGACATGCCAATCTACATAGAAACCAAGTGTGGTTTGGAGACCACCATGGAAATAGTAACTTCAGTCATTAAGTGGAGAATGAAAGGAAGAAAGAAACCAGATAAGTTTTCCAGGATCAAGAAGTTATTTTTATTATAAACTAACCTTAGGGAGACCATAAGATTTATTATTATTTTAACATTTAAATTCAAATACTGATGGCTTTATCTTTTCACTGCTGATTACTCTTGGCAACACCAGAGTGCAACGAGAGCAACAGAACATGCTTCATTTTTTTAAGTTCCCATTTGTGGATATAAGCTCAGCTGTGCAGGCAAAACATGGCAATGAGCACATGGTGGCACAGTTCACGTCTTGATACAGCATTGCTCTCTCACTGTGAACTTGACTTCCCAAGACCTGAATTCTAACATTTGGTATAAATTCACTGGTGTCCTGAAATTCAAAAGGAAAAAGGAGGTCTTTTTTCTGCTCTTGTTCCTTTGCAGACCTGGATAACCCCAAATCTTTACAATGGCCTGTGGCTGGCACTGGCAACAAGCATCTGGAGTATATAGCATGTTATGCTCTGGGAAATGCAATCGTCTGCTTGAGAACAGCCCTCAGATGGAAACTGATGTTTAGATTATTACTGGGAATTTGTTTGTGCTTCTGAATTCTGTAGGATTAAGGCTGGTGCTGTGATATTCTCATGTGTTCTGTTGACCCTTAGGTATTTTAGAAAAGAGGGAAATGAAGAGTCTGAGGGTTGAAATAATCAAACTTTGGAGGTGCTAAGGCTCCACTCCGATTATATTGGCAGATGGCCCAGGGCGCAGCTGCTGACGAAGAATCCCAGATTCCACCCGAAGGCCCAAATACTACCTCTTCTGTCTGGAGCTGAGTCAGTAAAAGGAAATAGGGTAGGGCAGCATTTTGGACTGAAATTTCTCTGTGAGAGCAACAGATTGAATTGATAATGGGAGAAAGTTTGTATTGTTAACTTTTATAAGATGGCCCAGTAAATTTCATGAGTTTTATAGGGCCTGCATATTATTCGGGTCATATTTTCATCTGGTGCTCATTGCTTGCTCTGCTTGGTTGAATAGTGTAGCTGAACAGGATCCAAGACGAGAAAGAGAAGTGGGACTGACTGTGGCATTGGGCTAATGTAATGAATGTCCTGACCTGTTTCAGCTGCTTCTGGAGGCCACAACAGAGAGCCATTCATGAAAGCCCTGAGGGGATGAAGTGGCCATCTCTTTGACACCAAGAAAATATGAGAAAGAGAAGGTAAGAGAAGATATGGAGAAAGTGACTCCATGGAGAGCGCTCTCTCCCATTCTCTCTTCCTGAGGACAGTATCACTTGGCCTCAACTGTGGCTCTGATGATTAATTTCACCAGCTTAATAGGAGAAGTAGACAAAAAGGGAAGAATATTGGTGATGAAGGGAGGGTAATTCACTTCTGTATTGGTGCTATTGGTTAGGTAGGTGAAGAATGTTGATTTGTCTCTGTGCTAATGGACAAAACTATAGTGTAAAGTCAGAAGGCACTTTGGACTCAGAAGAGACTGGGAAAGATAGCTTGGAAGTAGCTGAGAAACATTGCTCTTGGCATTTGTCCAAGCCCTGTATCTTCTCTCTCACGAGTGGCTTTTCCTTGCTTTGGAATGTAACATCTGAGATTCAGTTTTTGATTTACACTTAGGGGGGCTATGGGTAGTTCCACACCAAAGGGCTATTTTAAATCAAGGCCTATAAGCTCACCTTACTTAGTATGCTCTACAATGTAGCCTAGTTAGAAATGAAGCAGACAGAACACATGCTTCTTCATTAGAATGACTAGTAGTAGCTAATGTTCACTGCCTCCTTGTTGTGTGCCAGGCACAGCTGTAAAAGCTTTGCACCTATTACATGATCCTTGCAGCAAACTTAAGATGTTACTGTTCTTTTTCCCACTTAAGGAGTGAGTTAATAGAGGTTTACAGGGTTTAATTTGCTCAAGATCACAGAGCTAGTCAGAGGCAGAACCAGAATTTAAACTCTGGAAGCTCATATTTCTTAACCATCATACTAAACTATTTCAACAAGATTACCCAAATAGGAAAAGAACAAAAAGGATGCTGATTCTTGTTCCCTGCCCAGCCCTCCACTGAGACAACATAGCATAACTTGGGTTTATTCATGAGGCTAGCCTTTGGCTTCTTTCAGTATAGGTAGTGAATTTGAATGTCTTGTTCTATCGTGTATGTGTGTGTGTTTTATATTTAAAAAAAGAAGTTATAGCAAATCTTCTAGAAGGAAAAGAACTGTTTGTCTTGTGAGAACAGATCCCAGGGTACTTATAAAATTAAAAAATACAATTGGATCATCAGCTTGGTTCTTTGCAGAAACTGGAAATAAAATTGCATGATTCTGTAAAAATATTCCAATTAAACAGGTCCTGTTCAGGATCCGTGGATGAACTGCCAATACCTTTGCATATTCTATAATCATTTCTTCAAAATAACAGCACACATTTTCACTATTATTATTATTATCATTAGGTAGTGTGCTAAGTAATTTACATGTATTTTCTCACATTCATACGTACGTGTTAGGTTTTACCATCATGTATCACTTACCTACTATCACAGCAATGCTGCATAACAAAAACCCACAAAACCTCAGTGGCGTACAAAAATAACTATTTATTGTTTATACATCTAGAGTGGTTGGCTAAACAGATCTGCCAATCTTGGCTGAGCTGGCTCAGGATACATAGGATTTGGCTCACTGAAGACCGATCTAGCCTGGCCCTGGTTCATATGAATGGGGCAAGCAGCTCCTCCATTTATTTGTCTCTTATCCTCCAACAGGCTGGGCTGGGCATGTTCTGCTCATGATTAAAGAGCTGCAAGCTCTGATTGCAAGCTCTGAACAAGCCTGATTGTGTAAGTCCATTTCAATCTTCTGCTTGCAATGTATCTGTTAATATCTCATTGGTCAAGGCAAGTCACGGAACTAAATGCGAGGATGTGGAATTAGGCACTCCTTCCCTTGGGAATGCATTGGAAAACAGCATGGCAAAAGGCAGGAGTTATAGGCAATGCTGAACAATTGGACTAATTTTTGTAGTCAATCACATTTTTTTTTTTTTTTTTTTTTACAGACAAAGAACTTGAGACATGGAAAGTAAATGTCTTGCCTACGGTCACATGGATATTAAATGGCAGAGCTTGAATTTCAACCTGGGTTTATGTTTTTTCAAAGCTGGAACTCTTAATAAAGTACCAAAATGCAGATTTAGAAACTAGTACTGCCTGCACTTCCTTTCCAGATATGAACAATCTTTTCACTCCTTTTTTATGCATCTTCATCAATGAAGACAAAATCCAGCTGTTGATATCATAGAACGAGAATGCTGTGAGGCGTAATTAATGTTAGCAAATTCTCTGAACAATTTATACATAAAAATTGATGATTATGTATATGTAAATTATATATGTAAATTGATGATATATATATATATCATAATATATATGATCAAAGAAATACACAGACTTTTAAGTCAGTACTTGACCTTATTTCACATTTTGTAGTTTTTCAGCTCTTTCTCACCTGCCAGACTTTAGAAACATATTGAGTATAAAATCTCTTAATGCTCTTACTTCTCTCCTCTGCAAACCTTCCTAGCAATGCCCCAGTCTCCCTATATTAGCAATAACTATACATGAAAATGATTCTCTATACAAATTTCTTTTTCAAAAATGCCAATTGACAGCAGTATCTTTAAGACTGTCCAGAAAGGGCAGCCCCGGTGGCACAGCGGTTTAGCGCCGCCTGCAGCACAGGGTGTGATCCTGGAGACCCTGGATCGAGTCCCATGTCGGGCTCTCTGCATGATGCCTGCTTCTCCCTCTGCCTGTGTCTCTGCCTCTCTCTCTCTCTCTCTCTCTGTCTCTATGAATAAATAAATAAAATCTTTAAAAAAAAAAGACTGTCCAGAAAATTGTACATTTTAGCAATTGGCAAAGGTGGACTCTGAGCTGATAGAAAATCTAGTCTTTGTATCAATTGCCCTTTCAACAGATGTGTCCTAGCCTAGTTTTGCTTTGTAACTTATTGCTACTATTGTTATTCCTTTTATTAAATCAATTTCGTGGCTCCAGTTTTTAAGAAAGTTGAAAAGCTTTATATACTTCTGTTGACCTTGGAAATAGAGGAAGGGTACATTCATACATGGTGCTCACCAAAAATGCATTCCTAAAGAACAAATTCCACGGTGTACCTACCCTTTGGCTCTTGACCCCCTGGTCCTGTCCTGGAGCACTGACAATAAAATAGACATAACTCTGTGCTTTCAGGAAATTGAACGGAAAATTTTTATGGACCTCTGAGGACTGCTGAGCATCCATCAGGATCTTTGTGAACACCCTGTGGGTCAGGATGGTATTGGGGATCTCCTTAGAAATTCAGAATTTGGAAGGGGGACTGTAGTGAAGAAAGGGGGAAATTTGGAGGGAAGTGATACTGTGAAGATGAAGTGACATTGGCTTTGAAATGAGGCAAAACCAAGGCTGATCAGTTTCAATCAAGATACAAATGATTGAGAAAGACTGAGAAATTCACTTCAGATTCTTTGGGAGCATAACAATTTTGGGAACTTGAGCATGTGCTATATCTTCTCATTCTAGCACTCACTACACATGACACCTGTTCTCCCACAAGACCATAAACTTAATGAGGGCAGGGATGTTACTAACACAGGTTAGCTCAATGCATTGTGCTATTGTCCACTAAATAAATATTTGCTAATCAAATGTCTCAGAACCAGCTAGTACTTCTGTTGTTTTCTTCTAGCAAAAACTCAGAAACTGCCTTTATCTTGTACAACAAAAGAATAACCTATGAGTTGGATGCCATGTGGGAATTAAATAAAATATAATACCAGCATTTAATTGTGTCCTGAAGGAAATGTTTCTCATTGTGGTAGAGATGGAAGGAACATCACTGTAAGTCAAGGGATCTGTCATCTCATTGTAGCTCTGGTTTTGATCTTGGTCACATGATCTCACACCAGCTTGCCCATGGATCCAATTGGAATAACAAATGATGTGTTATATTTGAAAATGCTTCAGAGGTAAAAGTACAAATTAATTCTAGTTATACTGTCATTGTGTAAGACACAAGTTCAACTTGAAAGTGGAATTCCAGCTACAGGAGCCAGGGAAGGTGCTGTGTCTTTTGTCTTTTTCATCCTGCACACAATTCCCGTGCTTAGTGCATGGTAAGCAGCTGGTACTCAGAATGTGTTTACAAAATGAGTGAATGACCCTCCACTGCAACATGGAATCATAAAGAAGATCTCAGATGGCTATTCTTTTTTTTTTTAATATTTTTATTTATTTATTTGCAACAGACATGCAGAGAGAGAGACAGAGACATAGAGGGAGAAGCAGGATCCCCGCAGGGAGCTTGATGTGAGCCTTGACCCGGGACTCCAGGATCACACCCTGAGCCAAAGGCAGATGCGCAACCACTGAGCCACCCAGGCATCCCTCAGATGGCTATTCTTGTCTCTTTGTTTATAGATGAGGATTTTCATATATTATTGTCATGCAGTTGAATTGTTCAAAATTTATGTAAGGCATATAGAGTCATAAGACCGAATTTCTGCCCTTAAGAAACTTTCTCCTTGCTTCCCAAGACTTAATTAGCTCCTTTTTTTCTCAAATTAAACAGTGATAAAAGGCAATAGGAGAATCCTAGTTAAGTTTATTTGGATGTAGGGAGGAATTCTTACTCTGGCCAACTTAAGGGGGAAAAACGTGTGGCTCACAGAAATGTAGGACGTGTGAAGAGCCAAGTCCAGCCAAATCCTATACCTCCCAGGATCTAGGAGGTGGACTAGGACACAGGCTTACTAGGTCTCTGCAGCCTGGCTAGTTTAATTCCATCCATTTTCTCCTTTGGTCACTCCATGCAAGATTCACATTCCTGGGAGACACAGTCCAGTTGGCATGATGAAGCATACATGTTCATACCTTAGCCAAGAAAGAACGACTGCATAAAGTACAGATTTTGTAGCACCCTGAGCACAATTCAGGTGAACTTCTGAGATGCAGTGGGTCCTACCTACAATATTTTAAGAGTTCAGAGAAGGGAGATCCTGATGACACTTCACAGATGCTAAGGGGCACATGCTGGACCTTTAAGGTAGTAAAGTGTAGTAGTGAAATAAATGAAGAAGAGGAAATATTTCAGCCTGGCCACAAGAGGAGTAAAGGTTCAGAGTTAGGATTGAGCCCAAAGTCTTCACCAAAGGCAGAAGTGGTGGAGACAGAGAAGACAGATATTAATAACAGGTCCTTGGATTTATTTCTGTAGAGAAGTGAGGCTAGATAGCAGGTTTAAACAATAAACCAATTATTTGGGCTGAGAAACAATAAGTGTAGAGCTAATTGTACAGAAGATATTCAGAGAAAGCATAAAGGAGGCCTACATATTTTTAGAAGAAAACCAGAAAAGTAAATGGTACATTGGAAGAAGCTTCTGGGTATAAGACTAGGAACCCAGGTGAAGGGAAGAGTTGAAGAGGGAGAGAGTCACGGCTTGTCCAAAGGCTGAGGGACAGGATGGAGACTGGATGGAGCTGGAGATACCAGCATAATGGTTTAGATGACACTTGTTTTATTTATACTCAGTCTTAACAACATACGGTAACAAGTGCTGAGTGAAGGGAAGCAATGTTGGATGAGACTCAGAGATGAAGATGCTTTAGAGTATCCAATGTGCTCAGGTCACAGTACTTAGAGATCAGCAAGGGGCCAGTGAACAATTACAAAACAACACCTCTGCTTGGTTAAAGTTAGCATGTATTTGAGCAAACTTTCCAGATTACTGGATGGAAACTCTTTGGTTAATATTCAAAAGCTGGGTTTCCAAACCTTTGGAACAGATTTTAAAGATAAGAGAATTTATTCAGGAATTTAACTGTTGTTTCCTAGACTTAAAGGATTATTGGAAATATTTGGAAGACAGCGATTGGCATATTCTGTGATGATTTGTACCCTTTATTTACATATGGAGCAGTTGCCACAGAAGTCTCTTGATCTTATATCATTTCATAAAATAAATGTATTACTAGGAACACCAGACGTTTTAATGTTTGACTTAGCACTGAAATAGCACTAAATAGAATATGTTAGCCATTTTCAACCTTCTTCTGTGCTTCTCTGGTATTTATGCTGGAGTTATCTCAAAAACGGACTCAAGGAGAAAGCATGAACCTACAAGCAATCCTTAACCTCAAATATTTGATCTATGTCATCACATTTAAGTAGTTCAGAATCTGCTTAGAAAAGACAAACCAGGGAGTTTAGCTTCTCTTTACCCATTTCAAGAGACAACCTTTAAGGCTTATTAGTAAGCCAGATTCTCCCCACCCCTAAGCCGTCAGGCAGTGGTCCTTTCTCAGTCTGCTTAAGGCAATGCATAAATAATTGCTTTATGTCATAGACCTGTTTCTGCGAAATTAAAAGTAAACCAAATGCTATTTGCTCCCCAAAAGAGTCCATGAATCATGTTCTAATAAAAAATAATCACCTATTATATATCTGTTTTGTAAGTTTAAAATTTCATGTATTGGGTTTACTTACAGTGAGATACATCAGAACTTTAGAAACATAGTTTTTGGGGTACCTATATGGTCTTAAAGGGGCTCATTAGTGCACAGTGTTTAACTGTTCACAAAGAATAACCTAGTTGTTGATGGGGCTAATCATAATAGCCTCAATAACAACTAGAGAGAATTTTATAAGCTGAGTCTGTACTGAGTTCTCTACAAATGTTGTTTATTGAATATAGATTATCATAATAGATATAGGAATGTAAAGAATCATAATCAGGGACACCTGGGTGGCTCAGTGGTTGGGCGTCTGCCTTTGGCTCAGAGTGTGATCCCGGGATCCCAGATTGAGTCCCACATCCAGCTCCCTGCGAAGAGCCTGCTTCTTCTTCTGCCTGTGTTTCTGGCTCTCTCTCTGTGTCTCCCATGAATAAACAAATAAAACCTTTTTAAAATAATCATAATCATAAAAGTAGGTATTATGACAACCTACTTTACATATGAGTAAACTGAGGCTTAGGAAGATTAGGACATCACACAATTAATAAGTAACAACAAGGTCGGAATTGAGGCCACATGTGGATGGTTCCAAAGCCCATGCTCTCACTGTGCATTATCATTTCCTGACTTAGCAAGTGCTGCCACAGGTGACATTATGCTAGGCTCTTCATCAGCAACCTATATCCTTACTTGATGTTTGTCTTTAATATTTTTAAATTAAAAACTTTAAAGCTTTTGTTTTAAATTAATTTTAAACTTAATAATGTTGTACAAACAGTACAAAAAAAATCTTGGATATCCAGAGTCCTCAAAGGTTAATCTTATATAACTATAGCACAATGACCAAAATCAGGAAATTAACATTGATACAATTCTATTACATAATCTACAAGAACTTACTCGAATTTCATCAGTTTCCCTATTAATGTCCAGGATCTAAACCAGGATGACATGTTGCATTTAGTTGTCATGTCTCCTTGGTCTCCTTCGGGGCTAACCCTATACTCGCATGACCTTGGGAGTGAGCATCTCTTCTCATTTTGCATCCTAGCCACTTTGCTTGATTCATCCCTTTAAACTAGAACAGTTTCTACTCTTTCTTTGTCTTTCATAACCTTAACACTTTAAAAAAGTACTAGCCAGTTATTTTTGCAGAATGTTCCTCATTTGGGTTTGTCTGATGTTTCTTCATGAATAAATTTGGGTTGTGCATTTTTGGTAAAAATACTATAGAATTTATGTTGCGTCCTTCTCAGTGTGTCATACCAAGAGACACATGATTTACTTTTTTATTTTTAAAAATATTTTTATTTATTTATTCATGAGAGAGAGAGAGGCAGAGACATAGGTAGAGGGAGATGCAGGCTCCATGCAGAGAGCCCAATGTGGGACTTGATCCTGGACGCCTTGAACCAAAGGCAGACGCTCAACCGCTGAGCCACCCAGGCATCCCAAGAGACACATGATTTGTCACATCATTAGTGATATTAACTGTGATCATTTGGTTAAGGTAATATCTGCTAGATTTCCCTACTGTGAAGTAAATATTTTTCCTCTTTAATTAGCATTTTCTCTAGGAACTACTTTGCAACTATGTAAATATCTTGTTTCTCATAATACTTTTGCCACTAATTTTATCATTCATTGATAATTCTTGCCTGAAACAATGATTACTGTAGTATTTTAGGGGTGGCATTCTTTTCCCATTATTACTCACATATGTACATTAGTTGGCATTCCATTGTAAGGAATAGTTTTCTTTTCTTCTCTGTTTATCCAGTTATTTATTTGTATCAGTATGGACTCATGGATTCTTACTATATTTTGTGCAGTATATTAATATCATTGGCTATTTTTTAATTCAGATTGTCTCGTCTTTGGTCAGAAGAGCCCCTTCAAGTTTGGCTGTTATCCTTTAGACATGTTTCCCATCATTTTGTTTTATTAATTTAATTTTTAAGTTAATGGTCTCTTTATTGGAAAAAAAAAGACTAGCATTTACAACTTGAAATGGGCGTAAATTATAATTTCTTGAATAGCAATGTTGATGGCTGTGCATAAGTCCACAGCCACAGCCTACTCAGCTGGCTCCAAGTCATGGTTCAGATGGTTTTAAAAACAGAGTCCAAAGATGTTCCCTTGGTAAAGGTTTCTTTTTAAAATTTTGTGTGAATGGTGACAGCCTGACACCCATTTCACTCTAGTACAACACAGACAGCACTGAACCAACACACACAGCTTGTGACAAGGATGTGTGTCATTGTCACCATGGGTGGGGGCACACAGAAGTACACAAGGACCGTCCTGCTAAGTGAGGCTATGTCTAGACAGTTTTATCCTTCACCCATATTTCTGCACAGCCTCCTGAGGTAAAGCAATTTTAATCTTTTTTTCAGTAAACGAGCTATGATGGTTTATATTAACAAACTGAAGTAGAACTCATTTAAATAGTTTTAAATTTGTGTTTTAAGTTTTCATTTTTAATACAAATACCTGACTGTGTTCAATTGTCAAGCCACATGTATGAAAAACTGGCCAGCTCAAACAGTCTATTAATCATGAGCAAATGGAACTGCAGGGAGTCCACTAAGTGCTTCCTTATCCTTAAGGTAATACAAGTATTTATATTGGAAAACTGATGTGTAGCTTGGTCTTTATGGGACAGAACCACCAACCAATACCTGCAGATTTTGTGTGTGTGGACAGAAGTTACTTTTAATGTTCAGTTTTGCTATATTGAAACAGAATGAGTAAATGAACTTTTTTTTTTTTTGCAAGAGGTAAGAAAAGATTCAATTGGATTCTTCCAGAGGAAGGAAAAGGAGTGGAAAGCAGGTCTTCATTTTGCATTCATCAACTTTAAAAGTTCACATAGTTGCTTTGTCCACCTCCATCAATCTCTGCTTCTTTATCTGCTAGTTTTTCTTCTAAGTTGTTCATAACATGATGTAGTTCTGCTGCACCGACATAACCATTGCCATCCTTGTCGAAGATTTGGAATGTCTCCAGAATTTCTTCTTCACAGTCTGTATCTTTCAATTTTCTAGCCATAGTCAAAAATTCTGGGAAGGCAATGATGCCATTACCGTCAGCATCCACCTCATTGATCATATCCTGCAATTCAGCTTCTGTTGGGCTCCGACCTAGTGACCTCTGACAGTGCCAAGTTCCTTTGTTGTGATGGTGCCATCACCATCTTTGTCAAATAGGGAAAAAGCCTCCTTGAACTTAGCAAGCTGTCGTCCTTCAGTCTGCTGATCAGCCATGGTGCGAGCAAAGGGAGGAGGGAGGGCAAGCAGAGGGAGCAGGGTGGCTGCACCAGTGCAGGGGCTGGGGATGGGAGACAGTGCCTCCCCTGCTGCAGCTAAGGAGTGGGCACACTCACTGCTGTGCTGCCACCCCCACCCCAGCTGCGAGGAACAGGTACCCACCAGGCTCCCAACACCATTGGCCTCCCATCATTTTGTTTTAAAACACTTGCTTTCTGGCACCACAAGATGTTCCAGGCTCATCTGGTACGTTCTTTGCCTAGCTGTGGCATGACCATTTCTCTGAAAAGCCCTGGTTCCTTCTGTGGGAGAATGGTATCCAGGAACCCAGATCTGGGCACTCATTGCTTTGAATTTCTGCTTTATTTTCCATGTGACTCTGGTCTTAATTTGTTATTATGTAGCAAGGCTTATTTGTCTGTATTTTCTGCTGGTTATTAATGTATTGCCCCTTATCCAAATGCACCCTTTGTTACCTACTCTGCAATAATGGGGATGGAAATTAAGCATTTCTCCTCCATGGAGAGCACAATGTCATGATCTACCAGTGAAGGGCATTGGAGGGCCATTGTAGGTGAAAGGCGCTTCTTGTCCTGGTTCGAGTGTGCTACTGTTTTGCTATCCCTTCACCCCTACCACATGGCTGCCAGCAGTGTGTGGAAAAATCCAGTGCTGCTCTGCCCCAGCTACTTGTCCAGACCACATAGTCCCTTGGTGAGCTCACAGCCTTGGCCCCAGTCCCGTGACCACCTCACTGTAGCGCTCCCATCGTGGACATCACACGCTCCAGGCCTCATGCTGCTCTCCTGGTGCACAGGCTCCGAGTATCACACTGCTCCTGTGTGCCTGTCTGTTGTCTTGGCTACATCTACCCCAGGGGAGTGCTGTTGGCTTGCCTGCCCTAGCTGCAATTCCTTCCTGCCAGCTTCCGCCTGCCTGCACCCCGGAAGGGTATTTCCTGCTTCTTGGTGACTGTGGAGCAGCTCTGGCCCAGGCAACCCACTAATTTATAGCATTCACTGAATGTCTCCATCTACCACACCCTCTCCCATGAGATCTGAATCTCATCCTTGGGGAGACGCCCCTTCCAAGTCTGTTCATTCCTTGGGCTCTCTGTCTCTGCCTTAGAGTGTTCTTTAAAGTTTTCTTTATACCTTTACAGTTATTCCCCTGTTATGGTTTATGTTAAATTCCCTGTTCAAATGACCACATGATTTCTACTTCCTAAGGTGACTCTGACTCATACATACTCCATATTGGATTCTCTTTCCCAGCTGTGTTGATTGTATTTATCAATATATCCTCAGTAAGTGAATCTCTATTATGTTGTTTAAACTACGTAAAAAGACTTCCTAGGAAAAGGCACTCTCCTGTTCTTATTCGCCATCCTTTCCGACTCCTTGCACCTACTCATTTCTATCTCATTAATTTCTAGTTAATCCTTTGTTTCCTCTTGCACTATTGAGAAGATACATGCACAATCTCTGATTTCCTTTTCCACAAAGGGTAGCATCTTACTGATTCTTTTACATTTTGCTTTTTTTCTTCACTTAACTATATAGCCCAGTAAGCATACCATGCCAGTTCACAGGAATCTTTGTCATTCTTTTTACAGTTGTGTAGTACTCCACAGCTCAAGTGTACTGGAGTTTATTCAGCCACTCTCTCAAGGATGGATATCTAAGCTGTTTCTGCACAAGGCTGCGATGAATAATCCATCATATATATTTTTGTATTTTGGGAGATGCATCTTCAGGGTAGATTCCTAGAAGTGGGATTACTCAGTTGGAAACTAAATCCACGAATTGCTTTGTTAGTCATTGCCAAGTTCCTCTTGCACAGGGCTGTGCCAATTTGTATTCCCACCAGCCATGCATGAGGGTGCCTGTTTTCCTCAGCCTTGCCAACAGGATGTGTTCTCATACTTTAAAATTGTTGCTTATCTGATAGGTGAGAAATGGTATAGTTCTAACTTGTGTTTCCTTAATTATGAGCAATTTGAATATTTTTTCACATGTTTAAATGCCATATATATATTCTTAAGTCAATTTTCTGTTCCTGTCTTTTTCCTATTCTTCTGTTGATTTTGGTCATTCCCCTCTTTAAGAATTCTTTAAATATTGAGGATATGAGCCCCTTGCTTGTGGTATAAGTTACAAACATTTTCCCCAGTCTGTTGGTTGTCTTTTGACTTTGTATGTAGTGCTCCTGCCATGCAGATGTTTTTGTATTTTTATGTAGCCACGTTTATTGATCTATTCTCTTATTTTGTCTGGATTGTGACTTGTGGTTAGAAAGACTTTCCCTGTACCATGATCAAAGAGGAATTTACCCATGTTTTTTCCTAGTATTTATATAATTTAGATGTTTATGTTTGATTCCTGATGCACTTCAATTTTACTCTTATGTATGGTGTGAGATACAGATCTTATCTCTTTCTGGTAAGTACCCAGCTTTCTCTGTCTTTGCCCCAGCAACAGTGTCCCTTTCATTTCTTTGCATGAATCCACTTAGATAAATTTTTCGTTGTTGGGTTTTTTAATGTCTTGTTCAGAATTTGTACATTCGAGTTGCACTGTTATATCTGACATGAATGAAATAAAATCTTAATTGCAGATTGAAAATAAAAAAGAAATGCCCCCTTCATCACAAACTAAATTTCCATACATACTTGGGTCTCTTGTGGGACTTTTTATTCTATCCTGCCGGTCTGTTTGCCTGATCATGTCCCAGTCCCAGACTGTTTTAGATAGAGAGGCTCTAGAGCAGCCTTTAGTGTCTGGTAGAGCTAGTTTCCCCTACATTGTGCTTTTTAATTGATTTGCCAGCTCTTCTAGTACATTTATTTTTCCATACTAATGTTAATAACAACTTATCCTTGATAGTTAAAATGATTCAATTATGTGACGCTAACTAAATTGAGGAAGCAACTCAAGAGCTCAGAGGTGCAGTTGCATTAACAGTGAATAATGCAGCCAGTGGGAGTCCATGGCAGAGACCTGGGCCCTGGGAGAAGATTGAGTACCAGGCATTAGTAGCCCAGATGGGGTGAGGAAAATCATAGAGGTAGGAGGCAAACCCAAGGTAAGAGTGTGTCCTGGAAGTCACAGTTGCCTAGAGCACCAAATTGGAAGTTCAGAAGCAGTGGTCAGGCCCAGAAGACGTTGGGCAATCATCACTATACAATGGTGACAAAGAGCCTTCAGGTTCCATATGGGAGCTGACCAGTTCTGATTCTGATAAATTGAGCTTATATTGTCCGTTTGGTAGGAAAATTCTCAACTCTCCAATTCTACTAGTCAACAACATGGCTTTGAAGGGTTTTGTTTAAGTGAATTTATGCCTGACATATTTCTGAAGGAAACTTTGTTTCATTTTGTTCCTGGTAAATCTAAGTCCCTTCTTTCAGAGTTCAATAATTTGAAACTAAAAGTTTTAAATGCATTTTAAACAGCCACTTTCCCTCCCCTACCCACACATTTACGAAAATAAACAGGGCCACCCTACCAGCCTCTAGCTCTCTGATTTGCATAACAGCAAGAGCTGATGCAAATTCTCACATTTGGGGCTATTTCAGAGTTTGTGGAGATGGCAAAGGGTTCCTCTCCTTAAATAGTCTTGAGAATGGTACCTTGGATGGGGGCTTTCTAAAGCACTGTTACTGTAAAGTGAAAATATTTGAAGAAATAAAATGCTAATGATAAAAAGAAAACTTTTTGATGGTGTAAGACTTTATTTTTGCAATAAGAAAACATCGCAGCCCTAAGCAGAGAGTCAGAGTTTGTAGTGCTGTCAGCTGGGGCTCTGCTCCCTGCCACATGGGGCCCTATGAGCCCTGCCCTCCACACACACATTTCCCTGCCCTCCTGCCAAAAAAGTCATACTTGAAACCCCTTTGTACTTCCTCCCTTAGAGTATTGCACAGTATAGCATTGTATGGCATTTAGCACATATGTTCGTCAACAGGAATACAGTACTCCCTGGTCTACCATACTTGGTGATAAGACTGTGAAGTAAGTGCAGTTTGCTGTGGCTGTTCTCTCATGGCACCATTCATGCTGCTTCACTGGCTGGAATAACCCAGTCTCCCACTTCTGGGTTCCAGTTCAGGAGCATTGCTAGCGTAACAGGGATTGATAATGGCAAGTTGACTGGTAAAGGGAATTGGAGGAAATGGGGGAGGGGATTCATATTTATGGAGCTGTTACTTTGTCCAAGGCAAAAGCTGTTTAAAGATGCTTGTTTCATCTAATTATCATAGCTTTTTATGAACTGGGCATTTAATATTATTTTTTACAAGCTAGCGAATAAAGGGAAGAGATCATCTACTCTGTCTTCTTTGTACAAACTACTCTAACGAACCAAGTAGTTGATGTTTCCTTTTCTTTCTTAAAAAAATTTTTTTTGAATGGGGCATTTTTATCCTCATTTTTCACTGTGTCATTAGTTGAACTAGGCTTTTCTCTCACTTCTGCTTGACCCAGAGCCCTTGCCGAATTATGGTGCCTTTTGATTTACTCAATGCCTAGGACAGTGTCCAGTGAATGGTAGGTACTTTGGAATCTCAGGGTTAATCATGAACTTTCAAAGATTCAAAGCTTGATCCCCAAATTGTAACCTTCAACTTTTCAGGGACTCGCTTTGGTTGGTGTAGGCTGTTTTTGGTAGTAAAACCAAAACACTTCTTTATCCCAGTCACTCAGCTTAGCAGACTGCCTTGTCTGACCCTGAGAAAAGATTCCTCTGACTTCTTTGATTCTGTTTCTTCTCTTTTCTGTGCCTTTGGTTGACCCCAAATTTAGAAAACCTCATAACATAATTTGGCCCTCTAGATTTTCTCAAGAGTAAGTCTGTCGCTAATGACTGAGCTGATTCTACAGCTAAAATTCCAGCAAAGTCTGACCTCAAAATCATGGAGTCTGTTTTTTCCTAATTGAGAATGTCATTCACTTTTCTTTGAGGATTTTTCCCAGCACAGGAGGCTACTTCTTGGGGCAGCCAAATACAAATAAGCAGTAAATATATGGTAACATGCTTGACTTCACAAATCATCAGAGAAATGCTAATTAAAATTGAGGAGCCTTTTTTTTTTTTTTGGTCCAACAGATTACTGCAATTTAAGAGACTGAGAGCATCCAAAGTCAGCATGGATGTGGGGAAACCTCTATTTTGATGAGAGATGGACATCTTTAGATGCCCAGTTAAGAGTATTGATCAAAATTTGAAATAGGCATATTCACTAGTTTACTTTTGGTTGTCTTCTCATCAGTTTTTGAATTTTTTATATCTTTTCTTCCTTTCTATATTAAGTCAGAGTTCTCCAGAGAAACAATATCAGATCTATGTATCTAGATCTACATCTATATATATAGAAGATATAGAGATTTGTTATAGGAACTGACTGACACAATATTATAGAGGCCAAGAAGTCCCACTATCTGCCATCTGAAATCTGGAGAATGAGCAAAGTCAATGGGATGATTCAGTCTGAGACCAAGGGCCTGATAATCGGGAGCAAGGGATGTAAATCTTGGTCGCAGTCTGATGGCCTGAAAACCAGGAGCACTGATGTCTGAGGGCTCGGAGAAGATGGATGACCCTGCTCAAGCAAAAACAGCAAAGTTTTCCTTCCTCCACCTCTTTGTTCTATTCAGACCCCCAAAAGATTGGATGATACCCACTCACATTGGTATGGATGGATCTTATTTGCCCAGCCTACCCATTCAAGTGCAAATCTTTTCCAGAAACACCCTCACAGATACACCCAGAAATGTTTTACCAGCTATCTGGACATGCCTTAGCCCAGTCACAGTGGCACATAAAATTAATCATCACACTGTCTTCCTTTTTTGTTTTTATCTTTAGAAATCTTGTTGGTTGAAACTTGCTTCCTTAGGAGAGTCTTCTTGTGATGTAAGCTCTTCACCTTCTTTCTTTCCTTGTGTTCTTTTTAAGCTCACTTGCCTGGAGAGAGAGAAGCACCTACAAGCAGGTTATTTTTTATTTCAGGGACTTTGCTGAGAGCCACCCTCACTCTTGGAGGCTGAAAATAAATGAGATGTATTTCTAAGGAAAAGAATGAGTGGCTACAGGAAGATGTCTCCCCACCCCCACCTGCAGGGGCTGACTTCATGTAATTCTAGGAGGCAGGACCAGGTTCTACTCAGACCTTCTTCCCTTCTTCCATGGTCTGTCTGACTCCTGGATCTTCAGTCTCTATCTGAAGGCCCCAAGCTGTCAGTGGCCTACATGGGGCCCTGTGTGAATTACAAGAAGGCATCACTTTGGGAGAGAACAATATTGCTGGCCAGTGTGTGGTGAGCAGATGTTGTCTTTGTGTGATCTGAGAAGAGGATGTATTTTTGTTTGTAGAACAGAGTGTGAGCTTGATTCCAGCTCCCTCCCCTCACCCTCTGGGCCAGGCATCCTTTTGCAGGGCACTGCCAGCACAACCTTACCTGAAGTCCTGCAAAGGATGCTGGATTTGTCTTTCAGATCTGACACTTGGGAAATTGGCATTTTTCCTGAGCCTTAGGGTAGGATATGGTTCTTAGTCTCCTTCCCCACCTCAGCTCAGGCTTTGGAGTTTTTTGGCAGTTTGTTCTGTAGTTTAATTTGCTCTTTTTTTTTTTTTTTGTTTCAGTGAGTTTTAAGAGAGAGGAGTAAAATAAAATCCCTGCTTCCTCTACCATGTTTAGCTGGAAATTAATTTCAGAAACATAACATCATAACTGATTTGAATTGTCTTTCGTTTTACACTTCTTTGCAGTATTGACTCACTCCTAATTGACTTGTGTTAGTCATCACCCTCTCCTCTGAAAGTACCCGTCTTTAGATTGCTGCAGTGACACAGTATTATTCAAAAACACTTTTCCCTGGATTTGGGGGCCTGTGCGACGTTTCCCAGTCCTCGTCAGTTCATGTACACACTTCTATGTTTTTTGCAGTTTTCTCAAGAATGCAGCTGCCGGAAAAGCATACTAAAGGGGTCAACACTTAGATCATGGAATAATCCACCCATTTCCAGTCAACAGCACTACACCCTGCATTACTTGTGCAGAATTCCAGTTGACTGATGAGGGTTTTAGCTAAACTCTCGGCCAGTGGCAGGATTGGTGGAATGGTTTCGCTTAGGATGTGGCTATTGGTGTGTCTGTATTGAAGAGAGGCAGGGGGCAAGAAGCAACTACTCCATAAACAAAGGTCAATTCTGTTGAAGGTTTTTTTGCTTGTTTCAAATTTTTATTTTGCTAGATCGTTCACTCCAATGGGAAAAAGACCAGTTTACATTTGGCCAGATAAGTAAAGAGTTGAATGTGATAATCCAAATTAATTGGTGCCGTATTTTTTCTAATTTATTCTGATATTTTACAGATTGTCACCTCGGTCAACTGGTTTTGTTTGTAGGAAGCCATAGTGAGGAGAGCTCTGGAACATCTTTCTTCCTTGGAGGCTGTCTTTGACCCTAGAACAATTGCTGATGCATTCTTGATTCAGGCCATACTCCTCTTGGGCACAGAAGCCTACTCCTACATACTTAGATTTTTGTGACCCAGACTCCCTGTTTGTAAATAGTTTCAAAAGAACACCTCAATATCCCCAGGGTTATATTGAACCATTTCTTCCTGTTTTGTAACTTTGGTTGGTGGAGAGCAACTATTTCCTCAGGAGAAATTGTTTTCTTTTAAATATAAATTTATTTATTTGAGAGAGAGAGAGAGAGAGAGAGAGCATGTTAGAGTTGGGAGAGGTGAGGGGCAGAGCCAGAGGAGAGAGAATCTCAAGCAGACTCCCTGCTGAGTGTGGAGCCCAATGCAGGCTTTGATCCTATGACTCTGAGATCATGATCTAAGCTGAAATCAAGAGTCAGATGTTTAACCAACTGAGCCACCCAGGTGCCCTGAAAATGTTTTCTTTTAAAGGGTCTTTATTTTAAAATAATATTTAAAATATCCAAGTTATCTTTTATGAGGAGAAACCATAAAAACCTATTTATCTGTAAGGAGGAGTAGGTAGAGTGCATGCTTTAACAAAACAGCCATCCAATGCTTTAGTCTAACCAGCATGGTCCAGGACATTGGGGGGAAAAAATCTCAGTATCCAACAGATCACTCTTCAAGGTGAGCAGTTTGAGAGTGGTGTGTACAGAAGGCATCTGGTTTAAATGGAAAATGTAAAGGAGTCAACCTGCCCCTCTGGGTTTTGCTGAGTGCTGCAGATAGTGCCAGCACTGTGATGAGCATTGCCTCAAACACTCTCACCATCCAGGTCGTTTGTAATTTGCACTGAAGTGTAACTGAAACTGTTTTCTAAAACTCTTGACATTCCTTCCTGTAAAAATCAAGGAGTCAGCACACCATCTCCTTGTCCTGATCTGGTGAGAGGTTCAGGGGAGCCTAAGGAGAAGAGAACCGAGCGCCAGGAGCACCCTGGCCACGTGAAACCCTGGGGAGTTATACACAACTGAGGAGCTTTGTGTGTTCACCTGTTTATACCCTTTAAACAATACAATCTGAACAGTTATTGCCACGTTAGATAATAGCCTTGCCCATCTTGCTAAGGTGGGTCACGCTTCCTCTGTTTCTTCAAAGCCTGATGAGCAAAATAAAACCTTTCTTGATGTTTAAGTCGAGGATAACTTTAAAATCATTGCTTGCTGCACTGAGCTGCTGGTAGAATTGGTTCCAGGGCCCGAGGAGGTTTGGGAGAGAGCCCAAGATCATCATCCTTTGTGAACAGCGTGTCTGCTTTTTGTGCTTTGTTGGTGTTGGTGTTCTCTGGGGCATCTTAGCGCTCTCAGAGTCTGGCCTGTGGCTCCCAGCCTGTCAAAGCTTCTCTCCTCTTTATCTCCTTGCTATTCTCAGTCTTCTGGGAGCTTGAAAAACCTTCAAACAAGCTTGTTAAGGTTATTAAACTGGAGTCCAATTCACCAACAAAGGGCTGAGGGGACTCCCCACGATCCGGAGTGAGCGCCACAAGGGAGCTATTTTTGCCTGATAGATGCCCTTTTTGCTTACTGCCAGATCTCTGGCTGTGTCTCGTGTAGGTGAGGGTTTTGTATTGTTTAATTTAAGATAGATTAGGAATCCTCATAATTTGAAGGAATGAGATGAATAAAAGTATGGTAAAGGCAATATTGTATTTAGAGTTTGTTTTTCACTTTGACCGTATTAAGGGAGAATCTGCCAAGTGGCTGAGCAGTAGGAAAGCTATCGCCAAGTCTGGACAGGCGGAGGACTGTATAACTGAGCCACTTTGGGGGTTAGGGGTGCATTTGGTGGAAGAAATGCCTTCCGAAGAAGAAAATGTGGAAGAAAATGTGACTTCCTGTTCTGGTTCTGTTGCTGGCTCAAAAAGTTAACCATTCACCCTGGATCTATTTCCTTAACTGTAGGTTCAAAGCTTTAAAACAGAAAATAAGATTCTTTTAACCCAACATTTTTAGTTGTGTGTGTGTGTGTGTTTTCCTTTAAAGTCCTTTAAAATACAGGACTCATAGTGTGCCTGGATGGCTCAGTCAGTTAAGGATGTGACTTGATTTCGGCTCAGGTTATGATCTCAGAGTTGTGAGACTGAGCCCTGCGTAGGGCTCATGTGCTGGGAGTGGAGCCTCCTTAAAATTCTCTATCTCCCTCTCCCCCCTCCATCTCTCACTCTCCCTTGAGTATGCCCATGCTTATTCTCTCTCTCTCTCTCTCTCTCTCAAAAAAAAAAAAAAATTTTACAAGACTCATGGCAGATGGCCAAATACCATACCAGATTTAGTGTTGTCCTGAGATCAGATATCATGACAAGGGACAGAGTAAATTACCTGGGCCTCTCTCATCAACCCCAATTTGATGGAACAAGGCAGATAAGATTAAAGACTGGAACACTTTTCTGCACAGAAACCATTAGTCAGCATCCATTGGTCAACAGAGCATGAGGTGGTATCTGCTGGGGTTCAGGACCCATCAAAATTGATGAATAAGAGCAATTGTGACACAGTCCTGGGCAGTTGGGTTTGGGTTGGTGTTTGCTGTGCTGTCTGAATTTTATAATCCTCTCATTCTAAAAATGTTAAATCTCATTCTATATGTTCCCTGATGATCTATGTTTAATATTTTTTCCTGCCCCTTTAGATGTTGCCATTCGCATGCTGATTTGTGAAGGAGTATCTCCTTCTGAGAATCTTTAGCAACTTTTGTTTTGAAGCAAACTGCAAAATTCATAAATTTTAAAAGGAAGCAGGAGGGTAGAGAGGCACGTTTTACTTTTAACATGTTGTCAGAAATGAGTGAGGTACAGTCTGGAGACAAAATCTTGGCCCTGAAATGATGACTTGAGACCAGTGATTCTAATCTGTCATAGTGATGAGAACAGATTGGTTCTCCTGGAGAGTCCTGGGGGCTTCTGAGGATGGAGGCTGGTTTGGAGTGTGAGCTAAGATTTCCCTCTCTCCCTTTTAGGCTGTGTTAGTGGCATGCTCACCAGACACAGAATAAGAGCCACTGAGAACACTATATGTAATGTGTAGAATTCATTGTATTTTATATTTGGATATCATTCACGATCACACACAAATTTAGGAAATGGATATACATGTTATTTGAATACTCATTGTACAGTATATATACCTGTGAAAATATATCAGTGTAAGGACCAGAGTCTTCTACAAGGTCTAAAAAATCCTATGTGGATCTGTTCACATTGTAGATCCCAGGTTCTCATGTGATCCCTAGGCAGGCATCCATTCATGCATGTCCCGGGTACTCGGAGAGCCTCTGGGATTGCCTGCTAAGGCCTAAGTCACACACTGTGTTTAGACATTTACTTATAAGCCTATTTTACTTCAATCTCCTTTCTTTCCTATGATATTCAACAGTAATATCACCTTCCTCGCTACGATCACCTTACTGTGATCTGGCCCCTGCCACATCTCCCACCTCCTCTGCTCTCCTTCTCCTTCCCTATCACTTTCCTTGGCTGACCACTCCGACCTTCTTTCTGTTCCTAGCACACATGAATCTCTTTTCCTCACTGCCTTTGCACTTTCTGTTCCTTCTGCCCGGAATGTACATCTCACTCTGCACAAATGTCACAACTGCAGAGAGGTCTTTCTCAACTCCCCTATCCAATGCTATGCCTACCCATAACTTCATCACGTGAATGTTTTAGTTTTCTCAAACCACGTTTGTCATCACTCTGAAGACTGACCTCTGTTTGCTGACTTGTTGCCCATCTCCAACATAGGAGGGCGAGCTCTGTGGCATTAAGGACAATGCCGGTGTCGTGCCAGGCCCTGGGCCAGCTCCTGGAAGAGGGCCTGGCACAGAGGAGTGGATGGACACCCACTGTGGACTCAGTGGGCATACGTGTGCTGGCTGCAAAGTGGGCTTGATTTTGAGAGTAAGAACAACAAACTCAACATTAAAAAAAAAAAAAAACCTCTTCTGAACAATGATCCCTACGATGTCATAAATCTGTGTTTCCTGGCTGATTCACATCATTTGCTTTTGGAGGAGTAAAAAAAAAAAAAAAAGTAAAATTCTGTTATCCCATAGACTTTCCTGCTTTCATGGCTGACTTCCATCCTTGCCCCTTTGAAGCTCTCAGTCTGCCTGCCAGGCTCCCTGGCTCCCCTGAGGCCGGGTTCAGAGCATCCCCTGAGGATGCCCTTCTCATCGGCCTCGCCCTGCTGCCTCCCTGCACATTTCTAGATAGCATCTGTTGTGTCAATTTGCATTTACTTATATCCTCTCTTGGAAGAGTTGCTTTATTCTTTAGGGTGTACAGTGCTGGGTAGGCGATAGGCAAGAGAACTTTGTAATCGTATTTTCAGGTATTTGAGAGGAAAACTTGGTGATTTTTTTTTCATTTCCCAAACATTTTCTTACTCTGTTACCTGATATAAAAAGCCATCTGGATCTACTAAATGAATCTGCTGTCATCTTCAGAAAAGTAGTTGACTGCCTCAGAGAGAAACAACAGAGTCATATTTGTCTACTGCTTAAAATTTAAAACATCCCATGAGTGTATTCATTAGTGGTCTCATCCTTTCCTGTTGTAACAATGTGCAATTCCATGGTCTTTGACAGTGGAGCATCATGAAGGGCACTCACTCCTATGAATCACAGGACTGAGGGACTTTGGAGGTCTTCTCTGCCAGCCTCCCACGAGGAGAGTCCCTGTGAAGCCGCTCAGTGATGTAGCACAATCAAAGGATATTAGGGTTAGTCATTTCATCCTGTCTCCTGTCTCTGAGCAGCAACAAGCTAACCCACTAGTCAAATTTGACTCTACTAGTCAAATAGAGTTTTACAAGATACACACTCTCTCAGGCATTTCCCAAGGGAAAACCATGGTGTGCTGGTGTGAAGTGACAACACAGGAAGTCAGTTGTGGGACCAGACCAACTGGGGAAGCTCGGTTCTCTCTCCCAGGCTCAGAGCCCAGCCCACATTCCTGCTGTTTCCATGGAACTGAAATGTTTGTGTGGGTTTAGTAATCACCAGGAGAAGCTGGTCATGAGGTGACGTCCTCCTTCACCAGTGCCAGGAGGATGAACCTGGTGACTCTCTACAGCAGGCGTTTTCCCCACATCCTTGACCTGAATTTCTGAACCTTAAGGTTTCATGACTCAACCAGACTTAGAGTGAGGTGTTATCTAACTAAATGATAAAACAACCACATATTTTACCATGTTCACACCTGTGGGATTTTGAACTACAAGAAGGAGAAAAGAAAGAGCCAAGGCTGGTGAAACCCTATAAATCATTTTCATTTCTCACCACGCCTGTTTCTGAGAGTGTCTTATTCTGCTTCCATTTTTTCCTCAGTGAGTCCTCACAGCTCAGACAGAAAACAGGCATGGTCCAGGGAAAACATTTCCTGGGAGACAGGGGGTAGATGGGTTCCTGCTTCCCGTGTTTGTCCCACTGCGGTGGTCTGGTGGGAATACATGTGCATAGGCCAGCAGCTCACACCCCTCACTGTGATTGATGGGTCTGTACGTGTGTGTGTGTGTGTGTGTGTGTGTGTGTGCAGGGTGGAGGCCTGTGGGATGGAGAGGATATGAAAAAGCCTCAAAATTCATGTAAAGAGGACGTTTTAATTCAAGAGTCCCCACCAAGGAACTCTAGTACCATGCTCAAGATAAACACATGCTTTTTTCAAAAGGTGTTGCCAAGAAACATGTCAAGTACTTGTGCTTTTCATTCAAACTTTAAGTTAAGTCACATTTAATGTGCTCATCAAGACAGCTAAATAAGGATTCCAGCCAGACCAAAATTATCTAGAGCAAGAAGCCTGCCATGTGCTGTCACTGGTTCTGCTGATGTCGCTGTGTCCTGAGTGTCCTTTTGAACTTGTTACATAGCCAATGTTTACATGGCCTCTCTGCCTCCCAACCTCAATCAATCATTTTATTTGGATGATCTCTCCTGTGTCTCTTTCAAACAAAAAAAAGAGGAGGTATCACTAGTGCCCTCTGATGGAATGCCACAGGATCATGGCTGTGGCATCTCAACAGCAGCACTCCATGAGAGACAAAGTTGTCCATGCTTTGCTAAATGACAGATTAGGAGGGACGCAGAAAGGACTTTCTCTCAACTTCCAGCTGTTTTGTACTTTAACAAATTTTCAGTGCGGTTACCCAGAATTACTAACATTTTACAGCACATTAGAAAAGTGATTTCCTGGTCATTTTCTAAAGTCTGAATCTTTTTGCCAGCTCTCCTATCGACCTGGTAGCATAGAAACCCCTCAGTTCTCCCTTTTAAGAACAGTACATGAAATTGGCTTTCAATGCATTTTCAGGAGGACATGATTTTTAGAGTCATTCTGAACAATTTAGAAATGAACCCAATTGAGTTTTCTGTCCCTCAGCTGGTTAGTAGAGAATATGGTTTCTTGAGCTAAGATAGCGATTCTAGAAGAATTCATGAGCTCTATAGCTCTGGATGTCTCCCAGCTAATTTTAATAAGCAGGTCTGGGGTTGGAGAGATGGCTAAGCTCCAGTTTAAATCAAATGAGGTGGTGGTGGGTGGGAATTTGCGAGGTGGTTAGGAGTACAGCCTCTGAAACAGGGTAGGTGGAATTCCAATTGCAGTTCAACTACTTACGTGTGAACTTGATCAAGTAATTTTTAAAAAATATTTTATTTATTTATGAGAGACAGACAGAGAGAGAGAGAGAGACAGGCAGAGGGAGAAGCAGGCTCCATGCAGGGAGCCTGACGCGGGACTTGACCCCGGGTCTCCAGGATCATACCCTGGGCTGAAGGCGGCACTAAACCGCTGAGCCACTGGGACTGCCCTTGATCAAGTAATTTAACATCATTCACGCACATGAGAAAATTCTCTGCATCACTTGCATCAGGGAAATACAAATCAAAACCACAATGAGATACCACCTCACACCAGTGAGAATGGGGAAAATTAACAAGGCAGGAAACCACAAATGTTGGAGAGGATGCGGAGAAAAGGGAACCCTCTGACACTGTTGGTGGGAATGTGAACTGGTGCAGCCACTCTGGAAAACTGTGTGGAGGTTCCTCAAAGAGTTAAAAATAGACCTGCCCTACGACCCAGCAATTGCACTGTTGGGGATTTACCCCAAAGATTCAGATGCAATGAAACGCCGGGACACCTGCACCCCGATGTTTCTATCAGCAATGGCCACAATAGCCAAACTGTGGAAGGAGCCTCGGTGTCCATCGAAAGATGAATGGATAAAGAAGATGTGGTTTATGTATACAATGGAATATTCCTCAGCCATTAGAAACGACAAATACCCACCATTTGCTTCAACGTGGATGGAACTGGAGGGTATTATGCTGAGTGAAGTAAGTCAGTCGGAGAAGGACAAACAGTGTATGTTCTCATTCATTTGGGGAATATAAATAATAGTGAAAGGGAATATAAGGGAAGGGAGAAGAAATGTTGGGAAATATCAGAAAGGGAGACAGAACATGAAAGACTCCTAACTCTGGGAAACGAACTAGGGGTGGTGGAAGGGGAGGAGGGTGGGGGTGCGGGTGAATGGGTGACGGGCACTGAGGGGGGCACTTGATGGGATGAGCACTGGGTGTTATTCTGTATGTTGGCAAATTGAACACCAATAAAAAATAAATTTATTATTAAAAAAAAAAACATCATTCTGGGTCAGAATGATTAAGCCACCAATGTTATATTATGTTTGCCCTATTTAAGACAAACTTGGGCCATTTTCTAAAAAAATACTATTTATTTCAGAGAGAGTGTGTGAGAGCACGTCCGTAGGGGGGCGGGGGGCAGAGGGAGAGAATCTTCAAGAGACTCCCTGCTGAGGGCAGAGCCTAAGCCAGGGCTTGATGCGACCCTGAGATCATGACCTGAGCCTAAACCAAGAATCAGATGCTCAACTGACTGAGCCACTCGGCGCTGTAAACTTGGTCCATTTTTGAGTTCTTGGATTACGCTTAACTATATTCAAAAGCTTGGGGTAAGGTCTTACTGAAAATATCCTGGTAAATTCCAGAATTACAGAAATTTCTTCTCAAAGCACATCCAAAGAAACAATTTTACAAACTGTTAAATATAAGATAAATAAGGTCTGCGATCTAATATATAACATGGTGACTAAAATTAATTGAAATCATTGAAATTGAAATCATTGAAATTTGCTGAGAGTAGAACTTAAGTGTTCTCACCAAAAAAAAAAAAAAAAAAGGTAAATATGTGAGGTGATGAACGTGTTAATCTGTTCACTAGGGAAGATTGTTTCACAATGTAGATGTATGTCAAATGATAACACTGTGTACTCTAAATATCTTACAATTTCATTTGTTAATTTTATCTCAATAAGCCTGAGGAAAATAAATAAATAAGAACAAATGATTCTACCCCATCTCAAATGGAAAAAAGATCTTTTTTGGTCAAGAACAGAAAATTTCTTTACCTTACTTCTTTCCCAACTGTCAATGCAACCCCAAATCAAAGTTGTTTAAATTCCCCAATTTTCTTTAACAGTAGTCTCTTAATGCTTATTGTTCATTGATGGTTGAGCTTCTTTCTCCTCAATTCCTTCAAGAAATAGAAGTAAACTGGGAAGCAGTGTGCCTGCCTGTTGAGTTCTCTCTGACTCCAAAGGGGGTAGAGGGGTAGACATTTGAATGCGGCTTTCTGCCCCATGGGGCAAAGGTGGGTATGTATCATCAGCAATAGCCAGCAAAGGCAGAGGCTGTTCAAGTTTTGTCTAGCCCTGGGATCAGAGGAGTGGCCTCTGGGGCCAGTGTTCCATGCCTGCATCACCATGCAGGCTCCATGAGGCGGGCCTGCCCCAGAAACCATGACCTCTGCTGTATTGGCCCTTCCTCCAAATCTTCCCCCTCTCTCTTTCCCTGCTCACCTGAGTTGTCTTGCATTTCCCCAGCATGTCTCCTGCCCAGTGGGGACCTTTCTCTCCACCCTTAACAGCTTGGCTAGAAGAACAACCCCAGGCTTGGTGGTGGGGGTGAATTCAGGACAGGCTTTGCACCATTTCTGAATCTCCTAGGTTTTGTCAATGGAAGCCAGACTCTTAATGCTATTTTAATGCAGTTGTTTTGTGTGTGAATAATATGCTTTTTTTTTGCCAAACCTCAAGCCCTGGAACTAAGGTCTCATAAAAATGCCTAGAGTCCAAAGCTAATAGCTGTTATTCAGCTTTTATGGAGTAAGGCCTGAAAAGCTTCAGATTGATATTATTCTTAGCAGGGCAGTGGGTGTCATGAAGATACCGAGGGGTGGCTGAGGCTCCAGATGCCAGAAGATTGGGAAGAGATAATACCCCATCAGGCTGCTCCAGTTGCTCCAACACATGGAGGTCTCTGGTAAAGACTTTTGTAGATCATTCCCTCTGCCCCCCTTGGTCACAGCTTACTCTTTTGTGATCCTGAACTTGGTGAAGGTCCTCACTTCCTATGCCTTCACCGATAACTCCTGCCACTTTCACCATATACACCTAATCATCGCCAACATTCATTCAACCAGAACTTTTTATTAAAGTGTAGCTGTCATACAATATTACATTCAGGTATACAACATAGTAATTAGACAATTTTACACATTATGCAATGTTCACCACGACAGTCGCCATGTGTCACCACACAAGGTTATTACAATATTGACTATCTTCTCTAGGCTGTTCTTTTCATCCCCATGACTGATTTATTTCATAATTGGAAGTTTATACCTCTTAATCCCCTTTGCCTGTTTTGCCCATTCTCCTACTTACCTGCCTTCTGGCAATCACTGGTTTGTTCTCTATATTAGCGAGTCTATTTTGCTTGTTCATTTGTTCTGTCTTTTAGATTCCATATGTAAGTGAAATTATATTGTATTTGTCTTTTTATGTCTGACTTGTTTCACTTAGCGCAATGCCCTTTAGGTCCATCCATG
This sequence comes from Vulpes lagopus, assembly GCF_018345385.1. Taxonomy (NCBI): domain Eukaryota; kingdom Metazoa; phylum Chordata; class Mammalia; order Carnivora; family Canidae; genus Vulpes; species Vulpes lagopus. The sequence continues at coordinate 92,049,149 of NC_054825.1, read as the reverse complement.
TTGTTGCGAGTGGAAAGATTTTATTCTTTTTTTATGGCTGAGTGATAATCCAGTGTGTGTGCGTGTGTGTGTGTGTGATGTGTGTGTATGTGTGTGTGTGTATCTATCATCTATCTATCTACCATATCTTCTTTGTCCATCATTTATTGATGGACAATTAGGTTGCTTCTGTATCCTGGCTATTTTAAATAATGCTGCAATAGACATAGGGGTGCATTTTTTCTTATTTAACAAGGATTTACTGAGAGCCTATTACATGCTAGGCACTTTGCTGGGTGTGATGATAAAATGGCAGCCGGCTAGTAAGAGAGATTGTAGAGTCACAAGTAAGAGTATGGACTCAGAAGCCAGAGGTCATGTGTTGGCTCTCCCACCTATTAGCTATTAGCTCGGTGACCTTGGGCAAGATGTTCCTCTCTCTCTACGTACAATAGAGATAGTAATGGCACTTGCTCCACAGGTACTTTTTGATACATAAGTGGGTTAATACGCCCAATTCAGGGCCTGGCTCATGGTAAATACCACATAAGTATATAAGTGTTTGAAAAACAAAATGATGGAGAGGAGATGGGCATCAAGCCCTCGTGAAGTAACCTCTGGGAGGAGGCAGTGGCCTGTGAGGCCTGAGAAGCCTGGGCTGGGATGTGAAGGACAGGTGGGCATCATATTCTGTTGGCTCCGTCTCCTGCCACTCTCCTGGTTCAAGCATGGTCTTCTTTCATCTGGACCACAAAAATGTCCCTGTCAGTGGTCTTCCCCCCCATGCCCCTCCTCTTCAACTGCAGCCAATGGGGTTTTTCTAAATCTTAAGTGTGATTGTATCATTTCCTACATGGCATTCCTCAGTGGCTCCCAAGTACACTCAGGTTTTTATTTAAACTTCTCAGTGGCCTTGCAAGGCCCTGTGTCATTCCTTCTAGTATTGTCTCTGCCTCCCCCACCTTCCTCCTCAACACCCAGAATGTTCCCTCATACATTATCCCCTAACCCGGAGAAACTCCTTCTAGTTCTTTCTGCTGGCTGATCTTTCTTCCCTCAGGGCCTTCTCTCTTTTTGTTGTCTCCACCTGGAATATCTATTGACTCCGCCCCATCTTTCCTCAGGGAAGCTCCTAGTGGCTTTCAGACCTCCACCTCTACCTCATTTCCTTGGGATAGCCTCTGAGGGCTCCATGGGCTAGGTTTGGTGCTCCTCCTGTGTTCTCCCATGGGCCCTCCTGGGGTCCTATTGCAGCCCTCACTGATCACTTTACTGACTGTGTAATTTTGCTCTTTACTCTTTGTACCCTTGACAAGCACTGGGAGGGTAGAAACTGCCTTGAGTTCACTTTCAAGACTGTGTCTCCAGAGTTCAGCACAATGCTTGGCATGTGGTGAGCTCACAATACATTTTACTTGTTGAATTATGTCTCCCCCTTAATTCCTATGTTGCCACCCTAGCCTACAGTACCTCAACCTGATCTTATTTGGACATAAGGTTGTTGTATAATTAGTAATTAGTTGTTGTGTAATTAGTAAAGTTGAAGGCAAGCTCACCCTACTCCTATGACAGGTGACATTATAAAAAGAATGCCAGAAAGAGAAAAAAAAATAAAAAAAAATAAAAAGAATGCCATGTGAGGGAAAGACACACAGACAGAAGATAATGTGGGGATACAAAGGGAGAAGGCAGTCACCTACAAGCCAAGGACACAGCCTACAACAGACTCTTCCCTCCCTGCCCTCAGCAGGAACCAATCCAGCCAATACCTTGATCTCAGACGTCTTATCTCCAGAACTGTGAGACGATCATTTCTTTTATTTAAACTTGTCCAGTGTGTGGTATTTTGTTTTGGAAGCTCTAGAAAACGAATATAACCTATTTCTTCACATACTGGGTTTCCAACTCTTTTAAATGTGTTCCTATAAGTAAAGACTTCACATGTACACAAATACACCCTAAACGGCTCCATATTCCACAAATAGATGAATCCACAAGAATGGCAGGCCCAGGTGGCTGTTAGTCATCACAGCAAGCAGCCAATTTTAGCTTTGAATGACCCCCTCTCCCTGGGTATTCCAAGAACTTCACCCAAGTGGGCAGGGGAGGCGCCCCTCTCAGCAAGTCCCCACAGCAGGGGGAATGTGAAATGATGGGCAAGCAGGTGTTTGTTTTTCCTCTCCCTGCCAGGAGAAGCAGCTGAGAGGGAACCAGGGGTGGGGAGTAAGAATAGGGTGGGGGAGGGGGTGGGGTGGGACAGAGCAAAGTGCAAGGAAGAGAAATAAGAGCAGGAATGTGGAGCCAGAGCTGAGTCCATTTTGGACTCCAGAACCACACCACGGGATGTCAGTGCAGGCTGTACAGAAGCCAAGATGTCAGGGAAGAATTTCCCCCATTCTCAAAAAACAAGTTCTTCTCCATTTGATTGCAGTCTCTAATAAGCAATTCTTCCAAATTTCTTCTGACTTCAGAAGTTCAGAGTATGTTGAGCTAAAGAAACACTAGGATCATAATTACGGTTATTATAGGGAGTTGTTGTATGCCCATCACCACAGCATCTGGCTGTAATCACATGCTTAATGGAATGCAAGATGATCCACTGCTCATAATGGGTACTTTCCAAGCCAGGCAGCCACCAAGTGCCCACCCTCCTACTCGGAGGCCCAACAGAACAGATGTTTGTGGAAAGAAAAGATGCTTGTGCCTGTCTGGAGGGTCAGTGACCTCAGGACAGTGTTCAGCGAAAGCCAGTTGCATAAGCAGGTCTGGGTAGTTGTATGGTTCTGTCCAGCCAGCAAAGGTAAGAAGCTCTTCCCAAACTCTGGGTAAGAGGGAAGGGGTTGGGGAGGGGGTGTCCCAATGCTCACCTCTGATTGCTTTGAGCCTCACAAATGGTGAAGTGGAGAGGCATGACTATGGGCTGTGGACCCATTTTGCTCCTGACAACGACAAGCCTCTGGCCCTATTCTTTAGAACTAGGATGCCTCAACACACTGAAAATGCAGTGAAGATTCCCCGAGTCAGTTTCTCTAAAGCACAATTGGCTTAGCCTGTGCTGATGAGACACCATAGACTGGATAGCTTAAGTAACATTTCTTTCTCACAGTTCTGGACGTTGGGAAGTCCAAAATCAAGGTGCTGGCAGATTTGAAGAGGGCCCTATTTCTAGCTTATAAATGGCCACCTTTTTCTTCTCACTATATCCTTGTCTGGTAGAGGGAGAAGCCTTTAGTGTCTCTTCCTCTAAGATCACTAATCCCATCTTGGGAGCTTCACCCTCATGACCTCACTTAAACCAATCAATTCTCAAAGGCTCTGCCTAATACTCTCACACTGGAGGTTAGGACTTCAACATATGAGTTTGGTGGTGGTGGTGGTGGGGCTGGGGAACCCAAACATTCTGTCTATAATAATAATTAAACTCATTATCTCTTTTGCATGTGTGTGTATGTATCTATTTTGTATATGTTTTTCACACCTCAGTTTTGAGAACCAAGAAATCACAGATGCCTGAGCAGACCTCATCCCCTACAGACAGGGCCTCTGATGTCTTTTGGCTTCACCCTGCACCAGCCTACTGGCTGTACCAGATTTTGACTATGGTGGAGTCTTGGCTCATGGCTTCAATGAGTTCCTTTTGGTTGGTACTATTAGAAATCCCAAAGCCACTTGATTGTTCTGTACCATACATTTTAGGTATCTTTGCTGACTTTCCCTTCCCAAAACATAAAACCTTATAGTCACATGACCTCTCCCATATCATCATGCTCAGTCTCTATGCTTCTTCCCTTTTTTCAAGTTTTCTTTTTTCTTTTTTTTTTAAGATTTTATTTATTCATGAGAAACACAGAGAGAAAGACAGAGAGAGAGAGAGAGAGGGGCAGAGACACAGGCAGAGAGAGGCAGACTCCATGCAGGGAGCTGGATGTGGGACTTGAACCTGGGTCTCCAGGATCACGCCCTGGGCTGAAGGCAGCATTAAACCGCTGAGCCACCCGGGCTGCCCTTATTCTAGTTTTCTGCTGTGTTTCTAATGCATATAAACTTCCCCTATTTCCTTAACCAATTCTGTACTCAAATTCCAAAATTGTATTTCCCCCTGGCTTCTCAAATTCAAAATGGCCAATAATAGATCTTTAATATCACCTGTGTGCCCTATGCCCTATAAACCTATGTCTCTGCCATTGGCTAGTTCAGTTGGTAATACCACCACTCATCCAGGTGACTTGCCATTCTTCTTCATTCAACATCCTATCTATCAAGTCCTCCAGGGTTTACTCTCAAAATACTGCATATATATTAGAAGAAACAAACATTTAGCATAGCCCTCTGGTGTTTTCAGTTACAAGATCATCCCTGCAAAACTCAACCATTTTTTGAGAGGGGCTAATTTAATTGATACAGTCAAATGTCCATCTACATTTTAATTATTAACTTAGCAACACATGTATATTTAAAACAACAAACAAAATAACATGCATTAGTTTAGAAATTAATATACATATTTCATAAAACAGTTTTATTTAAACTCCTCACATGTAATTTTGACATCAGGGTCTTTGTCATCACTGGAGCCACCTGTAGAATTAATATGGTTTTCTAGAGCCAATCATGGTCAATTTTGTGGTGTTTGAGACACAGCATTTTGAGAATCCAGATGTAATTCTGTCTCTGGAAACATTTCCTAAATGTCACAAGAACCCATGAAACAGCTTTTTTTTTTTTTCAATTGTGTATTGTAATCCTCACTACATAATCACTTAATATATTTATTTTAAAGTATCCTTTCAAGTGCTTTTTTCATAACACCATCTAACACTTGGAACTGTGAGTCATAATCCCAGGAAAAGTTATGGCTGCTCTGTTAATTGACTTTGCCTTTAAAATTTTTCTGAACTGAACCAGTCAGAAGACCTCTCTAATAACCCAAACTAGCATGGACTCAAGCCATTTCAGGCCAATGTGCCTCCTCCAAACAGAGGGCAACCATATGCCCAGTTGGCATGGGACAATCCTAGTTTGACATGTTATCCCTGTGTAATTGTCAACAAAACCAATTTAGATAATTAATCATATCATCAAGTACTCATGTGTTGTACCAGAGAAAGTAAGTGAAGGAACTCCCCTAATAAGGACTTCTAAGAACGCACTGAAAATGCAGTGAAGATTTCCCAAGTCAAACAATTCCTCTAAAGCACAATTGGCTTAGCTTGTGCTGATATGATGAGACACCACGTCTGGGTAGCTTAAATAACATTTCTTTCTCACAGTTCTGGAAGTTGGGAAGTCCAAAATCAAGGTGCTGGCAGGTCCCTCTGTCTTTTCTGAGGGTATGTGGGGAGGGGGGAGCACTGTCTCACCTTTAGACATAAACAGCATTTCTCATGAGCTCTCCCTGGGCCCTTCCAAGTGGTTTCTCTACTTTCAGCATGTCCCCATCACTCTAGCCTCTACTGTACTCTCTCTCTCCCCTGCTTATGGCCCTACAAGGTTCCCCACCAACTACAGAATTCTGTCCAAGCTCCTGATGTGTCGTACAATGCCCTCTTTTAGTGGATTCTTTTTCGCTTCCTAAAACTCTTTTCCTGACGTTCCTGATGTGATAGGTGAATCATAGCCCCCCAAGTATGTCCACATCTCAATCCCTGGTAACTGTTGCATATTACCTTATACAAAGGGACTTTGTAGATGTGACTAAATGAAGGATCTTGAAATGGGAAATTGTTCTAAAATTATCTGAGTCTGAGGCAAATATAGTGATCCTTTTGAGAGGGAGGCAAGGTCACTTAGGAAATAGGAAATGGGAGGGAAATCAGAATCATAGGAAAGGTGATTTGATGACACAAGGAAGGTTTGGAGTCATTCACTTTGAATATGAAGGAAGAAGCCAGAAGGCAAGGGATGCAGACCCAGAGTAGAAGAAGGAAACAGATTCTCCCCTCAGGGCCTCTGGAAGGAGCCAGTACTGCTGACACCTTGACTTAGTCCAGTAAGACTGAGTGTGGATTTCTGCCCTCAAGAACTGTAAAGACAATAGAGTTGTTTAAAGCCACCATGTTTATGGTAATATGTTACAGCAGTGTGTGTGGTGGGGGGAATACTATATCTTACTTAGTACTTTATGTTCCAGTAAGCCCTGTCTGCCTGACACTCACCACCAGTTATACTCTTTCCCACTTCTGCTATTCTGCTGCCATCTCTGCTGCCTGGAATGCCCTCCTTTGTCCCTCACCTTCCTCTCTTCCTCCAGCCACCATTTGCTTGGTCAAATCCTATTTGCCCATTTGACTCAGCTTGAACATTCCCACTGACCTCCACACCTACATCCACCCAGGAGGGGTCAGTACCCCTCCTCTGGCTCCCAATCTCATTTATATTTCTCCGGCATTTCTTTTAACATAGTTTACTAAAATTGTCGACTGACTGTCATCTCCAATAGTCCAAGAAGGTACTGCGTGAAGGGATTGTGTCTTATTTTTTTTCTATCTCCATATTCAATAGGCACTCAATAACTGTCGAATTAAAAAAAAGCATTTAAATAACTTAATAACAAATATTTATTGAACAAGAAACATTGGGTTATTCCTTGCCCACTTCCAAATGATTTGAAGAAGAATTACCTATGTTCAATATTGTATTATATATTATCGTAGAAGAAATTGTGATTTGCTGTCAACTGGAGGCATCTTAGGAGTCAAAATGGAAGAGTTCCAAGTCTCTCTCATCCCTTACTGAGAGGGCTTTCTGGAATCTTGGCCCAACCATAGATGTTTAGTGTAGTAGAGGAAGCTTTTCCCTCAGATGGACTCATTTACCAGGGTCCTGAGGTCCAGTCTTTAAGTTCTATTGGGTACTGGGGGCTGAAATGCAAATCTCTGTGTACCATAAATGTCTCACCCCACAGTTTAGCCAAATTGAACTGTGCTTCTCTTCAGACAGGTCTTCCTGTCTTGACACCTTTGCTCACTCATGTTCCTCCTCCTAAAATGCTGCTCGCTGTCAATTTCCATGTGTTCATATTTCAACCTACCCATCCACATAAGTACAGCTTCTAAAACTATCCTGAATCCTGGTTGGCCATTTCACAATTCAGATGAGAGGATATAAGTAAATCAGTCCAATCCAGCTCTATCATAAAAGCAACTGAAGGTCAAGTCCCTCCAAGATGGAGCCAACATCTTTCTCTACAAAGGAAAGTAAGCACAACTTTAGCATGGTGGAGAAATCTGCCGTATAGTCTTCTGAGCATTCTCTTGTGTATATTTTGTGGCCCATTATGGTAATTTCTTCTCCTCTTTACCTTCTTTGTAACTGGGCGATTATACTGCCGATCCCTGGGTACTATAATTTGCATTGCAATATGTAGCTCCATTTGATGCTTGCAAATTAAGGGCCCAGGGCTGAAGCTCTGATGTGGGAGTTACTTCCACATAAGTCAGAAGAAGTTACATATACATGAGTACAGCTCTGGGATTAAAGAACCTCTTTTCATAATCACAATTTAATATTTAAAAATAAAACTTCAGTTACAGAAAAATAATAGGAGCAGGCTCACCATAAAAGGAAGAGAACTGAAATGAAGTACTCTCATAAAAGTTTCATAAAATACAACCACATGCATATTATACACTGGGGAGAAATGCCGTAAAATTCCTACATTGGAAGAGGTAATGTTCCCTCCATCTCCTTTCCTGTTCAACAAGGATTTGGTCTGAATTCTGAAGTCCCTCCAGGTAAGTGTTGACAGGCATCATGGCATTTCAGAAGAAGGAAGTTACAGTCAGTGGGCTGGGAAGATGGGAAAAGAGAAATGAGTTTCATCCAGGGAAATCACTGGGTATTGGTATCAGAGGACAAGGATTTTCATATAGATGTGTTCTTCCTAACTCAGATTTTAGAAGAATGCATAGTTTCTGTCAATTGTAAATTCAGGATAAGCATGGTAGGCTGAGAAAGAGCAGTTTCTCTGAAGTTAAGAGGGCCTGAGTTCTGGTCTCATTTCACCTCCTAATTACACAGCAACCTTTGAACAAAACTTTATTTTTTTTCATCTATTTATTATGGAGGTTGAATGTGGATATCTTCAAGGTCCCTTCTATGTTTTAATATTCTAGTTCTGTCATTCAGTGTTTGTGGTAAATGAAGACCAGCTTAATCAGGATCACATAATAGCCACCAATGGAAAATCTTTACTTGGACAATATTATTCCAGCATTGGCCAACATAAAGGAATTAGGGAGACACTATATCCAGACCCTGGTAGTTACCCATCTCTGTTTTTTTGGTTTGGGCATAATGCGTGTTATTCTGCCCCCAAAATCTTCTGTAGAATTAATCTCTCTATGAAAGACATGAATGTGTGTGTGGTGTGTGTATGTGTATGTGTGTGTATGTATGTGTGTGAGAGAGACACAGAGAGAGACAGAGAGACAAACAGAGAGGCAGACAGAGAGACCAAGGAAGAGTGAGTATACTCTCAGAAGTAGTGTTGAAATACATAGAGTTGGCAAAACCAAGGGCAGACAGCTGAAAATGAGGCTGTCTTTTGCCAATCTGTTCACAAAAAAGTAGTAACAAAAAAGTACTGATAATTGTTAGTAACCCTCAGATAATGCTCTGCTCTCTCCACTATAGCTATTGTCTGTGTTTAAATAGGATTTTTTTGGAGAAAAGCAATTTCACGTCCTAGGAAATTCATTAAATGAAATTATTTATTTAAAAATTGTGTATGTCAAAAAAATAAAAAATAAAAAAAAATAAAAATTGTGTATGTCAAAATTCTTCTAATTTTCAATTAAGGTCTACTTTATTTAAAAAATTATCCAATAAAATAAGTTATGCTAAAAATTCCAAGGCTGCTGCCCTAGGACACAGAGGCTCTCTTGACTTTTATTATGAAATTTGACCCATATGGAATTTTACATAAAATAAACTGGTAGGAGCAATCTACAATGATAACTAAATCTAATTTTTTTGTCGTTTGACCTATTTGGGGGCAGCGTGGTAGAAGACAAAAAATCCAGACTTTGCAGCTAGGCAATCCAATTCTGGCACTGCCACTTTTTTTTTTTTTTAAGATTTCATTTATTTATTTTAGAGAGAGAGAATGAGCACACATGCATGAGTGCAGGGAGTTGAGGTGGAAGGAGAAAGGTGGAGGGAGAAGGAGGGGAAAAGAATCTCCAGCAGACTCTGAGCTAAGCACAGAGCTAACATGGCGCTTTATTTCAGGACCCTGTGATCACACCCTAAGCCAAAAACCAGAGTCAGATGTCCAACCAACTGAGCCATGCAGGTGCCTACTGGCATGTGACGTTGGGTGAGTTCTATAATCTGTCTGGCATGTGGTTGACCTGGCCTGTTGCAGAATGCCCAGTAGGACAAGAAAACCCCAGTAGTACATCCCAGGTGTAGCCATGAGAGCAGGCTTTCTCCTTATTGAGGTAGAGGGTCTTAGAGGAAGCCCTGCTAATATGAACACACATGAAAACTAAAACAATCCAGCAGTCACTCAGTGGTAATGGGTGACTGGTCTAGGATGGGTTTGTTCATTCCCATTCTAGCTCCATTGTCATTGTGAATACTCCTCATGCCCCACAATTTTCTGTGTTTCATTGGAAAGTCTAGTGACTACTTCTGTAGGAGGTCATTACCTGCATGAGGTGGGAAGCTGGGCTGGAGCTGTCTAGAATCACTTCAAACAACATACAGAATTTACAGAGAACCCAGTCTCGGGGAAGTGCTAAGAAACATGCCAACACAAAAGCCCTGGCCCCTGAAAAGTGGTCCCATCATGCCCTGCTCAGAATACTCCAACAGCTTCTCATCATTTTAGAAAACAACAAAAAGACAAAGAGAAAGAGAAAAATGTCTCAGTGCAGTCTACATGGTCTGATAGATCTAATCCCTGACTATTTCCCATCATTCTCTCAATCTGCTCTGGCTACACTGGTTTTGCTTCAGGTCCTTGCATTCCTGTGCCTTCTGCTTGCAAAGCTCTTCTCTGGATCTTTGCCTGGCTCACTCCTTCACTACATTCAGGTATCTTCTTGGAGAGGTTCACCCCTCCCCTGTGGGTAAAAGAGCTTTCCCCATTTTCCTCCTTTTCTCTTTCCCTCCTTCCCTACCTTCTTCCCCTTCCCTCCTCCTATCTCCCTTTCTCCTACCCTCCCTTATTCTTGTTATTCATTGCACTTATCATTACTGGGACTTTATTTATTTCTCTTACTTTCTTTTAATTGTCTTTCTTGCCCATATATTTCTTTAAGCCTCATGGGACTAGAGGGTTTGTGCTTTGTTCATGGCTGTATCTTGAGTGCTTACAACATTGCCAGGTATGTATTAGGCACTCAGTCAATATTTGTTGCATAGATGAATAAATAAACAGAGGAGCAAGTGTTGGTCATCAAAAAGATATGACCGCTGGTTGACTCATAAGCTGGACCTAAGTGACCTGAGGCTCCTCACTCCTTCCCCTGTCCTTGGGATGTGGGTTCTGCCTGCCTCCCTGGCTCCCAGAGGTTGCTCCAAGGACACAGACTTGAGAATGATGTAGTATTGAGAACACATGCACACTATACTGGCCTGAACCCAGTTAAGGCCTCTTTCTACATAAACTTTAAAATTTGCAAGGAGATTACAGGGATCCATTCATCTTGTGGTCATGAAGACAAGCCTCACATGTAAGTTCCCTCTGTTTAGTCAAACTGCCACCTCTCACCTTCCTTTCTCCCTCCAAATCCTATTTGCCCATCTAACTCAGCTTGGACATTCCCACTGGCCTCCTGTCTTGATGCAAAATAAAATAAAATGCATACATGTACATTGTAGATAACTTAGAAAATACAAATTAGTACAGCAAGAATGAAGATTATCTCTGAAAATTTTCAGCAACCAAATTTAACCATAATTAACATTTTAGTCTGTTTTCCTCCAATAAATACTTTTATTAAAAACTAAATATATTTATATATGTTCACATACCTATTAAGAAGGATTCTTTTTTAAAAATGCTTAATATTGGGGCTCATGGGTGGCTCAGTTGGTTGTGTCTGACTCTTGATTTTTGGCTCAGGTCATGATCTCAGGGTTTTGAGATTGAGCTCCACATTGGGCTCCATGCTGAATTTGGAGCCTGCTTAAGATTCTCTCACTCCTTCTCTTTCTGCCCCTCTCCCATCCCTCTCTCCCTTCCTAAAAAAAACCCTAAAAACAAAAAACAAAAAACCTCTTAATGTCATAGGTATTATTTTATGTCATTAAAACCTTTTCCTATTTTTTTTGCCTAGTATTCATTTGTATGGATGTTATATAATTAGCCATTTTCCTACTATTGGACATTTAACTTTTAAAATGCATTACTTTAAAAAAGTATAACTTTATTTAGTCATTATAATAGTATTATGTGTTGCTTCTCATTATAGTCCTCTTTTTATTTTTTTTAAAGATTTTATTTATTTATTCATGATAGAGAAAGAGAGGGAAAAAAAAGAGAGAGAGAGAGAGGCAGAGACACAGGCAGAGGGAGAAGCAGGCTCCATGACAGGAGCCCGATGCGGGATTCGATCCCAGGACTCCAGGATCACGCCCTGGGCCAAAGGCAGATGCTGAACTGCTGAGCCCCCCAGGGATCCCCTATAGTCCTCTTTTTAATAAAAAGAACCTTGAGAAGATTATATGATGTGCTGTTATGAGTATGTGCCCCCACCTTTCACATGTTGAAGTTCCAACCTCCAGAACCTCAGAATGTGACTATATTTAGAGAGAGAGCCTTTAACAAAGTAATTAAGTTAAAGTTATGTCATTAGGTGGGCTCTGGTCAGTGTGACTGGTTTCCTCCTAAGAAGAGGAAATCAGGACATACAGGAACAAAAGGAAGACCATGTGAGGACAAAGGGAGAAAAAGAATTGTTCACAAGACCTCAAGAGGAGCCAATCCCACTGACACCTTGATCTCAGACTTTTAGCCTCCAGAACTGTAAGCAAATAAATTTTTGTTGGTTAAGCCATTAAAACTGTGATACGGTATTTTGGCAGCCCTAGCAAACCAATGCATGTGCTCAGGTCATGTCACCAGTAGGGTCTAAATCTGGGTACAAAATTCAAAAATGTCTTTTGAATCCATGCACATACACATATGCGGATCCACACATTCAGCTTCCCTGATAGTCCTGATCTCTACATAAGTCGATACTCTCATCTACCTTTGCTTTTATTTCCGTTCTTCTCTCTACCTCTTACAATGTTTCCAAATTCTCCTTCTTCTTTCCTTTGTTCTATTCTTTCCTTGGAAATGCTTGTGCAATTTTTTCCATAAACTTTGGTTTTGGAACACTCATGGATCTACTCTTCATGTCCTGACTGGTAAATCTGTAACCATCTTATGTTCTATCTCCTCAATTTGTTCTTCAAGCCACATCATGGTTAAGAACATAATGCCACTCGAACTCTTGGTTACTATTGGGGATAGAGAGAGCAACAAACTCCACAACATGATTAGTCTGTAGCATGACTCGGGATTTGATGTGATTAAAAAAATAAAGAAAAGAAAATAACCATTGGCCTGGGACGTTCTTGACTTGTAACTATCATAATTTTTACCTTGTTTCTCCTTGTTAATACTCTCCAGGCATTATTTTCCCCCCAACAAAATCCCACCTTCTTCTCCAGGATCCTATAATTAACAAAAATAAGTAACACGTGGGTAGCCCGGGTGGCTCAGTGGTTTAGCACAGCCTTCAGCCCAGGGCATGATCCTGGAGACCCGGGATCAAGTCCCACATCAGGCTCCCTGCATGGAGCCTGCTTCTCCCTCTGCCTGTGTCTCTGCCTCTCTTTCTCTCTCTGTGTCTCTCATGAATAAATAAATAAAGTCTTAAAAAAATAAGTAACACTTTTTTGGGGGAGCAACTCTTGACTTTATTTAAACAGATGCTAAATAATTATAGACCTAGCATTTAAAGGATGTGTTTCCTTTTAAGTCCTTAAAGCATGTGTTCACATTCTTGTTTCCAATGGAAAAACAGATTTCACAGAGAAGAATCAAAGAGAACAGTAAAATTTGAAAATCTCAACTCTTGACTAGTTCTGGTAAATAGAAATGGGGCAGGTGGTTTCATCCTCCTAGAATCAATATATTATTCTAAAGAGAATGGAAGTCACTCTGGTTTAGAACCCAGATGTGAGTTACGTATATCTTCCAGGTAGTCACACACAATTGGCAGATGAGTTGACATCCAGAAGTTAGTCGTGCCATGCATCTATTTTCCAGGCTCACAGTTTTATGATATCTTGACAATGACAATGAGATTTGATGATGAGGGCAGCCCGGGTGGCTCAGCGGTTTAGCACCGCCTTCAGCCCAGAGGGTGAGACTGGAGACCGCGGATCGAGTCCCACGTTGGGCTCCCTGCGTGGAGCCTGCTTCTCCCTCTGCCTGTGTCTCTGCCTCTCTCTCTCTCTCTCAATCTCTCTGTGTGTGTCTCTCATGAATAAATAATTTTTTAAAAAATAGAATGACTTTATTATAAAAAAGAGATTTGATGATGATGGTTGCTAGACACTGAAGACTTTTTGGAGTTGCTGTTCTTGTGTCCTGGAATCCCCTTTCTTTCTTTCTTTCTTTCTTTCTTTCTTTCTTTCTTTCTTTCTTTCTTTTTCTTTCTTTCTTTCTTTCTTTCTTTCTTCTTTTTCTTTTTTTTAAAGATTTTATTTATTTATTCATGAGAGACACACACACACACAGAGAGAGAGAGAGAGAGGCAGAGACATAGGCAGAGGGAGAAGCAGTCTCCCTCCAGGGATGCCAACGTGGAACTCGAGCCCAGGACCCCAGGATCATGACCTGAGTCAAAAGCAGAAGCTCAACCAGGTGCCCTGGAATCTACTTTCTTTAAAGTTTTCAAAAATTTGATACCATCTCATATTTCCCCAATGATTTTTTTTCTAAAGGCAGAGAAATGGATTTAAATGGTCTCTCAAGATCCCTTTGACCCTCATTGAATCTGAGTTTGCTACCTATCCTGCAGGCCACCAGGTTGTATTAACCATTAACCACAGGAATTGCGATGGTCCATGAAAATAGTAATTAAGGAAAGGCTTACCTAAAGTTGTTATGGGATCCATTGACTTTTTTCTCCTCATGTTTTAAATGGGTTAGAATTAAGAGGAGGGATGTCTACGAAATCCAGAGAATGCATCTGCAAAAGCATTAAAGAGGATGCTATTTTCTTTCATCTTTTCATTTGTACAATTTCTAATAATGGTAAATCTTTGGAGATTCACTCATCTGTTCTAGAGAGCTGTGACTCCAAGAGTTTGAACCCCTTTAATCTGGAATTTGAGTTAAAAACCACCATCAAATTACAAAGGTGTCAATCATCCTTCTTTTAACTGTGTAAATGAAGTGTAATCCCAGTAGAATTTTTCTTAGAACTCATTGGGATGCCTGGGAAAAGTAATATGAAAAATCTAAAATGTGTATGGGTGCATGAAATAATGAGCATGTTTTTATGTGTTTCAATTCAGTTAAAATTTTTTACTCCATGAGTGTGAAAGTAGCTTTGATCTGGAAAATATTCCTGGATTCTATTAGGACTGCTATTTTTTTTCCTATAAAGGCATATACTTTTAAAAATCCCAATTGTAAGGAGATACAGAGAATTGAAACTTGCACTGCAGTAAAATCTGGGCAATTGTATGATTAGACCCTTTCCTTCTTCCCTAGAGACATGTGAATAATAAAAATAGCCCCAGAATCATTTAGTGTAACCTTTGTTCATTCAGACGTTCACTCAGCACTTCTTACTTGTGGTCGAGTTTGCTTTGTTAATGCATTATTTATGTGATCCTAATTTTACTTTCACCTTAGATTCCAAGTATTATAATAACAATAATGTTTATGGAAATATTATTTGTGAAATTTAAAGCAGATATCTCTCTTTTTAAACATTTTTTAGAAAGCACGTTTTAATATTTTTATATTTATCCTCCTTGTTATTTTATTTGCTGTCATTTTTATGACCTCAAGTCCATATTGTGGGTAAAAGATAATTCAATATCCCTGGACATTCTCTTTGTGTTCAGCTTGACGTGAGTGTATCTAGTAGGGAGGATGCAGATATGTTTAAATCGCTCTACTGCTTACCAGTTGGCCAAAGTTCAGTTTCTTCTGTATGTTTCTGGTTTTAATAGTTTGAATTTTCAGTGGGCAAAAAGTGTCGGTAATTCTCAAGGTTCTGCATTTTCCTTTCTAGGCTGGTCCAGTTTAGCCAATGGAATCCTCTCATGTCATAAGGAGAGAGACAAAAGCCTTCAGTTGCTCCTATGTTACTGAAATCTTAAGGTAAAATCCCACAGTTTTGGGTCCTTGCATTGTATGTATATTGTCTTGTCTCCCATCTAATACTTAAGCTTTTGAGGTCAGAGCTGTGCCTCATTTATTTTGAATTCTTCTATCTGGGTCCCTAATAAGTATTCAGTAAATACTTGTTCAAGTTAAATGAACTTTTAATCTTTGATGGGATGGCAATTACCAATGCCAGACAGTTTGGTATTAAAGTGAATGTCCTTGGGTCATCTTGACAATCTATATTCACTCAAAGCAGTCCCTGGGCCCCAGTGCATTTCTCTATTTGGTAAAGTAATTCATTCAATTATTCTCAAGCAATTCACTTTTAGTTTTCCTAATTCAAGTAGAACTCTGTATCAGTCTTATTTTCTTCATGTTCACAATTCTTCCTATCTTCCTGTATTTCTGTATTCCAAACCTCTCTAAGTTCCCAAACAGCTGAACTTTGACTTTCAGAGGGATTTACCATCATTCCTCCAAAACAGTTGCTGGATATTGTGAGTTCATTTGTCTGGATTTTTTGACCACACTGAAGCCACTTATATTTATTCTGGATGCTTGGCTGCCCAGACTTACATGATGATTATATTCTTCCCGTCTGAATATACCTTGGGGTAGGGGTGAGGGTGGGTTTTAAAGGAGAGAATCATGTCAGTTTTCATGTGTTTTCAGTTAAGTCAGAGAAATCATTCCTGAACTTAGTCTCACCAAAAAGGGGAAATTATTGGACAGTCACAAGGTGCCTCATAGAGGGGAAACAGAACTGTGTGTGCCAGGAGTAAGACTGGCTGCAGGGGTGTCAGGCCTAGAATCAGGGGTTCAGTAACCATCACATTCCTCCTCCCTTCCCCTTCCCACATCTCTTTCTTCCACTTCCTTCTCTGGGTTGGCTTAAATTTCTCCTACTTCTTACCGGCTTTCTACATGTAGTAAAAGCATGTTGTAAAAATATGGCTGGTTCAGAAATATCCTTCCAGTTCCATAAATGAAAAGGCAAGGTCCTGTTAAAAAAAAAAGTTAGTTTTTGTAATGGGGAAGGTCAGTGAGGGAGTGGGAGTTGGTGATATAGAGAGAGACCTGATTAGAGAGAATAGGTATAAAATAAAATTAGAGGCCAAGACGAGCTCTTTGGATATCTGTCCAAGTGTTCAGTGCCCATGGATCAATGTGGAAGCTGGTTTGCTGTTGCAGTGGGCAAACAGCTTCTGCAAACCACCAGTTTGCCTCTCCTTCCCCTTGGGAGCACGTTCACCATTACTTAATTCAAAAGGAAATTTAGATTAAATGAAATCATCTTCTATGTATGCCCAAGTTTCTCTTTGTAGAAGTTTCTGCCATCAAACTGTGTTTCTTTTTTGATAAACTTTTCATGTTTAAAAGATGGATATTTTGGGGACGCCTGGGTGGCTCAGTTGTTGAGTGTCTGCCTTTGGCTAAGGGCATGATCCCAGGGTCCTGGAATAGAGTCCCACATTGAGTTCTCCACAGGAAACCTGCTTCTCGCTCTGCCTATGTCTCTGCCTCTCTCTCTGTGTATCTCATGAATAAATAAGTAAAATCTTTAAAAATGTATATTTTTGTTCCACTTATTAAAAAAATATTCTATTTACTTCTCAACTCTCTTTGGTGTAGTTTCTACCTTTATCACTCCTCTGAAATCATCCTGCCAACCTTCACAGTGGCCTCCTAGTGGCTAATTTGTGTGGTTCCTTCTCCTACTGGTCTTCCATATCCTTTCTTAAGATTTGAAACTGCTCTGGCCACATTTTCAAAACCCATTCCTCCTTTATCTTCTAGGATGTCACTTTCCTGTGGTTCTCTCTCCGTATGCCTTTGCTGAACTCCTTTTTCCTGTGTTTCCTATAAATGTTAGCATTGTCAAGACTCTTGATCTTTTCTTTTGGTATTCTTCAGATTCCATTTGGATGAACTCACAAGGATTTCCAAGTATTTACTTCTGGGACATTTCTTGATCTTGCTCTTCAGATCTGTTTTTCTAACAACCATTGGGCAGCTGCATTTTTATAGTCTCCAAACCCCTGAAACTCAGCATGACACATACCAAGTTCTTTCTCCTTGTCTTCACCTCTTCCTTCTTAACTCTCTATCTGGTTCATTTATAACATCCTCTAAGGATCAGCTGGGGCAGAGATACTGTTATGTCTCAATACCTGTTCTCCTTTCCTTCCATAGTAATACAATTTCATATTTTTAGCTGGATTAATGACCACTCAGAAAAAAGATTACTTTCCCAATCTCTCTGTGTGAAGTTTTGGCCAAAGGAATGCAAATAGATGTGTCACATGGTGGCTTATGAAAACCTTTAAAATATTGCTAGCATCTTTCCCTTGTCCTTACTTTCTTTGTTCCTTCCCCAATCCTGCTACCTACAGTGAATGTGATGACAGGAGCTTGAATGGCCATCTTGGACCACAAGACTGAGAGCCACACCTGGAGAACACTGAATTATATGCAGGAGGGAGCTGGGGTCTCTGAGGGCTTCGTGGAGCAGAGTCATTCATCCTACACTGCCAATTTCTGGATTTACATCCAAGAAATTAAGCATCAGTCTTCTCTAGTCTTTGATATGTTTTGTCCTTGTTATTCACAGGAAAATCTAATTCTTCCTGATAAATCAGCCAAACCTAAATCTAGAGTAATGTTAGACCAGTCCCTTCTTCCAACACCCACATACAACCAGTCTTCAGCTCCTATTGAGTCTACCAGTCTGGTATCTTTCTCTTTTCTCTTAAACCTTTATGTCTTCAATCCTGACCTTCAGTTTTATTCTTTTCCAGTATATACTCCACACTGCCCCTGGAATGACCTTTGCAAAACAGATTAAATCCCTGATTAGCCTCCTGAAATTATTCCCACTATCTACAGTTCTTAGTATGGAAAAGTCTTCATGATCTGGGTCTCACAGTTCATTTCTTACCAGTCAACCAAATTGATGACTTTCCAACTATAGTTCTGGACCATCCCACCCTATTTCATATATCTGTGCCTTTGAATGTGCTGATCCTACAATCTGGTGTGCCCAGTCCTTTTTCTTCCTCAACATTCATCTAGATCATTTTGGAGCATTTTCCTAATTCCCAAAGAAAGGAAGGAGACTGATTACTTCTCCCTTTATGATAAAATGAACCTTACATGTACATCTGTATTGCAGTTTTTACTCTGTCCTATAATTACTTGTTTATATCCCTCCCTCTTTTAGACTGTGTGCTTTTATTTATTTATTTATTTATTTATTTATTTATTTATTTATGATAGTCAGAGAGAGAGAGAGAGAGAGAGAGGCAGAGACAAAGGCAGAGGGAGAAGCAGGCTCCATGCACCGGGTGCCCGACGTGGGATTCGATCCCGGGTCTCCAGGATCGCGCCCTGGGCCAAAGGCAAGCACCAAACCGCTGCGCCACCCAGGGATCCCGACTGTTTGCTTTTTTGATCATAAAAACCATCTCTCCATTTATCATCTAACCCAGGGTCTGGCATATGGTAAGTGCTCAGTGACCTGTCTCTCTGCTTCCACCTTTGCACTCCATCTGTATTAGCTTTTATTGCTGCAACAAATTAGTACAAGCTTAGTGGTTTCAAACAAAGAAACTTTATTATCATAGATTTCTGGATATGAGAAGTCTAAAATGTGTTGGCTGCATTTCTTTTAGAGGGTCTGGGGAGAATCCATTTCCCTGCCCTTTCCAGCTTTTAAAGGCTACACACATTTCTTGACGCATGGCCCCCTTCCATCTTCAAAGACAACAGTGACGTTCAAGTCTTTCAACACTGAATCACTCTGACTAACTCTCAGCCCCCTTTTTCACTTAGAGAGACACTAGTGGTACATTGAGCCCACCCAGAGACTCCAGGATAATCTCCTATCTCTTCCCATCTGATTAGCAACCTTAATTCCCCTTTGCCATGTAACATAGCATATTCAGAGGTTCAAGGGATTAGGCCATGAACATTATTCTACCTACCACACCATGTCAAGTCTATCCTTACCACACTGGCCATCAGAGTGGTCTATTAAAAACACTTGTTAGATAACATCACAGCTCTGCTCGAAACCTGCCAGTAACTTCTGCTCTCAGGGTAAAAGTCCTTGTAGTAATATTCTTATGTTTTACATGGTTTGACTCTTTGTATGCTCCCCGACCTCTGGTTTATCCTGTCCCAGACAATCCCAAACATACCAAGGACAATATTGCCTCATGGCCTTTTCCTCAGATAGCTATGTGGCTCACTCCCCCATTAGCTGCAGGAATCTGATCAAATCTCAACTTATCAGTGACTTTCTTGACAAAATCATATGAAATAGCAACTCTCATTCTTTTGTCAATTCTTATTACATTATTGTTTTATTTTTTCTATAGTCCTTATCCTTATATGACCTACTGTGTATTTACTGTTGTTATTTTAAATTTTCTGTCTTCCCCCCTGTGAACCAGGATAACAGTTGTAGTTTTTTTTGCTGTTGTTCACTGTTGTATCTCTGGTCCTTAGAAAAGTGCTTGACACATAGGAAACTTTCAATAAACATTTACTGAATGAAATAATTGATGCATGCATACATGTATGAAGCACTGTTGCTTTATCTAGAGCTGGAAGGGGTTTACAAGGTGAAGGAAAATGGAAGGCCAGTGTTAAGTTGGGTGCCTGGAGTTATCTCAAATCCATTTTTTAATAAAAAGAATTCTCTTATCTCTATCATTAAATGAAGAGGCTCATATCAGCCTTTAAGGAGAGTTTATAAGTCAACATGACTAATTTTTCAAAGAGTTATAGTAATTTGCTTTAAATATACTTCAGGAGAGGGAGAAATTGCCCAGTAGCATGCCAGTCCCATTGCAGATGCCAGCAGAGCCAGCACCCAGGAAGCTTCTGCAAGCATGTTCTCTGAGCCTCAGGGCCAAGACAAAAAGTTAACACATCTTAAGATTGACATGTTTTAAAATTTAAAAAAATTCCTCATTTGAAGAAGTGAAAATGTTCCTGTTAACTTTTGATATTTAGGCCAAGAGAGTATTTTTTTATTTTTTTATTTTTATTTTTTTTTTTTTTTTGAGAGTATTTTTTTAAAAGATTTTATTTATTTATTCATGAAAGGCACACACACACAGAGAGAGAGAGAGAGAGAGGCAGAGACATAGGCAGAGAGAGAAGCAGGCTCCCTGTGGGGAGCCCAATGGGGATTTGATCCCTTGATTCTGGGATCATATCCTGAGCTGAAGGCAGACGCTCAACCATTGAGCAACCCAGGCGTCCCTCCTGTTAACTTTCTTTCAAATTGTTTTCTTTCTGTTTCCTGGAAATGTTGAAAGTAACTAATACCCTCTATAAAGCACATATGTGTTCTTGACTGAAATCCCGTGTTATACAAATGTTTAAGTGGTAAAACCTATAAGATGAAAAACACACATGCACACACAAGAAAAAGAATATTCAGAAAATCATAAATCTCAGAGTGAATTTTCTGGGGACAATAGAATTCTCTTAAGTGTAGGCATAATGGTAATTTATTGAAAGTAGACTAAATTTCATGCAAAAAATCTTCTGGGAATGGTTGACAGCTCCTCCCTGAGGCAAGTGAAGAATGCTGGTACAGAAACCACCTCGTGCTTTTCTGGGTCCCAAGTCACGTATCTGAACCTATCTCTTGCCTCTATCCCATTCCAGAACCTTTGCCTCAGCTGTATGATTGTTTATATAATTCTGAAATTGAAAAAAAAAAACCAAAACAACCTGAAAGAACCAAGGCCAGAAAGGACGTCAGGTTATTTTTTGCTGCATTCTTATATTAAAGCAAACAAAGAAACAGATGACAAAGTTTAATGTCCTTTAATGTTTACCCAACATCTGTTTTTCAGGTGTATTAATTTTATATTTACCTTTCAGAGGGATAGATGTACTCATTCTCTTGATCCTGTCATGGCTTATGGTATATGCATATGTCGAAACATCCAAATGTGCACTTTAAGCATGTGTGATTTATTTTTTTGCCAATTATACTCCAATAAAGATATTTAACACATTTTTTAAATGCACAGTCACACACACACACATATACACACACACACACACACACAGAGTTCTATCTTCTAAAGCTCCACTACCCGATAGACTCCTGCAGCTTTTTACGTTAATTGAAATTAAAGAAAATTAGGATTTCATTTCCTTAGTTGCCTTATACACAGTTCAAGTGCTCAGTAGTCACATGTGGCTAGTGGCCTTCGTGCTGGACAGAGCAGGCATAGAACATGTCCATCATTGAAGAAAGTTCTACTGGACAGCACTGCTGTAAATAATTCTCCATTTGCCTCGTATCTGCATTTCTGTGCCTCATCTTACTTTATGCTCTTATCAAAGAAAGCGTCTCACCCTTTCCTTTTCATAGAAACTAGGGCAATTTTTCTAAAATGCAAATCTGCTTGTCACTCTACTGCTCAAAATCCCCCCATGATGAAATCCAAACTCCTGCGAGGGGAAGCTATGAAAAGACCTCTCCATCCTCATTTCCTCCCTTTCCCTCTCTGTCTTCTCTGTGCACCTGTTCTCGAGGAACATTGTTTCATTCACCTCCTTGGTCCAGAAGGCTCTCTGCTTACCTCTCTACTTAGTATATTTATGTTTAAATTTTAAATTAAAAATGTGATCTCAGCTGTGAGTTCTTCCTCAGGTGGACAATTAAGTGGCTACCATCTTTTGTCCCATACCCTATTTATTCTAGGGATTTATTAATATTTTCTTTGGGGATTAATGTATAGCCATTTCTATCAGTATTCTATGTGGACCTGGAAAAGAAGGTACAATATCTGATGATAGAGAAGAAGTATGATCTATTTTACATCATCCTCATTGATGGCATTTTGCAATACAAACTGTATTTTCTCTTTTTCAGACCTAGTCTAAAATACAATATAATCATATATATTTTTTAAAGATTTATTTATATATTTTAGACAGAGAGAGCACACAAGAGGAGTGTGAGTGGGGCATGGGGAGAGGGGGAGGAAAAGCAGACTCCCTGCTGAGTGTGGAGCCCTAGGTGGGTCTTGATCTCACAACCCTGAGATAATGACCTGAGCTGAAATCAAGAGTCAGACACTCAACTGACTGAACCACCCAAGTGCTCAATATAGTCATACTTTTAATGGAAGTTTTTAAGGCTTTAAACCTAATTTCTTTGATTGTCATAATAAATTGCATATCTGAATTCCCTCAATTAGAGACAAAAATTCAATACAGTTGTAGTCTCTCCTATTTTCAACGAACACTTCACCATTTCTTAAACTCAGGCTTCAAGGCAGGTGATTATGTATATGTATGTATGTGTGGTATATGCCTATCTATTTATCTATCTATCATCTATCTATCTATCTCTATCTATCTCTCTATGTACATCATAGGTAGGGTCCTCATGAATGGCATTAGCGCCTTTATAGGAAGAGACATGAGAGCTTTCTCTCTCTGCCCTCCACTATAACGATACAATGAGAAGATGGCTTTCTGTAAGCCCAGAAGAGGGGTCTCACCAGACACTGATCTGCCAACAGGTTGATTTTAGACTTCCCAGCTTCCAGAAATGTGATAAATAAATGTCTATGGATTAAGCAACCCAGTCTATGGTATTTATTATAGCAGCTTGAGCTGACTAAAACAGTATATCTTTGTGTACTAACACACACACACACACAATCTTGAATGCTGACACCTCTCCTCATCATTTCTCTTCTCTATTTGACTCCCAGAGCACTGACAATTAGACCTTAGACTCTGTAGGCCTCCAGGCAGGAGTTTGAAGTATCTTCTCGGGGTATCTGATAAATAAATAAAGACTTACAGATGTAATTGGACATCATCAAGCTGTCCAGACAAATAATGTGAAGTGTTTGGTGGACAATCCTTTCCACTTGCTCAAAGACCCAAATTGCATTTTTAGTTTCTCCCTTTTAAGCATGAATGGACAACTAAGAAGTCTCTCACTTCTGAGAACAGTCTCTAAAATGAAGGAGGGGCAAATAAGCAAGCAGCAAAAAAACAACTTGTAGTAATCAAAAACTATATTATAGAATATAGTTTTATATTCTGTAAGGAAGAATATATTAAAATGTTATCAATAGCCTCAAGAAATAAGTGAAGTGATTGCATCCAGAAAATAAGAACAATGATATAAAATATGAACATTCAGAAAACATAAAAAGAGCTTTTGGAAATTAAAAACACACTAGCAGTTGAAAAGTTCAAATGAAGGATTAGAAGATAACAAGGAAATTTCCAAGAAAGAAGAACAAAAAGGTAAGGACATAAAAGATTAGAGGGAAGATTGAAGAATTGGAGGACTAATCTAGGCTGTCTAGTATCTGAAGAGGATTTCCAGGCACAAAGAATAGAGGGAAGTGAAAGGAAGAAATTACCAATAAATAATTCAAGATATTTTTTAGACATGAAAGACACGTGTTTCTTTTTTTTTCTTTTTTTTTAAGACACGTGTTTCTTAATTAGAAGAGGTTTAAAAAGGCTCTCTGCCTAGTACTATAAATGAAAACAATGCATTCCAAGGCATGTCATCATGGAATTTAGTCATGTTGGGTATGAAAAGAAGATTCTAAAAATAGAATCTCTGATATGGATCAGGTACATAGAAAGTATCAGGAATCAGAATGATTTTGGACTTCTCAAAGCAACACTGAGGCAAACCACATAGAGCTAGAAGACAACAGGATTCTGAAGGAAAATTCTTTCTGACCCATAATTCTAAGCTGACTCAAACTATTCACTTGCATGTGAAGATAAAACAAAATTTCTGCTTTTAGACATACAAAGTCTCAGAATATTTCTATTTATCATTTCTTATGATGCTACTAGGAAATATACCAAGTACACAATGGGAACAAACCAAGAAACAAGAACCATGGGATATAGCAGAACAAAAAGAAGATCCACCCCTGGAGAGAGGTAGGAGGAATCTCAGTACACCAGGCAAGGAGTCAGCCAGTGTGACTCAAGACACAGGTATATTGAATGGCCATCACCATAAACCTTTTGGCCACTGCCACTATTTTAACCTTGACAATACCTGCCCAGATTCTGATCTGTACTTGGCTTGTCTAAACCACATAGTGATGAGTTCCTTCTCTTCCCTCCATGTTCTGCTGCCAGATCAGCTGAGGATTCTCATTCCTTTACTTTGACTTACTTTTGAGGGTTAGAGTTTGGCTATGTTCAAAGCAGAGAATACAGAGCAACCTCAGTGGCTGGTCTACACTAGATTCTTGCCAGATGCCCTGAGTATGGAAAGCCTAATTTTTTCAGAACTTGCTAACGGCCTTGCCCACTGGGATCCACATAAGGGCCTCTTCTAATTGCTCAAGGAAACTGACACCTATGACCTAAACTGTTGAGCTTTCATCTTACACTGCAATATAATTGGCTTTTTCCTTACACAGCTAAGTTTGTACTTGCTACTTTTAAAAAATTAATCAAATTTTTAAAAAGTTATATTATTAGTAATTAAATGCTTGTTTGATGGAAAAAAGAATACTTTCATTCTTGGGTCTTGATTGGTCCTTGCAGGCTACACAAGAGTTGAGGACATGGTTGTATGGGAGTATTGAAAAGGTGGCCTTGACCTGTGGATGACTAGACTGAAGACCACCTAAAAAAGATGGGTAATAGGAACTGATGTGATCAGTGATTGATTGAAAGATGCCTAAGATCATGGGGCAGAAGGGAGCAACCTCATCGCCCTTTCCACAATTATCTTATTAAGAGCTTATTCCAATGGTCCCTTTTGATAAGACTGCCATACCCTTAGGGCAAAACGTTAATTAAGATGTAGGCCAACTTCAAGATGGGTAGTCACAGATTTTGTCCTCCAAAATCTTATGTAATTTCCCACTGTCTCTGATCTTTGAGGATATGAAAACAGTATAACAATTGCTGTACATTAAAAATTACTGATTTCTTAAAGTTAAAAGTTCTGTGCCCTTTGTAGCATCCTGACACCCTTCCTCAGTGTTCAAAAATTTCTTGTCTCCTGCAACGGCTATTGTCTATAATAACATTGGCCTTATCCTGAATTATATTGTTATCTTTTCTTTGAGTTTTGTTCCTTGATTAGGTTGTGAGATCCCAAAGTGCAGTTAATAAATACCTCCCACTTCTAATTTGCCATTTAGGCTCTACCACATTGCATTGAAAGAGTAGTCCCGGTTTCCATCTCTTCTTATTCTCAGCCAAGTCAAGCACAGCTTCTCATTGCACATTTGCGACAGCTCTACCAGAAAGAGGAAGTTAGTATCTCCACTTCCCAGAAGAGAACACTAAAGCTTAGAGGGTTCATGGTGAGATCCCTCAGCCAGTGAAAGGCAGAGCTGGGAGTCAACACTGTGCCTGATTATGCAGCTTGACATCCTAAGCCCTATGCTATTTGAGCTCTCTATTCATTTCCTTTCTGTTTCAGACAGAATAGGTGCCTTTCAGCTTTAGGAAGGTTAACTTGGGAAGTTGTCACAGAGGCAATGAACATTGTTATTCTGTTCCATTCTGCCTTTTCTTGTTTCAGCTCTCTATCATGATTGTTCCTTTTTACTAACTAGGGGCCATGGCTGGAATGAGGGGATGCTGAAGGATCTTGGGGAGATCCAGAGTTTGGGGGTCTGTGGCAACAATCAGTATGTTAATCACCTAACAATCATCAAACGATTTAACAAAAATACTTCCAGGATCCTGGGACTGGTACTTTCCATTTCTATTCCCACGTGAGGGAGGGCACAAAAGAGCACTATTCAAGATTAGCAGGGGTCTTGGCAGACCCCCAGTTCCACTCTGTCCCCATGCCCACACCCTTGTCTCAGGCCCGCTTGCCTGTCATTTCTCTGATAAAAGGGATCAAACCTTTCAGTGGTGGGGAGTGCTCACCACTCCCCATTTAGATTATGAAACCTGCTGTTTCAAAGGAGAGAGAATGAAGATTGCTGAGGAGGGCGGGGCAAGTGGATAGAAATAAAGAGAAGGGGGCTGAAGGCTGATAAATGGGCAAAAATAATGAGTTGAGAAACCGACTTGTTAACAAATGGCAAGAAATCTGTGAAGTGGAGGAGAGGATACCAGTGGGGAGTGGGGAGTGGGGCACGAGAAAGGAGAAAGTGCCCCCTGAGAGAGAAGCTAGTAGCACACAGCTGCTTTTATTTTTTAAATTTATTTGTTATTTTTTAAAAGATTTTTATTTATTTATTCATGAGAGACAGAGAGAGAGAGAGAGAGAGAGAGAGAGAGACAGGCAGAGACATAGGCAGAGGGAGTAGCAGGCCCCATGCAGGGAGCCTGATGTGGGACTCGATCCCAGGACCCCGGGATGATGCTCTGAACTGAAGGCAGACGCTCAACTACTGAGCCACCCAGCTGCCCTGCGCACAGCCACTTTTAATATGGATCCATGACAGGGCCATCCTCTAATTATTTTTCTTGTATTGTCTTTTTAAATGCAAAATTTCATACTTGCAAAGGAATATGTATAGATATCAAGTTATTTTTAAGTCATTAGAATTTCATGCCCAAATAAAATGAGAGAAAGCCCATAGTAAGTAAAAACAGGTTCTAGTCTTGCGTAAGAATGCAAGAAGCAGAGGTGCCTGGAATAGGGGACTGATAATTTTCCCCTTACTCCTTGAAGTATATTGCAGGTAAAAACAGCAATTATTGTCAGGGACGTGAACAGCTTTTCCCAGTTTGCAGGGCTGATGTCTACATCCCTACACAGCTAGTTTGGAGAGAGGTTTTACACTCAGGCCCTCTTATAGGGAAACAGTGTTTTCTTCTGGTCATAGTCTTAACTGATGTTAAAATGATAGAGCTCTGTGTGTCCCAAAGAACTGTTTCTTTAAAAATGAGAGTGTATAATAAGAAGTTAATTCAGGGAACATTACTTGCAAACATTAAACAACTCTAAAACTTTCAAGTGCATTTGTTGAGAGTGATCTACCTGAAAAAAAGAGCCTATGATTTGATCCCACTGCGTAGTGACCCTTCGTGGATGACAACCCAAGTGTTTCCAGCTTTTATTTATTGAATGTCTTCCTGTGTTCTCTGGGACTCTGCCCAAGCCCACATAACACAGATGGAGGCATACAGGGAGCTGAGAACAAGAATGTCAAATTCTTGTCCTCTCTGTGAAAAATCCTCAAACCAAACATGAGGCAGGGAACTGTTTGGGAGAAGATAAAGTCGGGCACTCCTGATCCTCGTCATGAGCAGATGAGGGGACGTCTAAACTGGAGAGGCGAGATTGCTGGAGAAGAACTGAGAGAGTTGATTCCAGAGTAGGAGGCCTTGCAGCCCTCTTCTCACATTGAACCAAGTCATGGTCAGGGTGTAGAGAAAGATAAGAGAAATGCCACGCAGTTCTCATGTTGCTCACAAGTAGAGGCAACTCAGGCCTTGCTTTTGGTCAGGAATTCTCTCCTGTGGGAATATAATCAATAATGCAGTGCATACAAATGCAAACACACGTTTGTTTTCCTTTTTAATGGGAATTGTGGAAATAGCATTTATAAGAATCTCTGTGTTCATAGGGCACAAACCACACAGAAAACAGTATATCTCTGTGTGAAGTTGTATGTTTTATGAATCTTGACTATTTTTTTAAAAATTATTTATTTATTTATTCGAGAGAGAGAGAGAGAGGCAGAGACACCGGCAGAAGGAGAAGCAGGCTCCATGCAGGGATCCTGATGTGGGACTCGATCCTGGGTCTCCAGGATCATGCCCTGGGTAGAAGGTGGCGCTAAACCACTGAGCCATCTGGGCTGCTCGAATCTTGACTATTAATAATAATAAACTCATTTGACTATGCCAGAGAAAAAAGTAAATTATCTTTCTAGCTTCTCCAACTGAAGACCATATCACAAAAACAAAAAGTATGAGTCAAAAAAAGGTAAGGGAAACATAGCATAGAGGAAAGGCTGGCCATTAGTGAGTAATAATATTTGTTACTTTTCTGGATTTTCTGTTTGTGGTCTTTGTCAGCTTTGTAAAATTAGTGATTTGTTGTGATTAAATAAATGTTCATGTTTGTATTAATTTTTAGCATGCATTGCATTCTCTTTCTTAAAGAAGGCTTTCAAAATTGTTTAATCTGCTCTCCCGCCAAACTGTGTTTGCTTCTGATTCAGTTATAGAAAAAAAGAATAGCAATTTTTGCACATTGGATCCATGTCTCAAAAATATGCTCATGAATAAAAAATACACTCAAGAGGTGCCCAAGTGGCTCAGTCGGTTAAGTGTCTGCCTTTGGCTCAGGTCATTATATGGGGATCCTGGAATCAAGTACCATATTGGGCTCTCTGCTCAGCAAGGAGTCTGTTTCTCCCTCTGCTCCTCTCCCTACTCTCAGTCTCTCTCTCTCAAATAAATAAATAAAATCTCTAAAAAACTACACTCAATCTACAAAATAGGTACAATTTTGTTGTGAACAGAGATTGTGCTCAATTTTTATTTTTTTTTCTAACAATACTAGGTACAGTCTACTTCAATGAAATTAATAGTTCTTTATAGGAGACACTGTGAGGTGGAGAAAGGGATATGGTCTAGAGACAGACAGGAAAACATTTGCATTCTAGCACTGCCACTGACCAGTGGTGGGCTCTTGAGAGTGTGTCTGGTCTTCCCTTAGCTACGGTCTCTCATCAGTCTTGGAATGATATACAGGAAGTACACCGTTGTGAGCCAGTCCCCTACCAGGATCAGACCTTTACCTATTTCAGAAAGACTTGTCACCCAGGCCCCTCTGCCAGACATAAAATGCTTTCATGAGTTGATATTTACGTCTGTCAGATATTTTTCCTGCATGTATTTGGATTAGCGTGTGGTTTTTCTTTTCTAATTCAGCTAAAATGGTGAACTGATTGATGTTTATAACGTTAAGTGAACTTTGTAAAACTGGGATAAACTCCACTTATTTGTGGCATAGTATCCTTTTTATTGCCGGATTTAACTTACTAATGTGGCACTAGGATTTTTTGTGTTTGTGATCTTGAGGGATACTGGTCTGCAGATTTCTTTTCTGTGTGATATGTTTGGTTTTGATATCAGTAGGAGTGCGCCTTGGATGCGTGGGGCTCCAAACAAATATTTTTTGCCAGGCCTTTGTCTATATAAACAATTTGATTAAAAATGCCTTGTGAAGTCCATAGGCCTCTGTGAAGTATGGTGAAGAAAAAAAAAAGTACTTATACTTTTATTTATTATCTAATTGGTGCACAGGAAGTTTCTTTGCAGTATCCATTTCTTCCTATTTAGGTTCCCAAACCATGTCTTCCAGTTCTTTATCATCAAATGTATTGCCTCTGGACTATTTTCTATGTGCCATCTAGAGAAAATGCAGCAATACTCATCATTCATAAAGCCAGAACCAATGTTATGGAAACAGCATAGATCATCTTACCTCTGCAATTCTGTACTGCCATTCACTTGATGTTGATCACATCAGTACTCATGATGCCACATCACCCAACTGTCACCCATGAATAGTGGCTTCCAGAGGGACACAGTAATAGTTATTACTATGCTTTGCTGATGATGACCACAAATGCAGGTCTTACCCAAAGTGTGCAGGGAAATGTGAATGATATTACATTTTCTGGTCATGTTAAATGTACTGTTTGGTACTTTATAGCATAAATGTAGAAGTCTTAGCTATAATAGCTGCATTTCCAGAATGTGATGCTTCTCAATGTTGACCACACTTCTGTATTCCATAGATTGTCACTGGCAGGGAGAAGATGTGAGGAAGTCTATAGGTGAAGCAAGAAAGGCAGTCCCATTTGTACACGAAATGTTCACCTGTCATCTGGTGTGACCTAAAGCCATCCTGGGGTAGGATCACCAATCAGAGACATCATCAATCTGAAAGGCAATGGGTATTTCAGAGCAAGGATCTCAAAAACCCTCAGAGGAGACAGGCACAGCCACTTCCAAAGGACTGCTGACATGTCTGTGGAGCCTAAAGAGAGGATTGGGTCATCAACCAGGATGTGGGAAGTGCAGAGGGTAAAGCATTCTCACCACCACAGGTGAAAGACACATACAGCCTGCAGGTGCTGTGATCGTGGGCAGCACTGCAATCAGAACGTAGATGGGTAAGAATCAAGGTATAGGTCTAAATATGTAGCTTGAACCCAAACAAGGGTTGGCAGTGAAATCTAAACTTGCTGCGTGTCTGATGTGAGAGCTGCTCAAAATCAGCATGTCAGTATCATTCTGGAAGCCCAATCTTTCACGAGCCCGCAAAAACAATATTGTGCTAGCCAGGGGGAGTAATCTGCTTGCCGGGCGTCTGTCCTGAAATTAAAACCTTGTCATGGGGTCCTGGGTTGACTCTATAGGTATGAACCCCTGAGCAAAATGGGGCATATGGTTGATAATAGGTGAAGGTAGAGGGTCAAAGAAGGGAGAATATGGGACGAGGACCAAGAAGTACCCATCTAGTCTCAATACACCCTACCTAGATGGCATTGCTAGTTTCAATTGATCCCAGTCCCCAGAGGGGGCCTTAGAATATCTTGAGGAGGGCACTCTGAGGTATGGGGCTCTCTGGGGCATAAAAACCCAGAGCAAGGCCCTTGCTTGCCTGAGTCTAAGGGTAGTACTGGATAATAAGGTGATATTGGCTTCTTAGAATATTCCTTCCTCCTCTATAGTCATAAGTGTTGTGAAAGATTAGCAATATTTATTCTTTAAATATTTCTCTCCCAGTTTTACTGAAATATAATTGGCATGTAACAGTTTAAGGTGTACAACATAATGATTTGATATATGTATATATTATGATAAGATTAGCATATAAGTTTAGTTAATATCCATCATCTCACATAGTTATAATTTTTTTCTTATAACAAGAACTTTTAAGATCTACTCTCTTAGAGACTTTTGAATATACAATAGAATAGTGTTAATTATAATTGCCATGCTATACATTACATCCCGAGAAGTTATTTATCTTTTTGTTTTTTTGAAGATGGCCAAGAGCAGAATTTATTTATAAGTGATGTATGTACATCCTCCTTCCAACAATCATGGTCAACGACAAGATGCTTCTTCAAAAACATTGGCATTATCTTCAACAGTTCAAACAACACGGTTGCTGTATATTAACTTATTAAGAAGTATTAAGTAAATCAGTCCCTGAACAATGTATAATAAAAGAATGGGTTGATGAACACTTCTTTTTCAAGTTTTTATTTAAATTCTACTTAGTTAACATAGGGTGTAATTTTGGTTTCAGGAGTAAGAACTTATTTACGTTATAACTAAAAATTTGTACCTTTTGACCACATTTACTCATTTTTCCCACTCCTCCATCTCTAGTAACCATTAATCTGTAAGAGACTTCTGAAAGTAGGGCTTGGTGTTATTTCTTCTTTAAATGTTTTATAAAATTTACCAGTGAATCCACATGGATCTAAAGTTACCTTCACGGGCATTGAATTAGGAATTAAATTTATATAGGATATTCAGGTTTTATATATCTTCTTGAGTTCACTTTGTTAATTTTTTATTTTCAGGGAAATTGTCTATTGTATCTAAATTTAAATTATTGGCATAAATTTGTTCACAATTTTCTCTCAGTACACTTTTAATGCCTATGAAATGTCTAGTGTAGTTTAGGATTTCCCTCTTTTATTCCTGATATTGGTAAATATTTGTTTTCTTTTTCTTGATCAGTGTAGCCAGATGTTTATCAATTTTATTGACATTTTCAAAGAACCAGCCTTTGGTTTCACTGATTTTCTTTATTATTTGTTCACTTTCTATTTCATTCATTTCTGTTCCTACTTATTATTTCCTTCCTTCTTTCACTTCAGGTTTGTTTTAATCTCTTTTTACACCTTTTAAGATAGAAGTTTAGAGAATTGGGTTAAGATCTTCTTTTAAAAAATAATTATCTATAGCTATAAATTTCCTTCTAAGCATGATTTTAGTTATAGCACTCAATTTTTGATATGTAGAATTTTCCATTTCACTTAGTTCAGTTTAATCCAATTGTAGCTGAACAATATATTTAGTATGACTTCAATCTTTTTACATTTTTAAGATTATATGGCTCAGTAAACATTCTACCTTGATGTATGTCCCATGTATGTTTGAAAAGAATGTGTATTCTGCAGTTGCCATTGGATTGGTCTCTAAATGTCGATTAGATTTAGTTGGTTGATAGGGTTCCTTGAGTAAGATATCTTTATTGCTATCTTGCCTAATTGTTCTATCAGTTACTGATAAGTGTTGATATATCCAAATATAATTATGGACTTGTCTATTTCTCTTTTAAAACTAGTACTTTTTTCCTTATATATTTTGAACTTCTATTGTTAGTTGCACACGCATTTAAGATTGTTGTCTTTTTGATTAATTAGCTTTTTTTTCTGAGAGAGAGAGTGAGCGAGCATGTGCACATGTGGGTGGGGAGTGGGGAAAGGGAGAGGGAAAGAGAGAATCCCAAACAGAATCCATGCCCAGTGGGGAGCCCAATGTGGGGCTCGATTTCATGACCCTGACGTCATCACCTGAGCCAAAATCAAGAGTTGGATTCTTAACTGATTGAGCCACCAGGTGCCCTGATTAATTAGCTCTTCTTTTATTATAACATGTTCTTCTTTCTTCCTGGTAATATTCTTTGTTGGGAAGTTTTTCTGTTATTAATATAGCTATTCTAGCTTTCTTATGACTAGCAGTGCCTGGTATATACTTTCAATTTGTTTCTTTTTAATTTGTATCTTTCTTTTTAAAATAAATTTCTTATAGAAAAAATATGATTTGGTGTTGCCTTTTTACTCAGCCAAAATATTCTTGCCTCCTATTAAAAATTTTAGAATATTTATATTTATTGTAATTATTGAATAGTTTGATTTAACTCTAAGATCTTATGATTTATTTTCTATTTGTCTCATTTTTTTGCGTGTGGTTTTTATTCCCTTTTTTCTTGCTTTCCATTGGATTATTCTCTATTAACCTCACTGGGAACTAATTCGTGTACAATAAACTATATTCTCCTAAAATGTACAATTTGATGAGTTTTCATAGTAGCATAGACATATAGAATCACTACCACAATTAAGAGACAGAACACTTCAATAATTGGGCATTTTTAGTGCTCCATTTTATCTTCACTATTGGTTTATTAGATATATCTCCCCTTTTTAGTAAAAGGTTTACAAATTGCACCTTCAAATTATGAGCTTACCTTCAAAAATATCATACCAATTTATGAAT
The DNA here is from genome assembly GCF_018345385.1 of Vulpes lagopus. Lineage (NCBI taxonomy): Eukaryota > Metazoa > Chordata > Mammalia > Carnivora > Canidae > Vulpes > Vulpes lagopus. The sequence continues at coordinate 92,015,548 of NC_054825.1, read as the reverse complement.
TATGCAATAATCTTACAAGATTTCTTCCTCTATTCTTTGTGCTATGTTTCAGACATTTCACTTCTGCATGTATTTTAAACACCACAATATATTGTTTTATTTTTGCTTTAAACATCCATTATCTTTTAAAGAGATTATAATAGAAGAAAAACAACTTTTTATTTACCCACAAATTTCTCATATTTAATGTTCTTCATTCTCTATGGATCCAATCCCATCTGCTGTCATTCGTTCTCTGCCTGAAGTGTAATGCTGATGACATTCTTTCAACTTGTTTGTCTGAAAAAAATCTTTATTTTGCTTTAATTTTCAAAATATATTTCCCTGGGTATATAACTTTAGGTTGACAGTTAATTGCTTTCATTACTTTCAAGATGTTATTCCATTTTGGGGGCTTACATAATTTCTGAGAAGAAACCTAGGATCTTATTTCTATTCCTCTCTATATAATGTACCTTTTTTCCAAGATACTTCAAAAATTTTCTTTTATCACTTGTTTTTAGTAAAATGACTATTTCTCTTGATGTATTTACTCTTTTTGTTTCTATCCTGCATGGTATTTGTTGAGCTTAGATTTGTGGATGTATGTTTTTCAATGAATTTGGAAAAATTTCTGTCATTATTTATTCAAATATTTTCTGCCTCCCCCCCTTTCTTTAATTTTTCATAGGGCTTTAATTACATAAATTGTTCTATAGGTCACTGAGGTTTTATATGTATATATATATATATATTTTTTTTTTTTTCAGTCTTAGTTCTCAGTGCTTCAGTTTGGATAGTTTCTATTGCAATGTCTTCACATTTGTTGATTCTTTTCCCTCTGTGGCCTCTAATTTCTGTTAATCCTATTCAGTGTGTTTTTCATATATAAAATTTTGCTTTGCATTTTTTAAATATCTTTCATTGGTCTTCTGCTCCTGTTAATTTTCCCTCTGCCTTCTTGACATATGGAGCATAATAGTTGTTTTAATGTCCTTGCCTGTTAATTTCATCTCTTTATCAATTCTGGGTCTGTTTCTGTTGATAAACTTTTCTCCTGGTTTAGAGGGTCAAGTTCTTCTGCATCTCAACATGTCTGGAAATTTTTATTGGATGTCAGGCATAATAAATTTTGTCTTGAGTACTGGATTTTTTTCTCTTCCCTAAAGAATATTGTGCTTTATTCTGGCAGGTTGTTAAGTTTCTTAGGATCAGTTTAATAATTTTGAAGCTTCTTTTAAAACTTTTAAAAAGTGGGTTTTGAGTAGCTTTTACTCAAAAAATGTGACTATCACTTGACCCTTCGGAATGCCCTGTCTATTCAATGAGGCCTGTGCACTCTGGCTAAGTGGGAACATGAATTATTCCTGGTCTTACATGAACTCTTGGATTTATCCAATGGATAGCTTCTCAGTAATTGTTCTTTCCCTCAAACTGTAAAGCTTCACCATATTCAAATGAAGGTTGATATTCAGCCAGACTGCATGGAGGGGACTCCACACAGATTTCTGGAGCTCTTTTGCTTCATAACTCCCTTGTGTCCAGTGTTTTGCTCCACAAATTCTAGTCACTTCAGTCTCCCTGAACTCTGGGCTCCTTAACTCAGTGAGGCCACTGGGCTTTGTTTTGGATTCCCCTCCCAGTGTGATGATCTGGAAATTGCCTCTAGGCAGAAAGCCAGGGTGATCATAGGGCACACATAGTTTATTTCCCTTTTTTCAGGGATCATAGTCCTAAGCAGCTCTGTTGACCAGTGTTTGAAAATGAGTGTTCTTATTGTATTTTACCAATCATTTCTAGTTTACAGTTGTGGGGGAGATAATCCCAGACCCTATCACTTCTTCATGGCAGGAAGTATAAATTCCCCAGATACAATATACTTTCTTTCAGCTTTGCTTATTCTTCCCTGACTGCAGAATAAGCGTTCCAGATTGCTAGGCTCTCTCACAAATGCAAACTCAACTTATTCTGGGGCTTTCCTCCCCTATCCTTAGTTCTCAGAAACTTTTAGCCCATAATTTCAACTGGACTGTTGAAATCAATATACTGACCCCCTGAATTATAACTTAACTAGTGCCAGGATTATAGTCTCAAACTGAGCCAGGTTAAATGGAAAACTCATTTCTTGGAGGCGTGTTATTGGGGATCTGTTTTTGGAAAACCACTTTGTAATATAAAAAATTCCAAAATTAATGATGACTGCAATACAAAATTTATATATATAGAAACCGTGGTAAAGGGATGATGAGGGACATTTGTGCTTCCCTGGGTCTGCCAACTAGAGTCCATGGTTCAGGATAAAACTTGCCAAGTGTCTCACCTTTTAAGTTCAGAGGAATGTCTTCTGGAAGCCAGTCCCACACTGAGATTTGCTAACAGAAGGCATCCAGCAGAACCAGTTTCTTAAACCCTACTCCTTTGGTCTTTATAGAATAAAGTACACAGAAGGGGCAAGGATATTAAATCTTTGAAGGAAGGTTCTTGAAGTATTAACAATACCTTCTCCCTCCCTTTTCCTTGTTGGAGAGCCTGGGAGTCAGAGATCAGGGAAGTTTCTATTTGTTCCACCCTCTTGTGTTGAAATCTGTGTTTCCCAAGTTCCCTCCACCCCCACTAAGAACTCTGGGGGTGGGGGTAGGGTTGTGTGCCACTGAGCTGACAGAGCATTTGGTGTTGTTGATGGAGCTGCAGAGAGAGCATGCCCCAGGGCAGCCTGTGTTCCCACCCTTGGCTTGGCAAGGATTGATGAGTGCTTGCCATGAAAGGTAGCTGGGCCTTGCCAGAAGCAAACACTTTTGGGTGGATTAGGTGTTGCTTTGCTAATAGGGGAGAAGAGGACAGGGGAACTATGCAAGGGTGGGCCCTATGGAGCTGCCTAATGAGCTGACAATTTCATCCCCACTCAAACACTTGATTCCAGCCCCTTGGTGTTGGGCTGGGAGACAGGGCAAGGACTCGCCAACTCTGATGTCATTCGCTGTGTAAGCATAGATCATCCTCCCTCTTCTCCAAGCAAAAGGAAGACAGAGGGAGAGAGAGAGAGAGAGAGAGAGAGAGAGAGAGAGAGAGAGAGGGAGGGAGAGAGAGAGGAGAGAGTTGAGAGAGAGAGAGAGAGAGAGAGAGAGAGATGACAGTTTGGATTTCAAAAATAGATAAAATTAAATATTAAACCTCAATGAGATGACAAAATAAGATGTCTGGCCTAGGCTGGTGTAGGTTTGAGGACCCAGAACATTTAAGGTTGCTTGAAAATAAATGAATTTCAGTTTTGCACAGATCTATACTGAGACTACTCTATCAAATGTATCAATGGCTTGTGTATGTATGTCAAACCAGAGATAGCATTTTTAAAAGCTTTCTTATTGTGCTTGATATTACATACTTGCAAAATTCCTTGAGAGAATTTTACTACATGGACTGATTTGACTGAGGCTTTAAAAGTATATTTTTTTCAATAGAGCTTGGCTGTAAGATGCCTACCTCTCTTCTTGGCAAATCTCCTTATGGCAAGTGTAGGCATTTGTTATAACTCCCAAATCCTTTGAATGGTACTTGAAATTAGGGTCATCTGTCTCAAAAATTTTCATGGCTCAGCTGCTGAGTAGGCATGAAAGTGTCTAAATGTCTTTGAGTGTTTCCATGGGGACCTCTTCAGTCATCTTCAGCACTTTCATTTCAATAAATCAGATGAGTTTGAATGACTTTGACTGGCTTTTCAGCATGAGATAATTGGTTTGGTTTAGTGAGAGACAAGAGTCTTGGTCACTCAATTATTAGAGAGTCAGAATTAGAGAGTTTTGGATATTTACCTTGTGGCTATTACTCTGTGTGTGTGTTTTAGCAAAATGCAAAATAGCCCATATAAAAATGTAAAAGTGCTTAATGATAATATATGTATTAGTTTTCTATTGCTGTTGTAAAAATATTACCACAAATTTAGTGGCACATTTATTACCTAATAGCTCTGGAGGTCAGACATCCTCATGTCAAGCATGTCAATTCCTTTTGAGGCTCCAGGGGGAGAATCCATTTCCTTGCCTGTTCAAGTTTCTGCAACCTCTGCCCTTCCTCACTCCAGCTGCTGATACCATGGTCACATTTCTTCCTCTCACTGTGATCTCTCCCTCTCTCTTATAAGGGCGCTTGTAATTATATTGGGGACACTGGATAATCCAGGGTAATCCCCACATCTCAAAATCCGTAATCACATCTCAGAGTCCCTTTTGCCATGAAAGGTAAATATTCAAAGGCTCTAGTGATTTGGATGTGGGCATATTTTGGGGCCACTACTACCACATTATATTAACTAAAAAAAAAGCAAGAAAGTATGATCTCATATTCCCCTAAGACTTCAACAGTTAGTTTCTGATTGTAATTTCCTGTTTCTCTATTGCCTTCATTTCCTTGATACATCTTTTCCTCAACTTCACTGAAATTGCCAATTTCTGGACCCATTTATTGTTTCCCAATGTCCGTCTTCTGTCTTTCTTCTTCTGTTCCTTCTAGACCCCATGATTCATCCTTCCAATTACTCTTGCCAATACCCTGACTCTCACCTGCTTATCCTTTTGTGGCACCTATATTTCTAAGCCAAATTTTCAACTTCTTTACTCTGCCTGGCCTGTTGAGTTTTCCTGGGGGAAAATCCCCCCCTGGGCTTTGTTATTATCAGGGTAAATTTGTGATTTTCAACCCTCTACAGAGCCCTCAGTATGGGCTAGAAAGCTTCCTATGTTTTCAAAGTCTATACCACTCAGAGTAAATCACAAGCTTCAAGCCCATCCTCTCTGCTCTTTCTCTTCAGGCAATTCTTTTAGGGAAAAATTGCAGCCATCAAAGCCATCAAAAAGACATCTATGGACTTTGTCTGGCAAACACACTTCCTTTTTTTTTTTTTTTTTTTTTTAAGATTTTACTTGTTTATTCAAGAGAGAGAGAGAGAGAGAGAGAGAGAGAGAGAGAGAGGGGCAGAGCCACAGGCAGAGGGAGAGGCAGTCGATCCCTGGACTCCAGGATCATGCCCTGGGCCGAAGGCAGGTGCTAAACTGCTGAGCCACCCAGGAATCCCTCTGGCAAACACACTTTCAAGGACGTCTGTCTCTTTCTCCTGCTTTCCTGTGACAGTTGGGGAAATGTTCCCTCTTACGGCTAACCCGAATAATCACAAACCAACAATATCCATGTTGTTCACAATCCCCATGGAACCTGTCTGTGTTCTACCGTGTAAGTATTGTTTGTGAAGTAATCATCTGTAAATACTATCTCTACTGCTTTATCATTCACTTATGCCAATAACTCCTCGATTCTTTGGAATCTAGATTCTGCCCCTACAAATTCATTGAAATAGCCCTTGATTTACATATAAAAAATCCAAGGTTAAGTTCATCATCAAACCATATCTCAGTCTAGTCTCTTTCTTTCTCTTTCTTTCTTTTTCTTTCTTTCTTTCTTTCTTTCTTTCTTTCTTTCTTTCTTTCTTTCTTCTTTCTTTCTTTCTTCTTTCTTTCTTTCTTATATTCTTTCTTTCTTCTTTCTTTCTTCTTCTTTCTTTCTTTCTTTCTTTCTTTTCTTTCTTCTTTCTTTCATTTTATTTATTCATGAGACACACACACACAGAGAGAGAGAGAGAGAGAGAGACAGAGAGAGACAGAGAGAGAGAGGCAGAGACATAGCAGAAGGAAAAGCAGGTTCCATGCAGGGAGCTCAATGTGGCACTCAATCCCGGGACTCTGGGATCACAACCTGAGCCAAAGGCAGATGTTCAACCGCTAAGCCACCCAGGCGTCCCCCAGGTTTCTTATTAAATGATGCTATCATTGTCTTACATGATTTTCTCTCGATAACTTCATAGTATATTAGCTACCAGACCATAGATTCAATTTCCTAATATATATATATATATATATATACATTATATTCCATTTCCTCATACATATTTTAGAATTGACCCTTAAAAATGTTGAGATTAGGGATGCTGACCCCTCCTCACACAGTGAAAAATCCATGTATAATTTCTGACTCCCCCAAAATTTCATTATTAATAGACTACTCTTGACTGGAAGCCTAAAAACATAAACAGTGAATTAACACATATTTTCTATGTTGCATGTATTATATACTGTATCCTTATAATAAACTAGAGAAAAGAAAATGCTCCAAGAAAATCATAAGGAAGAGAAAATACATTTATAGTATAGGATTGTATTTATTGTCCATCTAAGTAGACCCATGTACTTCAAACCCAGGTTGTTCAAGTGTCAGCTGTATATAATATTCAGTTTCCTAATATATGTTTTTATATAATATATATGTACTTAATGCAAAAATACTGATTCGAAGGGGGCACATGCACCCTAATAGCAGCATTATCAACAATAGCCAAATTATGGAAAAAACCCAAATGCCCACTGACTAATGAATGGATAAAGAAAATGTGGTATATAAATAAAGTGGAATATTAGCCACCAGAAAGAGTGAAATCCTGCCATTTGTAACAATATGGATGGAGCTAGAGTGTATTATGCTAAGTGAAATAAGTCAGTCAGACAAATACCATATTTCATTCATTCATATGTGGAATTTAAGAAACAAAACAGATAAACATAGGGGAAGGGAAATAAAGAGAGGGAAGCAAACCATAAGACACTCTTAACTATAAGGAACAAACTGAGGGTTGATGGAGGGAGGTTAGTGGGAGGTCGGTGGGGTGGGAGGTGCGTGAGAGATGTGCTAAATGGGTGGATGGGTATTAAGGAGGGCACTTGTTATGATGAGTACTGGGTGTATATAAGTGATAAATCACTAAATTCTACTCTCCCCAAAATATTACACTAGTATTTAAATAAATATTTGAAGAAAAATAAAATATATGTACTTTTTTCCATATTTGTATTATAGGATAAGATATTCATCTGTATTTTCTTATATTTCTTTTATACTTTTTCTTACATTTCATCATTTAATCTATCTGAAATTGTGTGTGTGTTCTGTGTGTATGTGTTTCAAGAGAGGACTGCAGCCTTTTCTTGTTTACCAATTTGTTACTAATTCATTGGAGTCACTCATTTAATCCTTTATTATGCTCTTACTCATCTGAAATGTCATTTTATTATTTGCTAAATTTATATATATAAATTAAGGCCAGAATTCTGGGCATCCTTTTTATTTTGTTCATTTTTCTTTCCATCCTTGAGCATACCGCATTATTTTAGTTATTACACTTTTATATATGTTTTAATGATGTGAGTATGCGTTCATTATCTGTTCTTCAAGATTTTTCAGTTGTTTTTACTTGTTTTTTCTTCTGTTAAGCTTTAAAAAGTCTGCAATTTTAGAATGGAGTTATACGGTACCTATAATTCATTTGGAGGAAGAAACGACATCTTTAAGAAAGGAATTTTCTTTTCCAGAATTTAGTTATCTTTCCATTTTATTTGTCTTTTTAAAAAATACCTCAAAAGAAAAATATACATGATTTGGTAATGAAAATTTATTATTTTGGTATAATATTAGATTTATAGTGCTAGTATTTTATCTATGATAAATAAAATGTGGTGTTCTTTTGGCTTTCTTTTGAGGGGTATATTAAGTAAAATAAGTTGAGAAGCTTTTCATTGTTCTGCCTCTTTGGTACAATTTCTTCTCATTAATTCACATTATTTAATTATTAATTTTCATATTCCTGAAGTGGAGCTAGAAGCACATTCTCCCCACCTCCCTGCCCCGAGATTATGGATGGTAGATTGGTCTTTACATAGGTACACAGAGAAGAGAGTAAAGCATGAACATCCGTTTGAGAACTGGTGGGAGAAGGTGTAAGGTTGCAAGCCAGACAGAGAAGTCAATGGTAACTTATTCCTAATCACTTGGTGATTACATGGCAGTCAGTCAGTAGACTCATTCCAATGGATTCTGCTCCAGGGCAGAGTTTCTGGGATGGGTCAGTGGGTGCATTAGCTGGGTAGGTGTGTCTTGGTGCATTCCCTACACCTGCTGAGACAGCCCTGGACATCCTGTAGGATGTGGTGCTGGGGTTCAGGGCCTGGAGTTCCTAAAGTAAAAATGATCCATCGTGAGAAAACTAAGCCAAACCCCAAATCTGATCACGTAATTGTATTTCAAACAGGGCAGTGATGTAGATATCCAGACTGCTGTGATGGGCATAAGTGAAATCAGCTTTATATCCAAAGACCACTGGCATTAACTTCTTTGGGTGTCACTTTGGTGGCTTAAATAGTAGAGTGTTATTTGCTAGAGAAGAGGTATAGTCACAAGGTCCCAGAGGAATTGGGGAGTTCTAAAAAAAATTCCACTCCTTCAGATTTACTTTCCTGAGAGTCATGTAGAGAAATGGCTTCCTTCTAAATGGTGGCTTTGCTCTTTCTGCTTTTCCTTAAAACATTCACTTTTCTTTTCCATTAATAATATCAATTATGTAGTTACATAAAACTTTAACATAAAACTTTCACTCCAGGTCAAAATATAACTTATTCTCAAAGACCTCAGAAAAATAATGATAACAATGTTATGGACATCTATAAGATCTATATCTTATGTATTACCTTAAAAGGGAATTCCTTTGGTGTTTGAGATGACTGTTCCTTCTCATGATATGAGGTATCTTTATATTTTTAATGTTATTATCAGAAATAACTGTTAAAATTTCTCAGATGCCTTGGAGCAACTATGGAGAGAATCATATGAATTTTTTCTTTTGTGCATTACAGTGGTCCCCAACTTATCTGAGTGTTCACTATTCATAATCTCGCTTTCCGTGGTTTCACTTACCTACAGTCAACTGTGGTCTGGAAGCAGATGATCCTTCTTCTGACACAATGTCAGAGGGTCAATGATCGCCTAACACTCTGTTGCAGTGCCTGTGTCCTTCATCTCACTTCATGTCAACCGTAAGCATTTTATCATCTCACATCATCCATCATGAGAAGGGTGAGTAGAGTACAATAAGATATTTTGAGATAGACCACATTCACAGAAATTTTATTACAGTCTATTGTTAGAATTGTCTTATTTTATTATTATTGCTGTTAATCTTTTGTGCCTAATTTAAAAATTATACTGTATCATAGGCATATGTGCATAGAAAAAAGCATAGTAAATATATGGTTCTGTGCTATCTAGGGTTTCAGGCATCCACTGAGGTCCTGGAATATGTTCCCTGCAGATAAGTGGGGATGATTTGAAACAATGTTTTTGAATAAAAATCCTACTATTAAGCATCCTTAAAATTTTAGAATAAATGTTATTGTTTTAAAAAATTATTTATGTAGTATTGGATTTATAGTGTTAATACCTTAGTTAAAGCAAAAGAAATTTTTATTTTTATTTTTTTGTTACATTGGCTTTGTTTAGAGAGTTATATTAACTTTGATAAATAATTTGGGAAATGTTTCATCATTTCTGTAATCTTGGAACAGTTTAAATAACATGAGGGTTGTTACTTGAACGTTTTCAAGGACTTGCTCATAAAACACTCTGGACCCAAATCCTTTTTTGGAGATAGTTATTTGAACATTAAAAAAAGTCTTCCATGAATATCAGTCTATTACAGTTTTCCAATTCTTATTGAATACATTTACTTGAAAATTGCACATTTCATTGGTTTCTAAGAATTTGTTGCCATAGAGCTATAATGTTTATTTTTATAATTAAATAATTTGTTTCACATCTATGCTTATATTGCCAAGTATTTGTTTCTCTTTCTCTTGTTTGCATATTTTAATGTTATTTGTATAGATGAGATACTGTGTTTATTAATCAATTCACTTGTACATCAATTCCACTGTTATTTTCCTGCTGTTTTAATTTCTGCTTTTATTTTGGTTAGCTTTTTCTTTACCTTTTTCTAAGATTTATTTTAATGTATTTTCTACTACATGTTCTGCATTAGTATTATTTTAAAATAATTATGGTCAAAGACGTCAAAAATTAGCTTTTTAAAAAATTAATCTATAATTTATCAAAAAGAGATACATTTTTAAAATCAGAAAATAATTAAGAACTAAGTTCAGTAAGCCCATTTTCAACAGGTAATAGAAATAAAATTAAAAAGGAGACACCAATGTTAGATACACCATGCAGATAATCACATTGGGATTGCTTGGTCTTTATTAAAGTTTCAGTTTGCATATAGGAAAAGTTCCACAAGATTAAGTCATGAGATCTAAATACACTCAGGATTTTGACTAAATTGATGTAATTATTACTAACATTGCCTGTTTGAGGCAATTGTGACATTATTGCAATAGGGAACATCCATCACATTTCCTTCAGACTTGCCCTGCCGCTCAGGTTCGTTATCCCAGCCTCCGGCAGGACTCAGTACTCAAATGCATTGCTCTACACCTGCCCATTTGATTTTCACATATTTCTCAACAAGAAACACAATACAGTTTTATTCTTCTTCAATTAAATGGAATTGCAAAATTCCATTTAATTGCAAAAATTAAAAATTCAATGGCCAATTTTAGTTTTAAAAACTAGAAGAGGGGGAAAAAGGATGTTATTTATAAATAATGAATTTGGAAAGAATTCTTTAAAACATATAGAAGGTTATTTGGGATATAACTGTATTCTATTCTTATACATATTTCTCTATCAAGGTGCCCCAATCCCCTCTGGGGCAGGGAGGCAGAGGTGAATTCCACTGCTCTCTTGGATGCTTCCTCTCCTGCACTGCCAATGCCCAGGGGGTAACCAGTCTTCAAGGGTGGCTCAATCCAGCTCTTTCATTTAGACTTAGATCTCATTCCAATTTAGGCTTCTCTTTTTCTTCTTCCATACCTAGAAATTCAGGCAGAGTACTTCATTTTAACATCAGATCAAACTGTGAGCAGGTTTGCCAAGGCTGTTCAAAAAACCCTCTCCTTTCCCCACATCTCTTCCCCATTCATTCCTTTTCTCCTAGCTTAGAAGGAAAATCATTCACAACTTTCTCTGGAAACTTCCTCAGTGGCCTCTGTCCCTCCCCCCGCCCCCCTGCCTCAGTCAGGACATATCCAGGTCTTATGGCTTCTGGGAGTGATGAGTGCAAGTTGGTTCTAGACTCATTGAGTTTGCACAGAAACCCCAACCAGACTGCTTTGTAACCAGTTTCCAATAACAGGAGGTGTGCAGCTGATGAGTCTCAAACAGACCTCATTTATTTTTATTTTAGTTGTGTTTCTTCTCAAAGCAAAGATTCTGGATTTTCAAAAGTCAAGATTTAAAAAAAAAAAAACTCATAGAGGGCTTATTAGGCACAAGAACGATTATTTCCATAATTTTGTGTACTTAAACTCAAGTTCTCTTTCTCTTCAACTCAGTTCTGGTAGAACTGTTTTACCTCCTGAGAGACTCATATGTCCTGGACCAGTAAGAGCTCTGTCTGTTGTCTGTAGTGAATAGTTAATTAATGATGTTGCATTTTCCTGGAGATGAAAACATTGAAGTCATTCTCATGAATTAGTTAAATCTGGTAAATGCTCCCCAGTTCTCCTTTCTTTTTCTTCTTGCTAAATATTCTTCTTCTGAAACAAAATTCTCAGAGACTCTTGCTGGAATAAAAGAACCCCCAAATACTGCTTTGCAGGTTTTGTTGGTATTCTCTTATAAGTTATAAGCTCTCTGAAGGCAGAGCCCTTAACTGTTTTGTTTCTGATAATATCCCTAGCACCTAACACAGTGTTGACTCAGAGTTCGAGCTCAATTAGAATTTACCAAATCAATTAATAAACAACAAATATAGGGAAAGCCTCAAAAGGCTATGCTAGTGGGAAAACAGAATAAAATATGGAACTTCACCATATAAAAAAAAATTAAAGCCTAATTCCAGAGGTCATTGTTATAGGGCTTACATTGGCAAGGACTCTCCTTTCCCCCAGCTCCCAGCATTTGTTTTGTGGGGTCAGGGTGGTGGTGTTGGAAAGCGGGTAACACGCTCTGAACAGGTGTCCTTAGACAGTCTTTCAGGTTTGGTTTTCATGACTAAGGAACTGGCAGATCTGTAACACTTTTTCCAAAGTACTTCTCAGAAATCATATTAAGGAAAACTTCAGATTGAGAAGTAAGGACATGTGAGGGGAGGAGGAATTGGGTTTAGGGCGAGAAGGCCAGGAGATGCCTTAGTTATTGGTAACCAAGGCAAAGGCAGAAAAACACAACAGGGATTCTGTTCAAATAGCACACATGACTTGGGTCCCAACTTTGTCCCATGCTCCCTCTCTTGTGAAGAAGCTCTCAGGAACTAATAACTGTTTGCTTTTCTTTAAAGTCTGTTTCTTCCTAAGTGTTCTCCTGCAGATGGGTTGACTTGGCAGCAATAGTGGAATCTTCAAAAGCGGGGGTGGAGAACAGGGGGTGTTCATTGACCCAGACAGGAAAAATGGCTCCCCACCTACTTTAGTTTGGCAGCTTTGAGGTAGAGGGAAAAAATTAGACAGCTGTAAATAATATTTGGAAGAACCAGAGGTATAATTTCCACACAAATAGCAAAAAGAAACCTGTCACAAAGCTGAGGCAGGATGTGCTTTTGGGAACATAGAGGAAGAGTTGGTTGACCCTAAGGTAGTTAGTCACATGTGATTCCCCCAGGCTAGGAGTAGGGCTCAACCAGAGGGCAGCACTGGAACATTGTAGGCCTGGGTGCCTGTGTGGAACATGACTTCATGGGCAGCTGGGGGAGAAGGTTCTGTCATACAGGCCTGGATCCAAACTCCTTTCTCTTTTGCTTGATTTCTCTGTCCTCAACCCAACCTTTCAGTTTTGGACACTTTCATTTATGATTGTATAAAGTTTTACTTTAATAAGATTGGTCACCCCAGTTAGACACACTGGAGTTGGAATAAATTCTTAGCATAAGTACAGAAATACTTCAGACGTTATAGGTTGAATTGTGTGACACACATCCCCCTCGAATTCATATGTTCATATGTTCATATGAAGTCCTAACTTCAGAACCTCAGAATGTAAGAGAAGGCCAAGGGTGTGGCTGGACAACCATTTGCTAAAGAGATTAGGCATGTCATTCAGGGATCCAAATTAACCATTTCAGCAGAAGTCAGGAAAGATTTGTGGGAGACCTTCTTGTCTGACGATTTGGGTTGCTGTGAATTGCATGGGAAGCCATTAAGGTTTTTTGAGAATTTTGTACCAGCAGAAACACTGGACTAAAAGGGACAGAGACAGCATGAAATGAAAGAAGAACTCCTAAGGTGGTTCAGGGGCTACCCACTTCCAGAGGCTAAGGCTGCTACCCAGGGGCAGGGCCACACCCTCCTTCTGGTGATACAGAGGTTGGAGCATTCAGTCAAAGAGGATCTTCTCAAGCCTTTAAATCTAATAGAATTTGCCCTGCTACATTTCAAACTTGGTTGAGAATTGTGGGCCCCTTTTCAAACCCTGCAATTTTTCCTTTTTGGAAAGGGTATGTGTATTCTATGTCTGCTCTACCCTTGTGTTTTAGAAGCAGAAAACTTTCTGTCTGGCTTTACAGGATCACAACAGGAAAGCAATGGTGCTTCAAGATGAATCATACCCCAAGTATTAGCCATACCAGATTTAGATGATATTTAAGATGAGTTTTTTGACCTAAGAATTGATGCTGGAAAGACTTTTGGGGCTGTTGGGGATGTATTCTGCATGAAAGAAGGACATGAATTTTGGGAGCAGAAAGCAGAGTGTTATGGGTGGAACTGTGTCTCTCCATATCTAACCATCAGTACCTCAGAATGTGACTATATTTGAGGAAAGGGTCTTTACCAAGTTAAAATGAAGTTATCAGGGTGGACCATAATCAAATATGACTGTTGTCTTTATAAAAAGGGGATATTTGGAGACAGCCTTACACATAGGGACAAAAGTCATGTGACTATGAAGATGGTCATCTACAAGTCAAGGATAGAGGCCTGGAACAGATCTGTCCCTCCCAGTACTCAGAAGGATTGGTTCCAGAACCATGAGACATTACATTTCTATTGTTTAAGCCTCCCCGACTATGGTCCCTTGGCTGTAGCAGCCCTAACAAACCAATACAACAGTCACAAAGCCACCTTGAGTTAATTTCCTTTAAAAAGAGCAAATGCCTAACTATTCATTTAACCTATTTTAAGGGCTTTGTGTTCATAGTTCGTATCAGATTGGTCTGTTTTCTTATTTTATAAACCAGGTTCATGGATCTTAGTGAAGTTTCTAATCTCTCATGTTCCTTGGTTTTCAATGGTGACAACCTGATGGCTTACTAGAAGTAACATTGGATTGAACATTACCCAGAGGTGTTGGCTCTGCAACTACCGATTTTGGTGCATCACATAGGGTTTCTGGGCTCAGCCGCTGCATAGTAAAAAGGAAAGGTCAGCTTAGGTGGTTTCTAATATCCTTTTCAATTTTAAGATTCTGTGATAATATGATTTTATCTCAAAGTTGAAGTCATTATAACCTAACCAAGTGAAGGAAGTGAAGCCACTAAAAATCATTATGGATACAAGGAAGGGTGCTCAGTGTGGTATCCCTGTTTCATGGGGGATTTTGTTTGGGGTGCAGTGAATTTACCCAGAATAGTAATACTGTACTTGACTGTATTCAATTCACTGCAACACACTGCAACACACACACAGCACACACTGCTTTTAATCAGCAGTTTCAAATTTAACTACCTACAGAAGCAGGCAGCTAATGTGATGGAGCAAACTGGCCAGGTGAGAACTAGGAACACTTAGGAAGCCATCTCAAGGGGGCAACTGATCCTCATTGCCAATCCATTTTTGCCAGAAAAGAACAGTGGGCTTGCTGTTGCCAGATGCTAAAGTATTTGATAAGCTGAGAAATCTGGCCTATAGGTGTAATCTCCCAATTTTTAAATGTTGTTTCAAAAACAACAATCCCACTATGTAAGTCTAATAAAACATTTGGCAGACAAAATTTGGAGGAGGCCATCAGTTTGCAATCCTTTTCATAAATGAAAAAAAAAATGCCCACTTGACATGAAACATCTACCTCTGTGGAATTAACTAGATGGTCCCACATCAATAAAATTAATCTCCATACCTAAAATGAGTTATGAAATGTTAGTCAACCTTACATAGGAGAATGGCACAAATTAAATTGAACAGATCATTTAAAAAACCCCGAGTTTCCCTATTTATTTTAATTTCTCACTCAAAGCTGTTGAAGAGCAGTATTCTATGACTATACACTGGATTTTTCTCTCAGTTTTCAGGTCATCTTCTCTTAGAAATAGTAGAACAATGGCCAAATGACCATCGGAATCAAGCTAATCAAGAGGGAAGAGTCATAAATACTTCCTGAATAACATATATTAAATGTATGAGCCTAAATTTAAATATGGCCTTTCTCCCAAGAAGCTGAGAAAAATTTACTTTGTTCTTTAAATATTTTTATAAGTTAGCTAAATACTTTAGTAAATTAACTAATAAAGATTATTATTCCCACTGAACAGAGAAGGAATTATTAAAGGGTTAATTTCTGGTTTCCCAAGTTGTAGCCTGAACTAAATAAAAATTTTTGACACTTTTTCTAATAGATAGCTTATAAAATCAAGCCAGCTGCTGAGAAAAGAAACCCTCAAATTCCTCTGGGGCATATACCATGGGCCAACACCTTGACACATACAATCTTAGAAGATCTGCACACAAAAAAGTCCAATCCAGTAACTGTGCAATTGACTGCATTTTATTTGTCTAATTAGATCGAGTTCCTGGCACAGTGTCTGGCACAAAGTAGGGTGTTCCATGTTTGTGGAACAGAGATAATTTACTGGTGATGTCTAGAATGTTGTGAGTACATTGGTACATTGGCGATGCCCAGATCTCTCTAAAATTCCCGGACCATCTTGTCTTTGGATATCTTTTCATGCAGGACTCAAATGACTACATTCTGTGCTGTTGCTTTTTCCAGCTTCCCATTTTATGTTATCTTACATACACTTTGGATAGGGTTTGCATAGCTTGGGTAAGATTATGTGACTTGCCAAGATGGAGGCTCTGCCATAAATAGAAACAAAAGAGAAATCAAATCATAGGTTAAGGGGATTTTTGCAGCAATGAAGTAGTATCCTTGATTGCCTGGACCTCTTTGCCATCTCAGTCCTTGAATATGACAAGTCACTGGTAAATCACAGTGGCCATAGGCATTCTGTGCTGCTTGGAGTTCTGGCAGAAAACTGGGGAGACCTCTCTGAAGCTACTGGGCCCATACAAGGATGATTTAAGAAGCGGGGAGGTCTGGGTGGCTTTTAATGGGACTGTTTGGTAACATTAATAATTTATTTATTGGGGCGGGTTCCCTCTAGCTAAGGCAGCATTTTGCCGATTGGAGTGAACTTTCTAAATTTTGTTGTTGCTGTTATTAACACTACATTTCTCCCTATAAAATTTTATAGACATAATTCTTTTTCCTTAGATTTGGATGTTTTACTAGCTAATAAGACAAAGTGTGTAATAAACCTTTCAGGTAACTGCCAGCAGCTCTTAAATTAACATTGTGTAGTTATAAAAATGAAACTCTTCACAAGTGATCCTGTGCTATGATGGAATTTTCCTTCAGTGTCTGCACACACTCTTTTAGACAGTGATTCTCCTGTTTTATGCTCCCCTAAACAATACTTACTTCTCTGTGTATCCCAGATATAGCTGTTCAGAACTTCTCCCAGCAGGTACAAAAAGTTCATTAAGATGGTTGTAGACCCAAAGAAGACGATTCTGGCTCCTGGGCCAATGTGTTCCAGGAAAGGGTACACCCACATCCCAGTTACATGATGTATCCAACACACCCTGCAATAGAATTGGAAAAGAGACAAAGACAGGAGTTCCTCTCATGTCAGATTTCAAAGCTCCTGCTATTGCAAATATAGACCTCCCACCCCATCACTCCAACCATTTTTCAGCAATGTCAGTCACAAGTTTGCTTCTGACAGGAGCTACCAGAAACTTTGTTGTTGTTTGTTTTCTTTTACTTTCTTTAAGATTTATTTATTTGAGACAGAGAGAAAGAGAGAGAGAGAAAGAGTGTGCACGAAGTGAGGAGGAGCAGAGAGAGAGAGGGAGACTCTCAAGCAGACTCACTGCTGAGTGAGAAGCCCCCAGGCCAGGCTTGATTTTGTGACCCTGAGATCATGACCTGAACCGAAATTGAGTCGGACACTTAACTATCCAAGCTACCCAGGCGTCCCTGTTTTCTTTTATTTTTTATTCCAAAATAACTTTAGACCCACAGAAGAGTTGCAAATGTGGTACAGAGTTAAGGTAAGTTCTTCACCTCAGCAACCCTGAACGTTAACATCTTGTATAATCACAGCACAATTACTAAGGTGAAGCCATTAATATTGGTACAACATGACTAACTGGACTGCAGACTATTGAGAAATCCCATTTCCCCTTTAGTAACTTTTTTTCTGGTTCAAGATCCCACCTGGTATCTGGTGGTCACATCTCCTTAGTCGCCTCCAATATGGCAATTCTTTGACTTCTTGTTTTTCCTGACACTTGATGGGTTCTGGTCAGGTATGTGAAACTGTTGTTTTTCTCAATACTGTTATACAATCTTAATTTCTTCCTTACATACTGAAACAATATAGCATCAGACAACCACACTGCAATTAAATCTAGGTGAGTCTGTTACAAGATGTCTGTTATGACATCTTGCCACACTGCCTTCCAACCAGATACTGAGAAGTGTACTCAGTATAGATCACAGTGTATACCTGGTGACAGAGCCATCCTGTAATCTCACCAACACCTGACTTTCCTGGATCCTTGGATCCTGTATTCATTTCATTTCTTTTCTTTTTTCTATTTCACATAGTACTTGCTTGTAATTATCCTTTTCGTATTCAGGAGATATTTTAGGCTCAGTGGGAGTACAACATCATTAATTAATTTCTACTGTTTTCAGAAGTTTAGTTAGAAGATTTGCTCCCTTGGTTTGGACGTGACACAACTTGTAAGAGCAATTTTCCAAAATGTTCTTAGGCTCATTATTTTATCAACTCTTGTCAAAGTTGAAGACTAATTAAAATACAAATAACATTATTGCATAGGGAACAAAGATTACTTTTTGTACTTATGTGTTTAGGGGTCATTTTCCTTGTAATCCACATCTTGAATTTTTGTTAAGTAGTTTGTCTACATATCTATTACCTATATATTTACCTCATCATGTCAGAAAACCTGGGTATCTTTACCTTGGAGCTTGCAGTCTCAGTGAGGGTGATACCATTCCTGCTCAAGGAGGTGAACATTGGTTCTGGGAGGGCAATGAAGAAATCTTATTCTTTTTATGTGTAAAGTACATATGCATATATATACATAGAACATAAACAGATACACAGTTTCTCTGTGGTATTAAAATTTCATAGGTCCAGCAATTTCATATCTAGGTATACATCCAAAAGAATTGAAGGCAGGAACACAAACAGGTTATTTGTATACCAATGTTCATAGCAGCATTATTCACAATAGCCAAAAGGTGGAAACAACCCAAGGGTCCATCTAGGATAGATGGATACACAAAATTGGTATATCCATACAATGAAATATTATTCAGCCATGAAGATGAATGAAATTTTTAAAAAATATTTTATTTATTTATTCATGAGAGAGACACAGAGAGAGGGGCAGAGACATAGAGTGAGAAGCAGGCTCTATGCAGGTAGCCCCACGTGGGACTTGATCCCAGGACCCCAGGATCATGCCCTGAGCTGAAGACAGATGCTTAACCACTGAGCAACCCAGGTATCCAGAGGAATGAAATTTTGATACATACTACAACATGGGTGGACCTTGAAAACATTATACTAAGTGAAATAAGCCAGACACAGAAAAACAAATATTGTATGATTCCACCTATATGAGATACTAGAATAGGAAATTTCATACAAATGGAAAGCCTAATAGAGGTTATCAGGCTCTGAGGGGAATGGGGAATAGGGAGTCAAGGTATAATGAGTACAGAGTTTGTGTTGGGGATAAGGAAAATGTTTTGGATAGGGATAGTAGTGATAGTTACATAACATTGTGAATGTATTTCATGACACTGAATCATACAATTATAAATGATTAAAATGATAAATATGTTGTGTATATCTTACCACAATAAAACATTTTTATGGGATGGAGATTAGGACAACGATACCTAAAAATGTTCCTTGGTCGGGGGCTTGGTATTGAAGGAAAGGTGAAGAATCACTGTCTTAGCGGGAAGAGATGGTCATTAAGTCAATCTGGGTCAGCTTGAATAACTGTCCAAACTAAAAGCTTTTTACCAAAAGAGAAAACAAAGCTAGCCAAGATTTTTCCTTCTTAAAAAGGCTGAAGGATTCCTAAGAATCAGCAGAAATTAAATTGTTAGAATGACTCGGTGGGATTCTGATGCATCATATTCTGTTTGTCCATAAATTAGAGGCAGTTTTACCTTCCTAATCTTTTCTTCACTAGTGTAAGGAGTATTGAGTGCTCATCAAGTGGCTTATTAATTTCCATTGAGATAATAGGCAACATCCCCAAAATGTAGTACTATAAAGCTATAATTGATTTTGCAAATCAACTTATAAAATTATAATCTGACTCACTATAAAACTGTTTCCTCAATTAGACAAATTAGGAGTCTTTCAAATTATGAATGCTAGTTATATTTTTTCTACCTGTTCCTGACTTTCTACTTGTTTCTGGTAAAATGAAACTGTCACTAGCAGCTTTTGGTAAGGTCTGTAAAGCAGGCTTCTGCTCCTCTGATGTTGTTTGTGACGCACTTTGGTCTGTATGCAACCATCTCATACTACTGAATAGATATAACCACTTCCCATCTATCTATGGATGACTCCTAAATTTATATCTCCAGTTCTGACCTATCCCTGATCTCCAGAGTTTTATACCCTGGTGCCCACTGCACATCTCCCATGAGAGATTGCATCTCCAACTGAACACTTCCATGATGTCATCATGATTCCTACATCCTAATTCCTGCATGTCTCTCCCCTCCCTCCCATTTAACAATGAACATGCATCTCCCACATCTTTCCCTTCTCACATCAATGATCACTACATTACTGCAGCAGTAGCTTGGGGCAGAAAATGTGGAATCATCTTTGACTTTCCAATCCATCCTTAGATCCCATTGTCTCTATTTTCCAAATATCCCCAAGACATCTACTTGTCACCACTACCACCGCTACTATTTGGGTTCAAGCCATCATCACCTCTCACTGGAATGCCTGCAATAGCTTCCTATGTTTTTGCTTTTACAATTGCTGCAGTCTAGTTGACAGGCTATTCTCACTGGAGCAGCCAGACTGATCTGGATTAAATGCAAATCAGATCATGCCACTACTTTGCTCAAAACTCTTGCTTCCCTTCTCTCTTAGAGTAAAAGCCAAAGACTCTGGGTGGTTCTTCAAGGCTCTACCTAGGTTTGCCTGGCACTTTTCTGACTTTTCTTCTCCTTTTCTCCCTCTTAACTCATTCACTCTAGCCACACCGACTCCTTAGCCTTCTTTAAGGACACCAAATACTCTTTATTTGTTCCTGTGCCTGGAACATTATTCCTTACCCTCTCCCCTACAGTATTTCCAGCACTCCCTGTGTCCTTTGGATTTTGCTCAAAGGACACCATCTCAATTAGGTCTTCCCAGGCCACTCCATCTAAAAGTTGCAATCTTAATCCTGAAACTTTCTATTCTCCAGCCCTTAATTTTTCTCTCCAGCCAGTTACTATACTGCTTTTATTTTTATTAATCTGTTTATTGTCTGTCCAAAGAGCCCAGGCATATTTTTTGTCTGTTAGGTTCATAGCTAGATACTGTGGCCCTCAGAGCAGTGTCTGGCACACAAGATGCAGTCAATAATTATTTGTTGAACTAGTAGCTGAATAAAGAAATATCAAAAAACTCCCAATATGTGTTTATTAAGCCTTTACTATACAATAGGCACTTTGCCAATAACTTAAAAATTTTTTTTAAAGAGTCTCAATCTCACTCTCCTCCCTAATCTCTATGCCCTTTTTGTTGACAAACCTTTTCTGTAGAGAACTAGATAGTAAATATTCTCAGTTTTGTAGCCCAAATGGTCTCTGTCACAACTCTCAAATTTGCCATTTAGTGCAAACATAGCTACAGACAATATATAGACAAGAGTGTGATTGTGTTCCAATAAAATGGTGGAAATGTACAATTCTCCGGGCAGGGAAGTAGATAGCTTTTCTGAGTATGGTGCTTTAATAACATCTGTAATCTCCTTCACCTGATTGAACCACCCTAGGAGGTATGGTTATCCCCATTTCACAGATAAAGAAGCTGAGACTGGACTAAAGAAGTTGCCTTAAAAAATAGCAAAGCTGGGAAAGTAATGCACAACTGATTTCTTTTCTGCTGCATGGACTTGCTTCCCTAAATGAGGAATTAAATATAGTCTCCAAAAATGGAGTGAAGCTTTTCTTTTTAAAAAAGTTTTCTTGACTACATCTCAGATATAGAAGTTCTGTTATGTGGGTTTCACTGGATTGGTGTGAATGATGCACCCACTTGTCCTAACAAGTTGTGCTTTCGCCATTTGTTTCCTTGATACAATCAGGGCTCAATTTCCTGCACAAAAATGACTCATGGCCTTGCTCATCTATCTGTGGAGAGTTTCCAGTTCTTGGGTGACTTCCATTTCTATCTTGTTCTAAAGCCTTCGTGTCTTAGTGCCCAAATGGCTTATTCTTAAGGTAATGACACCAATTTTAATTTTAGTCTAAAAAACTGATAATTATATCTGTGTGCACACAGGCATGCACAAATCTGCAGATATTCTAGTGTCATGAGACTTCTGGGATTGTCTATTTATTAAATATTTTATTAAATATACCATTTTAATGCACTTGAATGTGCAATTTAAAAAATGACATTTATGAATGCCCCCTAAGTGCTGTGTGACAGTTAGCTTTTATTAAGGCACAACCAAAAAGTTTCCATTAACTTCAAAAATATTGTTCTATGTCTCTCCTTCTCTTTAAAGGCAAACTTCTCCAGGGAGTTTATACTCCTTGACTCTGTATATGTACTTTGCACTCATTCCTCCCACCACAGTCTGGCTTTTTGTCTTGATACTCCACCAAAACAAAGCAGCTCTTTGACGTCAATTTCTCCTGGTTTCCTCCTAGCTCTTTGACCACTCTTCTTGGTTCTCTTTGTAAGTTCCACTCTCTACTACCCAACCATTAAATATTGAATTTACTTAGGTTTTGGTTTTTAAGGCTCCTTCTCATATTGTGCATTCTCAGGTAATGAGTTCATTTATGTCCACTGCTTCATGTCTATAATCTATGTCCTAATCCAGACCTCTCCTCTGTCTCAGAGAAGTTTATCAAACAGCCCTCAAAACACATTGAACATGCCTCAGAATCTATATATCTACAGCCCAAGTCATGCCCTTCTCCCTCAAACCTGGTCCTCCTCTGGTATTCCTTATCTCTCTGAATGGTATTACTAGTTACTCAGTTTTGCAGCTCAAATCTGGGAGGCATCTTTGCTACTTCTCTATTACATCACATTCAATCCATTATCTTGTCCTGTCAATGTTATCTCACACATCTCTCCAATATGTTGATATTTTCCCCCATCTCCATTACCAGCATATTCATTTGTGTTATGATCATCTTTGTTCAGAGCACTGTAATAGTGTCTAATTGTCTCCACATCTATTATTGTTGCCTTCTGATTCACCCTGACAACTGCCAGAGTAATCTTTTTGAACCAGAAATCTGAACACATTATATCCCTGCTTCAAATATGTCAATGGCCTCTCATTCCCTTTTTGTTAAAGACCTAATTTTTTTTAAGTGACCCTGAAATCATGACCCTGAAATCAAGACCTGAGCTGAGATCAAGAGTCCAGATGCTTAACCAACTGAGCCACCCAGGTACCCCAAAGACCTAGATTTTTAACAAAGTCTGGAGTGTTCATCATAGAGTGGCTTCTACCTGTCTCATACTCCCTCTCATACTTGGCTCTTGTTATACTGGCTTTCATTTGGTCCCCTGATTTTACCATATTCCTTCTGCCATGTGGATTTTTACATGTCCCTCTTTCTTTCTATGTTGTTAGTTCTCCATCCCTTAGACTCATTAGGTTATATTTCTCCTTTATATCTTAGCTCAACTATTATAACTTACCAGTCATCACTTTGGAAAATTTTCCTTGATCTATTAGGTTAGGTCAGATTTTATAAGCTCTTATAGAGCTATGAATCTACGTTTTAAGCTCTTCTTTTATTAACACTTAAATGTGAGTGATATCTTTATTTGAATATATTTTTCCCCATCTAGAGTGTCTAAATTCTATGAGGGACTGTTTTTACTTTTTTTCTTTTTCTTTCTTTCTCTTTCTTTCTTTCTTTCTTTCTTTCTTTCTTTCTTTCTTTCTTTCTTTCTTTCTTCTTTCTTTCTTAGGAGGGCAGAGAGGAACAGAGGGAGAGAGCGAATCTTAAGCAGGCTCCATGCTCAGTGCAGGGCCTGACTCAGGACTCAACTCACAACTCTGAGATTGTGACCTAAGCTGAAATCAAAAGTCGGATGCTTAACCAACTGAGCCACCCAGGTGACCCTATTTTTACTTCTCATTGTATCACTAGCACTTTGTAGGCCACATAGTGGGAGAATGAATGAATGAATGAAAAGAATGAGTAGCACTTAAACTGTGATAGGAAGGATAAGTAAGAGTTAGGTGAACAAAGACAGGAGGCAAGAACTTTATAGCCAAATAGAATAACATGTCCAAAGACCTGAAAACAATAGAGAGCTCCCAGATGTTCAGGAAGAAAACATTTTTGTTGAGATCAAAGGAAAGCGGGTATGAGGGGACAGGCAGACACCAAACTATTGGTGGCTTTTTAAGTCATGGTAAGAATTGTAGACTGTATTCTCCTGTGGACAACAGAAAGCTTTTGAGTGGTATTAAATAAATGTGAAGCAGATAAATTGATCTGGAAACCAATTATATCAGAAATGGTGGTAGAAAAGATTAGGATGGTAGCATTGAGAATGAACATTAGTGGGTAGATTTAAGAAATATTTAGACCAGCACCTATCAAAATGTAGGTCATAAGCAGTGGCATGCTGGAGATGGTCAGGAGAACTGATTGTTGGATCTTTGGGATGTTTGCAAATTCTTTGGTTGGTAGCTTAAATTCATCCATGATGGGTGTATTTACATTAAAGACTCAAATGCTATACATCAGGCTCCCCCACCCTTACCTACAGAAGAGCTGATTGTTAACATTTGCCAGTCTTCCATTGGTTACTAGCATTTCAAAAGCAACATCAGCAGAAAACACAATAGAAAAGTTCAGAAAATCTTGCATAAAATGATAATAAAAATTCCTTTGTGAAACTTGTGTTTCACTTTGTGTGTGTGTGTGCTTGTGCATGCATGCACATGCACATGCATGCTGGTTGGGGTCATAATGCAAAAGAAGTTTCTTTCATGGACAGTAAAATAAATTGGAAAGATGCTGATTTAGAAAATGGAATTAAGAGAACTTGGTGATTGATTGGATTTAGGCAGTGAGGGAAGTGAGATGAGTTAAGGATGAATCATAGATTCCTGGCTTGATTAACTGGGTGGAGAGTACTGCCATTTCCTGAGATAGGGAACGCCATAAGGGAGCCCGTCTGAGGGGATGACGAGTTCAGTTTGGACATGTTGAGTTTGAAGTGTCTGTAAGAGATCCAAGGGGAGATTTCCTGAAGGCAATTACATGGGTTTGGACTGTAGAGAAAGGATTGATGTGGCAATACAGATATAGGGTTCATTGGCCAAAAGATGGATTGGAGCCATCAGAACAAACTGAGATCACCCAGGTAGAGTATAATACATGAAGGGTCCATTAGAGAGCCCTGGAAAAGATCAAGATCTAAGGAGTAGTTCAAGGAGAATGAGACTAAGAAGCAAACAAACAAAAATTAAAAAAAAAAAAAAAAGCTAGTGACAAGGAAGGAAGACAAAGAAGTATAGTGTCTTGCAGGGAGGGGACAAGTGGGAAAATGATAGAATAGACAATGCCTAGAAGCACAGTATATTTGAGAATTGGAATAACCAGAAAATGGACTTTCCTCCTACAAAGTAGAAGCAAGAAAAATTTCATATTCTGCATGGTATATGTCTTATTCAAATTTCTTAGATTTTGACTGGATATACATGATAAATAGTAAGTAAAGAAAGATTGCTCTTGTTAAGCTCAGCAGCTCTTATGCCGCAAAGCCAAATTTCATCCCATCACTTAAATCATGAGTTGTGGCAATCACTGGAGCTCTTGAGGAACTAGAGGGAGAAAGACATGTCATCTTCACTTTCCTAACTCTGTCACCTTTATTAATCCTGAATAGACACATGCACCTACATATCTTACCACTGATGACCTTTCAATTCCTAAGATTAGCTTATTTTTAAAAATTGCTTTTGTTATTCACATTTAGATAAGGAGTGAGGCTATTCAACAGCTGGGCTATTGCTCATAAGACACATAGGACACAGACTCACGCAATAAAAGCTAATGGCTAACGTCATTGAATTCTCAGTGACAGGCACTGTACTGAATGTTCTACATGAGCGACTCTTTGGGGAAGATATTATATTATTACCATTTTGCAGACAAGGAATACTGAAGCCTTGAGAGGTTCAGTAAGCGGAGAAGCAGGGATACATATCTCAACAATCTGGCTCTCAGCCTATAGGCCAGCCTCCTTCAGAGCTCTGAAGAATAAGAAGCGATGGATGGGAACAGGGTTCTGGACAGCTTTTAATATGCTCAGAATCAAAAAGTGATCCAAGTATGAAACCTCTGTGTAAATTTTCTTTTTTTCCCCACTGACTATAAAAGTTAGAGAAAATGTGAGATATAGAAATGTTGCAAAATGTAAGATAAATCAGTTTTGGTGAAGTTTTAACACAAGATTGAGTCTCTTATAAAACTCAAGGTTCAGATTTTACAACTTCCTGTGAGGGGAGGAAAACCACTGCGGGGATAAAGTAATAAACACTCCCTCCAGAAAAGGCATTAACTTACCTCTTAAGAAAGAGTCACATCATATGTGCATTTAGCCTACTGGAATTTACTACACGGCTTGGCAGGCAGTGAGCATGTGCCTCAGGGAGGGGCAAGATAAAGGATGTGCATTGCATCAGCATCCTGACCAGTGGGTCTCTGTGTGTCTCACCTGGTACCTCTAACCTGATGCTTCTGAAGGATTTGCCAAGGGCAGTTTTAACTTTTGGTTCAAGTTAACCTGATTTTAGGCATCGCCCCCTTTTTAGATCTAATCATCTCAATTTGAGGCAATATAAAGGCTCCTTGGACCATCTCCTGACGATTGATTGCAAGGAGATTGGTTCTTGCTACATTTTGGAAAATGTAGAATTCAGCTAGAGTTTTCTGGAGTTTGTGTACTCATTCATTTATTCAACAAACATTTCTCAAGGCTCTTCTGTGTGTCAAGTGAGGTGAGCAGCAGTAGGGATGCAAAGGTGTGCTACTGAGGAGATCATGGTACAGAAGGCTTCCAAGGTTCCTACTGAAATGGCTGCGGGCCCCGGGGATTATGACAAAGGATATCTGCCTAGATGGGTACAGGGCTCTGCAAACACATCTCAAAAAATTCTCTATAGTGATGTGTACAGTAGTGCCAGAGATTTAATGCATCAGTTCATAAGGAAATACCACATGGAAGGATCCCATCTAAGACAGTGTTGAAAAATCCTGTAGCTCATTTAAGAGGTAATTTTAGAAGTTACAGATATAATTATGTAACTCTTCATTTACTGTGGGTTTCATAGAGTATTCTTCAAGATAATTTTTAAGGTATAATCATAATTTCCAATTTATTAATGACTTTCCAATTTTCTCATTGGAGTTAGCTCAAATTTACATACCTATACTTGAGGCCAGATTTATGAGTGAGTTCCTTATCCAGTCACATGTGGCCCTGTGATCAGAAGGGCCCCACATTTGGTTTAATGCTCTGCTTCTCTATCTTAAAATTCTTAATCGTTTTTGAGCCAGGGGATCCAAATTTTTATTTTGCACCGGCCCCACAAATTATGGAGCCGGTCTGTCTATGTAGCTGTTCCATCTATACTACAGATCAACTTCCAGCTTATCCACATAGTAGTTAGGTCTCTTTGAGTATTATTTAAGAGCCTCAGTTTCTCTCTTCTATAGGGGTATAAACAATACTGCCTATCTTAGCACAGTCAACTTAGGTTAGATTAAAAAAAAAAAGCAAATGAAACAAAATCTTCCCACTGCTTCTCTGTATGCAGAAATATATAATATTTTTTCTCTACTTCTCACACACAAAGATATTTTCAAGGTTACAAGTCCCCCCACCCATCCCTGGGGAAAAGGCAAATTGTGCATGCCTCCCAGAATGAATTCCTGTAATGAGGTAATGAGGAAATATGTTTTCTTCCTGATTCTAAATCACAAATACCAGAGTAATTTATCCACACAGGCAGGCCAATAGTCTACCTCAGAACATTTTCTCCCAACACATTTCCTGGCACATGTCTAAATTGGTTTCAAATTATTTGCTTCCTTTGAGTTCTACTTTCTCCAGCCTACCTGGTCTTATGGTGATGTTTCCCCAGAGAGAACTCAATTCAAATTTCCTTTAATAAAATTCATGACTGGTTTTGCTTAACTTTAATCATTTGGACCTTCTTAAAGTATATGGATGCCAAACATCAAGTTGACACATTGAACAACATTGTAGGAAACATGTGTTCTTTCTAGAAAGAGGTGGGGAATGTGGTCAGCAAGGGACTCCTACGGCCTGAGCAATCATCAGAGTTGGCTGTGGTAGTGAGAAACCCATGCACTTAAACTGCTAGCTCTGGAACACCCTAAATCCCACAATGGAAAATCATAATTTTCCATATTTTCCAGAAGTGATCTCTAATGTCTCTCTAGTACATTTTGTTCTTCTCCTTCTATGGATTCTTATTTTTAGGACTCCGATGTTCTCGTTAACCCTGCCATGATTACATCTGCCTTGATCCTGCTACCTCCTTGAACCACCAATCTCTCTTTCTCTCTAATTGCCAACCTTCTTTAATAAATAGCAAATTTCCAGACATTTCTTGAGCTCTTGCTTTGTGCCACTGCCCAGTCTCCAATTGCAGTGAGGCTATCTCTGTGTTATTTGTCACACCTGTCCTCTGTGTACTTCTTCTACAACTATTAAATGTTTTTTCCTTCAATTAATATGACCCAGTGTCTAGAATGTGTCAGACACATAAATATAGCAGTATGTAATGGAGGCGTGGTCCTATCCTTGTGACAGGGCTTCCAGTACAACAGAAATACAGACATTAGATGACACCATAGTATTATGCCCGTGCTACTGCAAGGGAGGGATGGGAGGGCCAATTATTATTATTTTTTTAAGCTGAGTTATAATGTTCATTTTTCATCTTCATTTTAATTTTTATCAAAGTTAAGCCAGCAAAGGCCCTAGAAAGTTTATATTAAAAGGCAGAAAGTCACTGCCATACCCAACTGTAGGTAACTCTTTGTCTCTTTCTTATGCCCTGTCCTGATCCCCAGAGGAAGCCATATTCAACAATTTCAGCTGTTTATTTAGCTCTTATAACTCTATTTCTTAAAAATAGCCATATATTTCCAATATTCTTGATTTATCAACATTAGATAAATGTTGATTCCCAAAAGATTCCCCAAGTCTTTTGATTCCTAGCATGAAAGATACGGGTTCAGCTGTCTTATAGCCCCTCCCCTCCTTTTTTCTTATTTTTTATCCATCAAATATTATATCATATTTGGGTGCGCTGAATTACTTTTCTTATGCTTTTGATGTTATATCTAAAAACTCCACCAAACTGCAATTCCTTGTTTTCTTCTGAAAGTTTATAGTTCTGAGCTTGACAGTTAGGTTTGTAACACATTCTGAGTTAAGTTTTGTGAAAGTTATAGGGTTTGTATCCAAACTGACTGTTTTTTTCACATGGACTTCAAATTGTTTCAGAACCATTTGTTGAAAAGTTATCCTTTATTCATTGAATTGCCTTTGCTTCTTTGTCAAATATCAGTAGACTACATTTATGTGGATCCATTTCTGGGTTCTCTGTTCTATTCTGTGACCTTTGCATCTATTCTTTTGCCAGGACCACAGTGTCTTGATTACTGTTGCTTTATAAGAAGTCTTGATGTCAGGTAGTATCAGTTCCCCAATTTTCTTTTTCTTCAACATTGAGTTGGCTATTCTGAGTCCTTTGCTTTTCAACATAAACTTTAGAATTGATTTGTCAAGATCCACAAAATAATTTGCTGGGATTTTGATTAGACTTATGTTGAATCTATAGAATAAGCTGATAAGAATTAACATCTTAACAATATTGGGTCTTCCAATCTATGAATATAGATGGTCTCTCCACTTCTTTACATCTTATTTATTTCTTTCATCAGTGTTCTATAGTTTTTACATATAGACCTTGGACATATCATGTTAGATTTATATCTAAGTATTTCATTTTTTGGTGCAATTGTAAATGGTACTGTTTTCAGTTCAGACGCTACCTGTCCATTGCTAGTATGTAAGAAATCAATTCATTTTTGTATATAAACCTTATACCCAGTGACTAGTTTCAGGAGTTTTTGATTAATTCTTTGGAATTGTCTACATAAATAATCATGTGATCTGTGAACAAAGTTTTATTCTTTCCTCTTCATCTGTATATTACTTTCACTTTCCTTTCTTGTATTATTGCACTGGCTAGGACTTACCATATGATACTGAATAGAAATGGTGAGAGAGGACATCTTTGCCTTGTTCCCAGTCTTAAGGATAAAGCATCCACTTTTTTAGTTTTATTTTTTTTTACATTAAGTATGATGCTAGTTATAGGTTTTTAAATGTTCTTTGACAATATGAGAAAGTTCTTCTCTATTCATATTTTGCTGAGTCATCTTTTTTGAAGATTTTAATTATTTATCTGAGAGGGAAAGAGAGAGTTTGATAGGGATTGAATTGAATGTGTAAATTGCTTTGGGTAGCATAGACTTTTTAACAATATTTGTTCTTCCCATCCATGAGCATGGAATGTTTTCCCATTTCTTTGTATCTTCCTTGATTTTTTTCATAAGTGTTCTATAGTTTTGGAGTACAGATCTTTTACCTCTTTGGTTAGGTTTATTCCTAGGTATCTTACGGGTTTTGTTTCAACTGTAAATGGGATTGATTCCTTGATTTCTCCTTCTGTTGCATCATTGTTAGTGTACAGAAATGCAACCGACTTCTGTGCATTGATTTTATATCCTGTGACTTTGTTGAATCCTTGTATCAGTTCTAGCAACTTTTTGGTGGAGTCTTGGGTTTTCTTTTTTCTTAAGATTTTTAAATTTTTATTTATTTATTCAGAGAGAGAGAGAGAGAGGCAGAGACACAGGCAGAGGGAGAAGTCCATGCAGGGAGCCTGACGTGGGACTTGATCCCCGGTCTCCAGGATCACTCTGGGCTGCAGGCGGCGCTAAACCGCTGTGCCACCGGGACTGCCCTCTTTTGGGTTTTCTACATGGAGTATCATGTTGTCTGTGAAATGATAGTTTTATTTCTTCTTTGCCAGTATGGATGCTTTTTATTTCTTTTTGTTGTCTGATTGCTGACGCTAACACTTCCAGTACTATGCTGAACAACAGTGGTGAGAATGGACATCCCTGTCATGTTCCTGACCTTAGGGGAAAAGCTGAGAGCTTTTTCCCCCTTGAGGATGATATTTGCTTTGAGTCTTTCACATATGGCTTTTATAATGTTAAGGTGTGTTCCCTCTATCTCTACATGGTGGAGGGTTTTTTTTTTTTTTTTTTTAATCAAGAAAGGACACTGTATTTTGTCAATGCTTTTCTGCATCTATTGAGAGGATCATATGGTCCTTTTCCTTTCTTTTATTAATATGATATCTCACATTGATTGATTTGCAGATGTCGGACCACCCCTGCAGCCTAGGAATAAATTCCACTTGGTCATGGTGAATAATCCTTTTAAAGTACTGTTGGATCTCATTACCTAGTATCTTGGTGAGAATTTTTGCTTCCATGTTTGTCAGGGATATTGGTCTGTATTTCTCCTTTTTAGTAGGGTGTTTGTCTGGTTTTGGGATCAAAACCCAAATGTTTTTGCTGGCCTCACAGAATGAGTTTGGAAGTTTTCCTTCCATTTCTTTATTTGGGAATAGTTTCAGAAGAATAGGCATGCATTCTTCTTTAAATGTTTTGTAGAAGTCTCCTGGGAAGCCATCCGGCCTTGGACTCTTGTTTGTTGGGAAATTTTTTATTACTGATCAATTTCTTTGCTGCTTATGGGTCTGTTCAGGTTTTCTGTTTCTTCTTGTTTCAGTTTTGGTAATTCATATGTTTCTAGGAATTTATCCATTTCCTCCACATTGCTTAATTTGTTGGCATATAATTACTCACAATATTCTCTTATAGTTGTTTATATTTCTGTGGTGTTGGTTGTGATCTCTTTTCTTTCATTCATGATTTTATTTATTTGAGTCTTCTCTCTCTCTCTCTCTCTCTTTCTTGGTGATAAGTCGGGCTGGAGGTTTATCAATTTTGTTAATGCTTTCAAAGAACCAGTCCTACTTTCATTGATCTTTTCTACTGTTTTTAAAAAATTCTGTACCATCGATTTCTGCTCTAATCTTTATTATTTCTCTTCCCCTCCTGGCTTTAGGCTTTATTTGCTGTGTGAGGTGGGGTTGTGTATTTGAGACTTTTCTTGCTGCTTGAGTAAGACCTACATTGCTATATACTTCCCTCTTGGAACCACCTTTGCTATATCCCAAGGTTTTTTTTTTTTTTTTTAAGGCTTATTTATTTATTCATGAGAGACACACAGAGAGAGGCAGAGACATAGGCAGAGGGAGAAGCAGGCTCCCTGTGGGGAGCATGATGTGGGACTCGATCCCAGGACCCTGGGATCACGATCTGAGCCAAAGGCAGATGCTCAACCACTGAGCCACTCAGGTGCCCCCAAAGGTTTTTGAACTGTTGTGTTTTCATTTTCATTTGCTTCCACGTATTTTTAAATTCTTTAACTTGCTGGGTGACTCATTCATTCTTTAGTAGAGTGTTCTTTAACTTCCATGTATTTGTGGTCCTTCTCAATTTTTCATTGTGGTTGACTTAAAGTTTCATAATATTGTGGTCTGAAAATATGCATGGTATGATCTCAATCTTTTGGTACCAATTGAGACCTGATTTGTGACTCAGTATGTGATCTACTCTGGAGAATGTTCTATGTGCATTCTAAAAGAGTGAGTATTCTGCTGCTTTAGGATGAAATGCTCTGAATATATCTATTAAGTCCACCTGGTTCAGTGTGTCATTCAAAATCTTTGTTTCCTTGTTGATCTAATTAGATGGTCTATCCATTGCTGTGAGTGGGATGTTAAAGTCCCTTACTACTATTGTATTATCCATGAATTTCTTTAATTTTGTTATTAATTGATTTATATATTTTGCTGTTCCCAAGTTAGGGACATAAATATTTGTAATTGTTAGATCTTCTTGTTGAATAGAACCTTTTATTATTATATAGTGTCCTTCTTCATCTCTTATTATGTCTTTGACTTAAAATCTAGTTTGTCTGATGTAAGAATGGCTACTCCAGCTTTCTTTTGATGTCTGTTAGCATGACAAATGGTTCTCCACCCCCTCACTTTCAATATGGAGGTGTCTTTGGGTCTCAACTGAGTCTTTTGTAAGCAGCATATTGATGGGTCTAGTTTTTTTGTTTTTTTTTTTAAATGTATTCTGATATCCTAAGGTTTTTGATAACAGCATTTAGTCCATTTACATTAAGAGTAATTATTGAAATATATGAATTGAATGCCATTGTATTGCTTGTAAAGTTGCAGTTCCTGTAGATTGTATCTGTTCTTTATTACTTTTGGTCTCTGTCTCTGTTCAAAGGGTCCCCTTTAATATTTCTTGCAGGGCTGGTTTAGTGTTCATGAATTCCTTTAGTTGTTTGTCTTGGAAAGTCTGTCTCTCCTTCTATTCTGAATGACAGCCTTGCTGGATAAAGTATTCTTGGCTCCATATTTTTTTCCATTTAGCACATTGAATATGTCATGCCAGTCCTTTTTGGCCTGCCAGGTTTCTGTGGACAGGTCTCCGGCCAGCCTTATGTATCTACCCTTGTAAGTTAAGTACCACTTGTCTCAAGCTGCTTTCAGAATTTTTTCTTATCTTTGTAATTTGCAGGTTTGAGTATAACATTTTGAGGTGTTGACCTATTTTTGTTGATTTTCAGGGGAGTTCTTTGTTCCTCTTGGACTTGAATGCCTGTTTCCTTCCCCAGATTAGGGAAATTCTCACTATAATTTGTTCAAATAAATCTTCTGTCCCTTTTTCCCCTGCTGTTTTTCTTCTGGGACTCCTGTAATACAGATATTATTTCACTTTATGGAATTGCTGAGTTACTTAAATTTACCTTCATGATCTAATAGTTTTCTTCCCTCTTCTTTTCAGTTTCATTATTTTCCATAATTTTATCTACTATATCACTGATTTGCTCTTCTGTTTTGTTCATCCTCATTTTTATGGTCTCCATTTGGGACTGCATCTCAGTTATAACATTTTTAATTTCAGCCTGACTAGATTTTAGTTCTTTTATCTCCACAGTAAGGGATTCTCTAATGTCTTCTATGATTTTTTCAAGCCCAGATAAAATCTTCAAAATCATTGTTCTAAATTCTAGTTCAGACATCTTATTATATCCATATTGATTAAATCCCTGGCTGTGAGTACTACCTCCTGTTCTTTCTTTTGGAGTGAATTTCTACATCTTGTCATTTTGTCCAGAAAAGAAAGGAACAAAGGAAAAAAAAAAAAACCGGCAACAATAACAACAGAAACTTCAGGAAGTGTTTCTAGTGTATACTGTATACACTCTGAGTTTTGGCTGCTTTTCCCCACGGGTCCGTCTTTTACAGGATTCCTCCTTGCTTGTAGTGGAGAGTGTCTGGACATTTAACTAAGTGTGCTTTGACTTGTTTGTTAAGATAAGTCTGGAGAAGAAAAAAAAAAAAAAAGCCTGATCCAAGACAAGAGAAAAGGAAAAGGAATAAAACAGGAAAAAAAGGACAAACAAAAAACCATAAGCCTGATTCTAAAGAAAGAGAAAGAAGGAAAAAGGAGCAAGAAAGGGAGAAAAGAGAAAAAAATAAGACTGATCTGAAAAATAAGAAAAGGAAACAAACAAATCACTTAGCATATGAACAAAAAATTATAAGCCTGATAACCCCCCCCCCCAAAAAAAAAGATAAAGAGAAAATAAAAGATAAAAAAATAAGAAATAGAAAAATTAAAAAAAAAAATTAAAAGGTTAAGAGGCAGAAAAAAATAGAAGCAAGTCTGGTCCCATTTCCACCAGAAGCTGGCATTTTGGAGCACTCTTTAATCAGTAGATTTGGTACATTTGGAAGGCCTGTGTTGGTTTTCTGAGGGAGAGGCCCATTGGGCTGGCTTACAAACTCACTTGTCCTTGTATTGATATCCCTGCCAGGTGCAGGGGGTTGGGAAGAGAAACTGTTTCTCTCTGAAATCCAGCTGTGGTGGGTAGTGCAGGGAGTGGTGGTGGAGGAGGAAGATAGATGTCCTCTCATCCCTGGGGAGGGGAACTCCTGGCCACTGCTGTTCAGGAGGCCCTCACAGAAAAGGGAACTGTGTCCCAGGCTTTTGTTAGTTCCTTGCTCTTAACCTATTTGTTCCCAGGCTTGTCTGCATGCCCAGCACCACAGATATTCTACATTTTATCTCTGGCTGGTGGCTGGGATTCAAAACTTCAAGTTTTAAGGGGCCTGGCAAGGTGCAAACCCACTCTCCTTCCCCAAGAAGAGACTTGTGGTGTGCCCAGCACTGTCCTGTCCCAGAAAAGCAGTCACACAGTAAGCACATGCCAGCTAGAGTTTATCATGATGCACAATGAAAAGTTGCAACAAGGTCATCTGCCACCTGCATGCGACTCAGTCCCCTACTCCATTCTGTCCCAGAAAAAGCAGTCATACAGAGGCTTGAATCTATTGTGGCAGAAAGAGAAAAGCAGTGGCCAGGTTATCTGCAGTTGGCACATGTCTCTGCTCTCTACTCAGTTCTGTCCCAGAAAAGCAGTTGCTTGGCATGCATATGGTGGTTTAGATCTAATGGGGCTCACAATGAAAAGCTGCTACAAGGTTATCTGCCTTCTGCTCACACCTGTGACCCTGCTGTTGAGCATCATTCAATGGCTCCCTGTGGCCTTCTGTCCTTGGAGTGAAAAAATATACTCCTCCAAATGTAATCTGGGAAGGGAAATGATCTCTTCCAGTGCAACCCAGGGGATCTCCTCACCATGGCTTATTGTGCAATTCCAATTCCCTACCCACTGTGCTCTCTCCTACTTTCTTCTTCTCTATGACTTTGCTCCATTAAAAGGGCTCCCTCCCCTCCATGGCCCATGACTTTCCTCTCCCACAATTCACAGCTCCAAACCTTGCTCTGCCATGTTCTCTCCCTCCAAGTGTGTGGATAGTTTTCTAATCCTCAGATCATATTCCTAGTTGTTCAAAGTAGTTGGATGTTGATCTAGCTGTGTTCAAAGGACAAGGCAAGCTCAGGGTCCCACTACTACTCTGCCATCTTAACTTCTCCCTGCTTTACAAATATTTTTGAGGATT
Organism: Vulpes lagopus; assembly: GCF_018345385.1. Lineage (NCBI taxonomy): Eukaryota > Metazoa > Chordata > Mammalia > Carnivora > Canidae > Vulpes > Vulpes lagopus. The sequence goes on along the minus strand of NC_054825.1, from coordinate 91,979,852 downwards.
TTTACATCTATGTTCAGGAGAGATATATGTCTGTAGGTTTCTTTTCTTGTAATGTCTTTCTCTAGTTTTTTTTTTTTTCTTTTTTAAGGTAATGCTGGATTCATAGAATTAGTTAGGAGGCATTCCCTCTGCTACTATATTCTGAAAGAGATTGTGGAGACTTGGTACCATTTCTTCCTTAAATGTTTGGTAGAATTCACCAGTGAAACCATATGGGCCTGGTGCTTTTTGTTTTGGAAGGTTCCTAATAATTGATTCAATTTCTCTAGTAGATTCAGGCCTACTCACATGATCCATTTCTCCTTGAGTGAGTTTTGGTAGATTGGCCCATTTCATCTAGATTATCAAATCTGTGGGCAAGGAGTTGTTCACAATTTTCCTCAATTATTATTTTAATGTCTATTTCTTTTCTAATATACACATCTAATGTTCTAAATCAACCTCTAAGCACTGCTTTCTCTGAATCCTAAAAATTTTGATAACTTGCATTTTCATTTTTTTCTCAGTTCACAATATTTTAAATTTCTTTTGATGCTTAGTCTTTGGCACATGTGTTATTCATTAGTGTGTTACTTCATCTCCAAATATTTTGAGATTTTCTAGCTATCTTTTATTGATTTGTAGTTTATTTATTTATTATTTATTTTTATTTTTTCAAGAGAAAGCAGGGAGGAGGGTTGAGGGAGGGAATCTTAAGCAGGCTCCATGCCCAGTGCAAAGCCTGACATGGGGCTTGATCTCACCACTCTTGAGATCATGACTTAAGCCAAAATCAAGAGTCAACTGCTTCACCAATTGAGTCACCCAGAAGTCCCTTGATTTGTAGTTTAATTCTATTGTGGACTGTGAACATACATTGTATGACTTCTATTCTTTAAATTTGTTAAGATGTATTTTATGGCCTAGAATATGATTTGTCTTGGTAAATGTTCCATGTGAGCTTGAGTAGAATGTCTACTCTGCTCTTTCTGAATACAGTATCCTATACATGTCAATTAGATCAAGCTGATAGAAGGTACTGCTCAGGTCACCTCTATCCTTACAATTTTTTTTGCTTATTTGATATATAAAATGAAAGAGTTGTTGAAGTTGCTAAGTATAATAGAAGATTTATATAGGTCTTCTTGCAGTTCTATCAGTTTTTGCCTCCCATATTTTAGTGTTCTGTTGTTAGATGTATACACATTAAAGATTATGTCTTCTATGAGAATTAATCCTTATATCATGTAACATTTCTCTTTATCCATGATAATTTTGTTTGTTCTGAAGTGTATTTTGTCTGAAATAAATATAGCTATACTATCTTTATTTTTATTAGCATTAGCATGTTATATATTTCTCTATCTTTATGCTTAGCCTATCTATGCCTTTACATTTATAGTAGGTTTCTTTAGGTAATACTTATTTGGTATTGTCATTTTATCTACTGTGACACTCTTTGTCTTTAGATTGCTATATTTAGATCATTCATATTTAAAATAACTATTGACATAGTTGGATTAATAACTACCCTGTTTGTGTTTTCCATTCATTGTACTTGTTTCTTGTTTATTTTTTCTTCCATCTCTTTTCTGTTTTCTCTGATTTAACTAATTCTGTATGCTTCCATTTTCTCTTCTCTCCTAGAATGTCAGTTATACCTCTTTTCTTACAGTTCTTTCCTTAATGTTTCCCTAGAGTTGCAATACACATTTAAAACTAATCTAAATCAGCTTTCAAATATTGATTCATAGGTAGTGCAGGTACCTAAAAATAAGATAGTCCTAATTTCTCCCTTTTATGCCTTAAGACTTTGTTGTCATCATTTCACTTATCCACATACAATAATCACCCAATACATTATTACTACTGTAATTGTCAACAGCACTTCTCTAATAGATCAATTAAGAATAAGAAAAATATTTTATTTTGCTTTTACTTATTCTTTTTTCTATGTTCTTCCTTTCTTTATGTAGATCCAAATTTCTGACCTAAATGATTTTCTTTCTCTCTTAAGAACACCTTTAAAGTTTTTTCTAAGGCAGTTCTGTGGGCAGTGAACTCTCAATTTTTGCTTGTCTCAGAAAAATCTTTATTTCTCTTTCACTTTATTTTTATTTTTTTAAAGTAAATTCTATGCCCAACGTGGGGCTTGAACTCACAACCCTGAGATCATGAGTCACATTCTGCACTCACTGAGCTAGCCAGGCACCCCTCCTTCACTTTTAAAGAATAATTTTGCTGGATGTAAAATTCTAGTTTTTTTTTTTCTTTCAACACTTTAAATAGCTTACCCTGCTCTCTTCTTGCCTGCAATGCTTTCTAATGATAAGCATGCTATAAATCCTATCCTCATTGCTTTATATGTAAAAGGTATCCTCTACTCTTGCAACCTTACTCTAGCTTCGTTCAACTTTCTGCAACTTGCATACAATATTTGTACATGTATTGGTACTTAACCTGCTTGGTATTTAAACTTCCTGGATCTAGATCTGTGGTTTGGTGTTTGTCATTAATTTTAGGAAATTCTTGGCTATTATTACTTAAAATACTTTTTCTGTTCTGTTTTCTCTTCTCCTTCTGATATTCCAATTTTATGTATGTTAGGCCTTTTGAAATTGCCCCACAATTCTTGGGTTTTCTGTCCCACCTTTTTTATTCTTTTTTTTCCCTGCATTTCAGTTTGAGAAGTTTCTACTAATATATCAGTCAAGCTCACTGATTCTGTTCTTGGCTGTGTCCAGTCTACTTATGAGTCCATCAAAGCTGTTCTTCATTTCTGTTACTGTGTCTTTGACTTGTAACATTTCTTTTTGATTCTTTGAGTTTCTGACTCTGCTTCCAATGTTTTGTTGTTTTTACATGTTTTCCTTCCAGTGTTCCATGTTTTTGCATGTTGTCTACTTTTACCATGAGATCCTTTAACCTATTCATCATAGTTATTTTAAACTCATTATAATTCCAAAATCTGTGCCACAGCTGACTCTGATGATGGCTGGCTTTGTCTCTTCAGAATCTATTTTTTCTTTGCTATTATCATGCTTTGTAATTTTTGTTGTTGTTGTTAAAAGTCAGGCATGATATTTCTGGTAGTAGACAGTGAAGTAAATAGAACTTTAGTGTGTTAGTCTAAGACTTGGACTGTGTTTAAAGTTTGCTACAGCCATAAGTGCCAGAGGCTCTGCTTTTCTTTAATATCCTTGTTTTTCTTTCCCTTTTATCTTCAAGTTTCCCTAAGAACCCCTTCTTAAATAGCATCCATGTCTTGTAGCTCTCTCAGTTGTAATCCACTATTATACTGGAGCCCTGTTGATGTGGTGGTAGGTGTGAGGATGGGGATGTGTTCTATAATCATATGGTTAAATCTTACTCTTTTAGTGAGCCTATGTTTCTAGCTGTGAGATGGGAAAGAAAGAGAGAGGGCTAGAGTAATTTCCTTTTCTCCATGTCTGTTAAAACTCTGGTAAAGTTCTTCCCCTTCCAAGATGTTCTATGTTGGTGAGAATGCTCTGGGTGTATATCACAATTATTATTTTGTCATTTGTCTTGCCAGAAACACAAGGGCTTTTCCTAGCTTTTCACCATTGATCTCGTTCATCTTTGAATCTCTATTACCTAATACAGCCAACACTGACTGAGTAATGTATACATCTGTAGTACAAATAAATATATGAATAAAGGGTAGGTCTAGAAACATAGTTTAGCATAAAAGTAGAGAGTATTTCCACCTCAACACTGGTGACTACATTCAAAATGCAGGGCAATTTAAAATTTACATCCATTAAACAGAAGGCTGGACCTTCTTCTGGTCTGCTTCCAGTGGCTCTGCTTCCACTCCTTCCTGTTCACAGTGCTCTGCTGTATCCCCTCTTTTTGGTCAGTAGTTTCTAGTCCTAGTGACCTTGAATCTCTCCCTTGCCATCCTAATCTTGGGTCCTTTCCATTTCTGCATCACTGGCCAAATTAATATCTAATTCCTTATTAATTCTTATTCTCCATCTCATTGAAGTTTCTTTTTAAATATTTTAAAATGTATTTAATTATACGGTAGAAAATTTACATACCTCCATGCATGTTACATCTACTTAGGTCATTTATAATGAAGGCTAAAACAACTTGGGAAAGCCACACAATGCCCTGTGGAATTCTCATAAATTAAAGTAGCTAAAACTGAAGTACTAAAATCCTACCAGTTCATAAAATGTTTTCAGTTCTCCTAGCCTGGGGGAAGGAGAAAGGTAAATTAAATTAAATTAAGTTAGAGTTACACTTCTTACTTTCTCCTGAGAAAGTGGCAGAAAAGATGTTTCGGCAAGGCTGACTAGAAGAACGATGCTAAGCTTTAGTAAATTCTTCTGTTTATTTGAATGACTGCATACCAGGTGACTTCTCTCGTAATCTCTGTTAGAACAAGACAGGACTGCATAATAAAGCTCCCACGTGCTGCTATGGGCTCTAGTAATTGAGTTACAACTAAAGGAAAACGACACTTACCAGAATGCAGTTGTTTTAGACAACAGACAATGAGACATCCAGGTGTTGAGTCACTAAGAAAAATGAACACATACACAAACACAACAAAACCCAAAGCTATTTACATTTTTTAATGTTATCTTTATGTTTTAAAAAGTTGATTTTTTTCTTCTACAGTTTTACATTGCATTATTAGTGTACAGTTGCAAACTTGTATTTTGTTGGGTTTGGCATTGATGAAATGATTCTATCCATCATTTAATTATATTTGTCCCTAGAGTATAATATGAGACCACTGAAGGTCATTAATATGACATAATGTAATAAGATTAAAGGGACACCAGTCTCACACAGTGGATGGCTGCTTAAAAGAAAATCTGAGGAGACAGCATGCCCTCCCTCATTGTTGCACCCAAAGACCATCTTCCTGACTATACTGGCATTATTAATATTCTATTTCTTTTCATTAAGCAGTGACACGGTGAGTATTTGGATAGTGTCTATGTTACAAATGAGAATAACAAAAGAAGGACTGCTACCATGGAAACCTACCTGATGGCCTTTGTGGTGAGCTTCTTACTACTTGAATGCAAGCAAACTCCACACAACAAAGAGCCGATCAATGTTAGGCATAAAGCCTCTATGCAAGAGCACTGATTATTAACTTTAATGAATGCCTTCAACATTGCAATCCAAGGCAGCATTATTCTTGTCCAACCTCATTATTAGATAAGCACAGGGGAACTTGCATTAAGATATACTTTAGATTGCATAGCAAGAGCCAATTTAGAGCCATCTCCCACTATTTGTCTCTTGTAAAAACAAGCTATATAGCTAGTTTAAAGATGCATGCACTTAGAAATAAACTATTAAAAGCAAACTAAGAAGCTGGACTGTTGCCAGCTACATTTCAATAGATCAACCTCACTTAATTTGTATGTGTCAGATATTTCTTTCCCTACACAGTCCTTTCCTCAGAGGAATATTTATTCAAAAGCTTGGAGCATACAATGTTTTAAACATGTGTACTTTTTGTGTGATTATTTTACAGAAGGATTTATTTGGTCAATTTCAGGCAATATCCCTATTAACCCAATATGCTATTAAAAATCCAGATTTTCATAATTTAATAATTTTGGGGAGTATACACAGCCAAAATTGTAATTGAGTTAACAAAAAAGAATAAAAAATTAACAAAAGTAATGGTAATAGGGCAGGTATATCACTAATAGTTTTCTTTCTTTTGGAAAAACTCTTTAACACTCTTCAATATCAATTAAGAGGCTATTCCTAATGCTATATTATATTGAGATCCTGGCTAGTACTCTATTCTTACTATCTGTGTTCACCTGAGTGAGTTGCCTCTTGCCACTTTTCAATTTTGTTTTAGAAATCTTCATTCAAGAATGAAAAAAAAAAAAAGAAATCTTCATTCAAGAATGGAACAGCAAATGTAGACAAAGAAAGTGGGAGAATTGATAAGCTAATATTTCTGAAAAAATTTACTTTTGACAGGAAACTTGTTCAGAAATACAAATATATGTTTTGACAAATATTCCCATTCTCACTTATTTTTAAAAGTGTGAAAATTCGTTTGGGAAGAGTTGTAACTGATCCACATTGTCGTCCTGCCCCAGTTCTTACAATCTTTGACCCTCATGGATTCATGGTATTGAAAGTATGCATCATTCATTCATTCATTCCTTCAAAATTTATTGGGCTCCAGTTGTGCACCAGGCACTCTCTTAGGTGTTGGGGATAATTTGGAGAATGTCTTAGTAGTTCCTGCCCACAAGCTTATAGTCCAGTGGTGGTACAGGGGTGAGGTTTCAAAGTAGTGCTTTAAGTGCTGTCTGATGAGGTGATTAGGGATGCCATGGGGATACCTAAGAGGAGCACCTAACACCAACTACAGTCAGGGATGGTTTCCTGGGTGAAGTGACATTTGATAGGAGACTCAAAGATAGATGGCAAGCAGAGGTAAGCCCTGGAAACAAATGGTCCCCACAGAGAAAAGGAGTGAGTGAGACCAAGTTCAAGGAACTACAAAAAGTTTAGTAGAACTGGTGTATGGAATTCTGTGGAAGAGGCAGAGCTCACTGCAAAGGATTTTGTGTGCCATAAAATTATATGATAGTGCATTGTTTTGTGGTATCAAATTCAACCAGGTTTCTCCGTGGCCTGAAATCTTTGTGCCTCCCTGTAAGCTCTTTCTCTTTTTAACTATGTGGATACCTTATACATTCACATTTCCATCTTTAGCTAAAAAGCTAGAAATAACCCCCAAATATCCAAACAAATTGTGCTGTATCTATACAATGGAATGTTATTTGGCTATAAAAGGGAATGTAGTGCTAATACATGCTACAACATGGATGAATCTTAAAAACATCATGATGAGTGAAAGAAACCAGACACAAAAGGCCACGTACTATATGGTTCCATTTATATGAAATATCTAGAATAGGCAAATCCATGTAAACAGAAAATAGAGCAGTCATTTCTGGAGGCTACAGGGAGGAGACAATGAGAGTGACTGCTTAAAGGGCACAGGGATTCTTTTGGGGGTGATAAAAATGTTCTGGAATAAGTAAGAGTGATGGCTGCACAACCTCATGAATTTCTTAAAAACCATTGGATTATATGTAAATTATATATCTATAAAGATCTAACAAGTTATAGGTGTAAATGAAACAAGTTTGGCAATATATTTATAATTATTGAAGCTAGGTGATGGGTAGTAGTGATGGGTTTATTGTATTATTCCCTTACAAAAAAAGAAAAGCAAACCAAAAAAACCCTTTCACGTCACAAAGACAATAGAAGCCAAGAGATAACAAATCACCCAGCTTGCGGTCACTAGACCTTAACGTTTGCTTACAGTTTCTTAGTCATTCATCTCTGTATTTTTTTAAAAGACTTTATTTACTTAATAGACACACACAGAGAGAGAGAGAGAGAGAGAGAGAGAGAGAGAGAAGAGGCATGAGAACACAAGCAGGGGGGAGTGGCAGGCAGAGGGAGAGGGAGAAGCAGATTCTTCACTGTGCAGGGAGCATGACATGATCCCAGCACCCTGGGATTATGACCTGAGCTGAAGGCAGACACTTAACCAACTGAGCCACCCAGGAGCCCTCATCTCTGTATTTAACACATGCTTTTGAGCCAAACATTTTGCTAGGAGGTAGGGATATTGAAACAAGAAGCATAGCTCCCACCATTAGAATTTTGCCATCTGGAATGAAAGCCAGACAACAGGGTGAAAGGTGAAAGAAGGACATAGTATGACTGTCTTGGGCAAGAGAGAGCATGGTATGTCTGAAGGATGGAAAAAAGTCCAGCGTGACTGAAGGGAAGAGGGTAAGTACGCAAGGGCAGGATGAGGTTATATAGGACTTTTGAGGCCACTAAAGGGTTTCAGCAGTAAAAAGCTCTCCAAATGCTGTCACTTCCTCAAGGTCAGTTCTTTTTCATCTGTGTAGGTGGGAAATGAAAGTATCAAGAAGAATCGAGAAGTCCCCGTTCTTTTGCTCAACAGTGGCTCAGGCATGAGGAAAGATGTCTCTGCTAAAGATGATAATCAGTGTGTCTGGTTGTCTTCTGTTACTGCATAAAACAACAGGATGTCATGGTAGGTATGGAGCAGAGGGAGAATCATATAGATGGTGAACCCAGAACAAGAGAGGTATCTGCCACCAAAGAAAGCTATTGAGTGTGGCTCTTTTTCCTACTGGGTGAGATGGAGAATCTGACATTTGGCAGTGATTTCTGTACCATGTCATTATTAAGTGAAGCTCCCTTGAGGCTCAAGGCCACCTGTCACAGGTTCTGTTTGACACCTCCAGTAGCCCAGCTATGCACGGTGCTATTCTGACTGTGCTGTCCCTGGATGCCCCTGGTCATATGCACTGGCTGTACAGATCTGGGTAACTGTGTCACCCACACAAAAACCATTTCTGAGGGTTACACCTGGTTCTTCTTAGCTTATTTCTTTTTAAAATTTTTTAAAAATTTTTATTTATTATTTTATTTTATTTAAAAAATATTTTATTTATTTATTCATGAGAGACACAGAGAAAGAGGCAGAGACACAGACTGAGGGAGAAGCAGGCCCCATGGAGGGAGCCCAATGCAGGACTCGATCCCTGGGATCATGCCCTGAGCCAAAGGCAGACGCTCAACTGCTGAGCCACCCAGGTGTCCTTCTTTTTTTTTTTTAATTTTTAAAATGTATTTTACTTAATTTTTAAAATATATTTTCTATTTAAATTCAATTTGCCAACATATAACACCCAGGGCTCATCCCATCAAGTCCTGTTAGCTTATTTCTGAACTCGGCTAGCTGAAAATATTTCTAAAGATCGTGAGAAAAAGATGTTATAACTGTACTACCATAGAAGAGAAGGAAATTGTACATGACATCAGGAGAAGTGGTGCCACCCTATCCTGGACATCAAACAGGAGGTACCACTGCTTATCATCCTCTCCGGAGAATAGAATTGAGCTTCCTGAGGCCAGCTCACTTGCCTCTGGAAATGAGAGGTCTGAGATCCAGAATCCACCATTCTTAGGCATGGAATCATGGCACTCACAAGAATGCCTTTAACCATAGGATGTGGGAAGGCCCCAGATGTCAATACAATGTGTACTGCGTGGCCAGTGGTATTACCAAGTAGCCCAGTGTTACTGACTTTAGAACACAGATGTCACAGCCCCAGAGCCAATTACATTGAAAATTAAAAGTATCACTCCTTTCAGTGCAATTACAGCCTCTGGCTACTCTTTTGACCTTCCAGCTGATGTGGATTGTCCAGTAGAACTCTAATGAGTTTGGCCTGTTTGCCATTGCAAATACTTTTAAATGGACTGCAGTAGACACAAATGTCTGCAGGCTGTGGAAACCCTCTGCTGCAGGTGTACACTTTCCTGTACAAGTCAGTTCACATGTATAGGTTTGCCTGTACACATCTTATGTTAGGCTTATCTACCTGGAACATGCCTTTTTAAAAAGACACCTGTCCTCATCTGACAGGAAGGCAAAATAGCTCTGTTCAGCATTGTACTCAAGTTAGCTATTTTTTTTAAATACATTTTCTGAAATTCTGTACATACGTTTGGTTTAAACTTTATACGTTTAGTTGGGGAATCTGTGTGACAATATGGGAGGCAAGGAGTAATGTGTTTATGGAAGGGACTTGGCCTGATGTGGTGGTGTTTGGCTAACTGACAATTTCGTGTGAGCTGTTCACTCCTCTGGGGCCTGATTAGATCTGCAGAGTACTAATGGCAATTCCTGGATTTCTCGAGAGGCTGGCAAGACTTTATGAATGAACTGTCACTTCTTTCTTACAGTCTTCCAGCAGAGCTAGGAAACAGCTAATCCAAGCCTTCGGACTCCATTTTCCTTCTTATCCAATGTGTTTTCAGCAGAATAGCACGGGGCTTAAACTACTCACTATGGTTGCAAAACAATTTGTGTATTTGTACCTGTAAATTTATGCATTGTCTTAATTTACGTAAGATTTTGGTAAGTTATTTCTCAGCTTTTAAGGATGACTTACACATCTTATTTTTCTACTGTTATGTGAGAATATCACAGCCCAAGGATACGTCATGGCATAAGGAAAAATAAAAGTGCTACCCAAAAAGAAAAAACCCCAAACAGGAGAAAACAAACTATTGAAGGGTTTTAAGTGGGAGGATTGGCATGATCAGATTTGCATTTTAGAACACTGCCCAAGAGGTGGAGAAGAGACAGGAGAAAGCAGGAGAAAGGGAGTGAAGAGGGTTTGATTTTGGGCAGGGCTAGATCAACATGGCCTGCCAAGGCCTTGTTCTTCCTGAACGTGAGGATATCAGAGAGAGCATGGTATCGTGGGAAATGGGCAAGCCAACCAAACAACCAACCAACCAACCAACCAACCAACCAACCAAAGGAACACACACAAAACAGGTTGTTTGTTGTTTGTTTGTTGAAGGATGTTGTAGAGATGTAATATAAAAATAGTTCTGGTGGGAAGGAGAGAGGTAGATTTCAGGTCATCCAGATTGGAGGAGGGCAAGATATGGCCAGCTCCAAGTGCACTAAACATTTTTGCCTATGATTTGCCCTCTCTTGCTTCCAGGCCATCTCTTTTTTCTGCCTGGGACACTTTTACCCTGGCCCTTCAAATGGCTAACACTCATCCCCAAGGGCCAGCTCCCATGTCACTTCTTTTCAAGACCTTTCATGACCCTATGGGTCTGGTTAGGGAATGTTCCTCTCAGCTTTCAGAGCCTTCTGTATTTCTATTATTAGAAACAACCTGTATCAACTGTAAGGTAATTGCTTTTATATTTTTCTATATCCTTCAGCAGACTGTCCGTTCCTTGAGGGCAGAGCCGAAGCTTAATACATTGTTTTACCACCTGTACTTAGCACAATGTCTCACACACAGTACGGACACAAACACTTGTTTGAGACAGTTAATGAATCTTGTCCTGAGTCTACATTGACCCAGATCTTTCATAATAAGGGAGAATTAAAATGTTATGATAATAATCACGCTAGTTCCTTGTCTTTGAAAATTACTAGGGAAATGGGTCTACTTAAATGTATATATAAAGTCAAAGTTTTGCATTATTATTTGCATTATCTTAGACTAAATTTCTCTTGCCATTTCTTTTATATTTCAATCAAAAGATCATTTTGGCTGATGTCTTTTCACTCTTGTGGTATAAACTCAAATCTCGTACTGGGGCAACTTGGTGGTACAGTTGGTTAGGCATCTGACTCTTGGTTTCTGTTACGGTTGTGATCTCAGGGGTTATGGGATTGAGCCCCTTTTCACTTAAGACTCTCTCTCCCTCTTTCTCTGCACCCTGCCCCCCACTGTGTATGCTCATTCAAGTGCGCTCTCTCTCCAAAAATAAATAAATAAATCTTAAAAAAGCCCTCAAATCTGGTACAAATATCTTCTCATCTGAATTGTTTATTTTCAATCAATGTTTATTTTGTGCCTCCTGGGAGACCAGCAATGCTAGGTGCTGTGGGAGACACAAATGTCTGCAGGCTGTGGAAACCCTCTGCTGAAGGTGAGACTGGGCAGAGCTGATGGTCACTGTGAAGATATTCACATAATCCCCTCCAGAGAATATGTTCTGAACCTGCCAAATGCCCCCATACTCTCAAAGACACAGAGAAGGCTCACTTCAGGGGAATGAAGAGGCTATAATTTGGCTAATAAACAGATCTTTCTTCTACTTAAAATGTTTTTGTTGTATGACCTGGGTCACTTCCCATATAGGATGTCACTCTGACAAGGAGTGCAGTCTGCGTGGTTCTTTCTACGAGTCTATCAGCTTCAGTTGGCAATTTCAGTGAATCAAGTAGGCAGGAGAAGAGACAAGCTGAAATTCAGTATTAGAGAAATGGGTGGTAGGAACATTGTAAACCACTTTATATGGTTACCATTGAGCTAAGTGTAAGGTAGGTGTGTGTGTATATGTATATATATATATATATATATAATTTAAATTTTCCCTACTTTATCTGCTTGCTTTTAAAACTCACACACTGTCACAATTTTTCTTATTAAGCAATCTATCTTAAGAATATTTTCTGACGTTTTGATTGACATGATGTCTAACGGAAATGTGTTTGTATTAACCCTTAGAAAACTGTAGACAGGGAAGCTCTCTTTATTTTCTTTAAGATCAATTCAACTGTTGATTTTTCTCTTGCTCTAGAAAGTGAAGGGGGGAGACCCGGGGGGCAGACTGAAAACAAATCAATCAAATAGCCACATAACTACAACTCCTTTTCAAAATGAACAGGGCACTACAGTGGTGTACCACAGAGAGGCTGAACCAAATCCTGAGAGTCAGAGAAGGCCTCCCTGAGAAAGAGATAGTTGAGCTGAGACCCAACTAATGATGAGGCTTTAGAATAAATAATTATGGAGGCATGACTGGGGGTAGGGTGGGTGGAGTATGAGGAAGGTGAGAGCTTTTAACTTGGAAGAAACTTAGATTGCTCTTGACCATTAGAGAGAAGGTCACTATGGTTGGAGCCGGCAAGCAAAGAGGACAGAGGAGGATGAGGAAGAGAGAGAGGTCAAAGGGGTCAAATAGTGCAGGTCCCCAAAGCCATGCAAAGGAACTTTTTGGACTTTATTCCTAGAAGCAATGGGAAGTCATCCATATTCTCTGAGCAAGGGAGTGATGTGGTCATGTGTGCTTTTAAAGGATCTCCTAAGGATATTGCAAGCTAGACAGGCATGGCAGTGAGGGAATGGCAGTTTGGGCAGTGGTTCAGGAGAGGGATAACAGAAGCTGGGGCCATGGTGTTAGTGGTGGAGAGGGAGCAAAGGGCAAAGATTCTTTAAGTACTTTGGAAGTATAGAAGCCAGAAATTGGTCAATGACTGTCTGTAAAAGTTTCTAGAAAGATGGGTTGTGGGGGTCTCATAGATTTCTGGCATGAACACATGGGTGTCTGGCAATGCCCAGGGAATACAATCTTGGGGTACAGTTGGGAAAGCAGGTAACTGCTTGAGCTTGGTGTGCAATTGCAAGCATGAGAGGCTTATGAATAGGTATCAGAAGAGAGCTCTGAGCTCTGAATCTGGGATGGAAGAAATCACACAACAGAGTTGATGGGTTTACTTAGGGACAGTAGATAGTAAAAGAAAAGGACCTCAGTTAAGAAGGTGAATCCCATGTTGAGTATTCTCTCCACAATAAAATTTAAAAGTAATAACTTAAAAAAAGGAAGAAGACCAATGCCTGGGCTCCAAAGTACTCCAGCAAAGGGGTTTGGGTAGAATGGGAAAAGCCTGCAGACGATGCTATGAGGGATCATTTTGAGAACGGGGAGGGAGATTGGGAGATTGTGACATCATCCAAGTCTGAGAAAAGAGTAGCTCAGGAAGTGGCATAGTTTAATATCAAAACTGTTATAATATCAATGGAGGAGAGGTCTACAAAGCATTCAATGACTTCAGCAAAATAGAAGTCACTGGTAATCCCAACAAATGTTTTGCTAAAGTAATGCAGCTTAACTCCCATTGGAGTGGGTTCATAATGATAACAGTACACACTCCATGCTTGGGCTTTACATCCACTGAAGATTAATATTACATTAATCATCACAACATCCCTATGAGGCAGAAGCTCTTATAACTGTTGGGGCCAGGCGGGAAGGGAAACTCCTCAAGATGGTGGATACCCCAAAATGGCTGAGGTTCCTGTCACCACCTCCACTTGGGACGTCAATGGACCAATGACCTGCTGACAGCTTGACGCAGACCCTTACACCTCCCCTTTGGACTTCCCCAACCGAACCTAATGCCCTTCAAACCCCAGAGGAGGAAGTCAACTTTGGTCGAATTGCAATCCTTCCTTTGCATAGTGAGGGTCACTCTGACTGGTTGGATTGCAATCATTCCTTTGCATGGTGAAAGTCACTCTGACTGGTCGGCTTGCAATCCTCCCTTTGCATATGAGCCGACCAATAGGAAACCGTTCTGCCTTACAACGTTATATAAACCCCCTACCACCTTGCCTTGGCGTGACTTCCCCGACTCACTCTCTTTCCCCCGCGAATCGTGGAACCTCGCCCGAGGGTGCCTGCAATAAAATCTGTTCTTGGACCCTCGCTTGCCTTGGTGGTCTCATTTCCATTTAGTTACTAAAAAACCTAACAATTACACCATGGAGCAACTAGCCCAAAGTCATATTGTAGAAGCAGAATCCATTCTCAGGCAATATGGCTCATGAGTCCATTCTCTTAGTGTCTATACTGCCCTGTCTCTTGGTGTGTAAACAGGACTAGAGGTAGTATAAACAACTCTTCAGAGAAGCTCGGCTGTGAGTAGGGAGACAGTGCAGTTGCTAGATGTAATGGGGCTGGTACCAGATGGGTAATTTGTGTTTAAGGTGGGATTAGGATGCTAATCCTAGTGTTCTAGTATTCAACAGGAAGGGCCTGTTGGTGGGACTGAAGTTCCAGGAGAACGGAATGATGTTGGATGAAGAGCTGGGGTGGGGGATGTCACCTGTTGGAAGGTATAGAAATTCTTCCCTATTGTTATAAGCAGAGAGTGGGTACAGTAAGAATGTTGGCAGGAAGAAATGGAAAAAGTTCCTGTTTAAAGTCTTTTAGAGTCTCTGGTGAAATACAAGGTCAGGTCATCTTCTGAGAGAGGAATAGGGAGTTTGAGCTGGAGGTGGAGGGGGTGCAGGCAGAGCTGTTAGAGGAAATGCAAAGTAAAATTGCCAAGTAACATCAAGGACACAAGGAGCATCAAACTGGTGATTCCAGAAGACCACAGGGAAAATAAATGGTTGTGTTGGTATGGATGTAGTGCTGGGAAGTGTGGGAAGGGTCACAGAAGATGATTTTGGGGGAAAGCATGGTTAACAGCATATGGGGAATTCTAATTCTTTCTGTGCTCCCAGCAAGTCTGAGAACCAGCTGTTGGGGGTAGGAGAAGACAAAACTCAGAATAATAAATACTGGGAACTGAGATGGATTATACACACAAGCCTTTTCTGTCCAGATGCAGATCTAAGAAACTGATTTAATCAACACCCAAGTGGGCACTCTGAGGAGCTGAGTACAAGCCATGCTCTCAGTTGGCAAGCCCTCCATTGTCCAGAAGATGAGAAAACAACAACTCATCTCAACAACATGTTTGTAAAAATAAGCAGATCAGAATAATGGGAAAGCAATGACATTCTTGGTTCTCAGGGGAAAAGCAGAGCTTGGGAAATAACTTAATGTTCGAAGCATAAGAAATTTTCAGAAAATTCGTTAGCATTCTTAATAGGTTGTGAGGGGACATGAAGCCCATGAAGCAAGACCAGAATCCATAAGAGCAGAGGATAAAATGAAAATAAAGGTTGTGCGGATGAGAGAGAGAAAGAAATGGGACTTTCCCACATACTCTTCAGACAGTCAGTATTTTTGTGGTGGAAGGAAGGAAAGACACGATCATTTCTGAGGGCCCCATATAATTGTGAGTCCTTACAACAAGTCTATGGTGCAAGCACTACTCCCATTTTAAAGGTGGTAAAAATAAGGTTAAGAGCTGCTCAAAGCAAGGAAAGAGGGGAACTGAACAGAAGATGATATGACTTTAAGGATATGGACCTTCACCTCCCAGAACAGGCACAACAGGTTAATGAGGGAAGAAACATGCAGAAAGGGGCTACTTTAAGTCTAAGTATTAGCATATAAACAGAACAACAACAATGGTTACCAAACTAAGAACCAATTATGTGGCAAGCATTTTACACCTTCCTTCCTTCCTTCCTTCCTTCCTTCCTCTTTCTTTCTTCTTTCCTTTCCCTTTTCCTTCCTTCCTTCCTCTTTCTTTCTTCTTTCCTTTCTCTTTTCCTTCCTTCCTTCCCTTCCTTCCTTCCTTCCTTCCTTCCTTCCTTCCTTCCTTCCTTCCTTCCTCTTTCCTTCCTTTCTTTTTAGAGAGAGAGTTCATGTGAGTGTGGAGGTGGGGAGAGGGGCAGAGAGACAGAGATAATCTTAAGACTCTTAAACAGGTGCCCCATTCAGCATGGAGCCCAATGGGGGGCTGGATTTCACAACCCTGATATTATGACCTGAGCCGAAATCAAGAGTCCGAAACTGAACTGCCAGAGGCATCCAGGCACCCCTACACCCATTTTTCTGATTCTCACAGTAATCCTAAGTATCATGACCCTCTTCTTTTTCAGGTGGGGAAACTGAGGCCAACAGAGATTAAGTGATTTGCCCAAGTGTGTAAGTACTCTAATACTGCTATAACACATTGCCGCAAACTTTGTGGCTGAAAACAATACACATTTATCTTACAGTTCTGTAGGTTAGAAGTCCAACACAGGTCTTACAGGGCTATAATCAAGATGTTGGCAGGGTTGCATTCTTTCTGGATTGTTTCCTTGACTTCTCTAGCGGCTCACATTTCCTGGCTCATGGTTCCCTTCCTCTGTCTTCAAAGCTGGCAGCGATGCTTTGGGTCCTTTTCTTGTAACATCCATCTGGCCCTTCTCTCACAGTCCTGCTCCCCTCTAACACAGCAGGGAAACCAAAGGATTGACTTGGGTCCACTTGGATAATGCAGGCTAGCCTTCCCACCCCAAGATCTTTAATGCAATCACATCTGCAAAGTCCTTTTTATCATGTAAAGTGACATATTCACAAGTTCTAGAGATTAGGATGGGGACATTTCTGGGACTATTATTCTGCCTACCATATCAAGTTAAAAAGGTATTAAAAGGCTGAGCCCAGAGTTTAACTTAGATTTGGTCAAACTTAGGTAGGAAATCCTACTGGCTCTGTCTATATCCAGAATCCTTCTAGTTCTCACATTGCCATTTCTACCACCTTCATCCCAGCCATGCCACTGCCTACTAGAAGGGATTACAGATATAGCCTCATAATTGTTCTCCTGCTCCATCCTTGCCCCTAGTCCATTCTCTACATAGTCACTGTAGTGGTCCTTTAAAAATGCCTCAGATTATGTCAGTTTTCTCTTGGAAACCTTCCAGTAACTCTTGATTTCAGTATGAGTTAAGGTCACTGTCCTTACATAGCCTATGAGGCGTACATAATCTTCCCTCCACTCCGGGAGGTCTCCAGGCACTCTCCCCTTGCTCCACTCTGACACATGGGCCTTCTGCCTGCATTGAGCACACTCGGATTATTGCCAGAGCCTTGAGTGGGAGGAGGTCTGCATTTTTGTTCTGCCTCCTTCTTCAGCATCTTGAAGTAGAATGGGAGGGCATAGCCTGCTTCTCGGATGTCTCCTTCCTAACTGGGGATGGGGAGGGGATATAGGAGGAGGGTGAACATTTCCTGACTTCATTGCCCATGGCCATACAAGTGGTTTCCCTTCTTCCTCTAGTAATACCTACTCTCCACTGATAACTGCTGTGAGGCTGATGTTCACATTCCTACTTTTGGATGTTGTACACATGTGTGAGGTTTGTAGGGGTCTCTGAGGGGCTTCTCCACTGCAGAGGTTCCCCATGTGGGATATAGACTGGCTCCTGCTCATGGCAGTACACTCCAATTTCCTGCTGTATGGAAACCCATGCCCAGGGGCTAGGCTTCTTGGGTGGGCCACCATTAAGACAGCCCGAGCTGAGCACTCTCCCTCAGTGTTAAACCAGATCCACAAGAAACTCACCCATCTTTGCCACATGAAATGATGTGGTCATAGACTGCTCTGTAGCTGCTCCTCCCTCCACCCTGCCATATGCCTTCAATGCTCTTTTCATTGCTCAGGCAGGAGGCAAAGAAAGGTTAACAAGTCTGCTTCCCAAGTTAGATTCCTATCTTATACCTGATATTTACCAGGGATTCTCTGGGAACCTCTTATAATCGGCTTTGGTGAATGTTGGGAGGCATTTCTTTCCCCAGCGGCTCCCCTAGACCTTAGCTCAAGACTCCAAAACCCCTCTCCTCCCTAGCCAGGCTAAAGAAGGAAGGTTGGGAAGATAGGCATGGCAAAAAGTGTGGATGGCTTTGGTGGTGTGTAAGGGAACAGAGTGCTTGGGCTGTCTTTTGTAAGCCCCAAGAAAGGCACCTCTCTTCAGAATTCGAGGTACATTCCATGTGACTCTTTCAACTTGGTCCCTATTCTCCACTGCCAGGAAGTCAGGAAAACTTTAATGCACTGTTACAGATGTAAAAGTCATCAGGATAGGCAGTTATGGTAGAGTGAAAGGTTCAAGTTGAACAGAGGAGAATGTCATCTGCTGGTCAGAAAACAACTACCTGTTGGCCAGTTTTGCTCAACTGGTGAAGAAGCATCCAATTAAGTAGGGGGACTACATGTGGTCTAAAATTTCACTTTTTTTTTTTAGTGAAGAGGATGTAAATTTTATTCTAAAAATTTTACTAGCTCATGGCTAAAAATTCTTTCCAAGACTCTTAAATTTGAGTACAATCTTATTTTTAAGAATTTTTTCCCCTCTATTTTATGAAACAACTTCTGTTTCTAGCACAAACTTGAGGAAATAAAGAAAAGTTTCAGTAAGAAAACAAAAATAATCTGCAATCGCATAGCCAAGGTAGAATCAAGTTTGGTGGAGACAGAACTCTGATTTAGGGTAGTTTAAGACTATATCATAAGAGAAAGATCCCACTTCATCTTGATTTTACTTTGTCTTATTTTCTGTTTTGAGAAGTTGCACAATGGACACATTTGGGGTAAGGAAATTTGGAATACAAAATTTATCAAAAATCATTAGGGCCCAGAGAAAACAGAAATCTCTCTTCTGATTTAAATAAGCTCAATGTAGTGACAAGAAATGTTTATCCATAAGAAGACACTCTTCCGATTCTCTTTCTCCCCTTTCCTAATGCCTCCTTGCTCCTGACTGTACCTCGCATTTAGTGTTAGCCTGAGTTATTATGCATGGGTCCTGAGGTCTCATGTGGGGTCTCCTGAATGAGAGCCACCAGGGGAGGGGAGAATGGACAGACAGACAGAGGCTGGAAAAATCCTTCTCAGGACAGAGGACACCCACTGCTGAAGCTTTGGGGATATACATTTTCTAGATCAGGGATGGTTTTCCTCTTTCTGCGTCTTTTAGATTGAAAAGCAAAGCAGCGAGCAACACCAGTACTACAGGGAGACAACGATGGGAGGTGTTGAGGGGCCACAGTCAGAGAACAGATTGGCCATCAGGAGGAGTCCTGCATAGGTAGAGTAGGGATAGCTTCTCTTACAGAATTTGTCAACCAGAGGCTGACAGCAGTCAACACTCCATGATCTTAAAGCTTTCTGTTTTACTCAGTCCCCCTTCAAGATTTCCTGATGGTCCTTTTAAAATTAAAAAGCCTCGGTGTCCATCGAAAGATGAATGGATAAAGAAGATGTGGTTTATGTATACAATGGAATATTACTCAGCAATTAGAAACGACAAATACCCACCATTTGCTTCAACGTGGATGGAACTGGAGGGTATTATGCTGAGTGAAATAAGTCAATCGGAGAAGGACAAACAGTGTATGTTCTCATTCATTTGGGGAATATGAATAATAGTGAAAGGGAATATAAAGGAAGGGAAAAGAAATGTTGGGAAATATCAGGAAGGGAGACAGAACATAAAGACTCCTAACTCGGGGAAACGAACTAGGGGTGGTGGAAGGGGAGGAGGGCGGGTGTTGGAGGGGAATGGGTGACGGGCACTGAGGTGGACACTTGACGGGATGAGCACTGGGTGTTTTTCTGTATGTTGGTAAATTAAACACCAATAAAAGTTAATTAAAAAAAAATAAAATAAAATAAAAATAAAAAAACAAAACAAAACAAAATTTCTACTCTAATTTTAAGAATTCATTATGTATTGGGGACCTCTATATGCAATATGTCTTAAAATATTTTAACCAGATTAAAAAAATAAAATAAAATAAAATAAAATTAAAAAGCAAACAAAAATGATATTTTCATATCCTTTAGGGCTATTTTGGGTTTTTAAAGTGAAGAGTGTAGGACTGGGTTAGAAAGAGTAAAAGTAAAAGTTAAAAGGCTTACAGCATTGTGACTAAAATTTTCAAACCTTTGATAAGAAAACACTATGTGCTCTATTTGTTGTCCTCAGAATAGTGAGTATAGAAATACTCATACTGGGATGTTTGGGTGGTTGAGCGTCTACCTTTGGTTCAGGGCATGATCCCGGAGTCCTGGGATCGAGTCCTTCATCGGGATCCCTGTGGGGAAGCCTGTTTCTCCCTCTGCCTGTGTCTCTGCCTCTCTCTCTGTGTCTCTCATGAATAAATACATTAAAAATCTAAAAAAAAAAAAAAAATCAAAACTAATATTAACACTACTACTACTACCAATAAAAGTAAATATGGAAATTTTTTACACTGTGTCAGGCATTGTTCTATGGGTTCTACATACAGTAACTGAATCCTCACAACTGCCCTCTAATGTCCTTGTCTCTATTTTAAATCTAAGTAAGTTAGGCCTCAGAAAGGTTAAATGAAGGGGTCAGAATTCTAACCCAGGAAGTGGCCTTAACTATTAGACATGCTGTTTCTGATGTTATTGTTTCAAAACAAAATAAAAACTAAACATACACTTCATCTCTTCACCCACAGAGGAACTCTTCACCCAAAAGAAAGCAGTGGAGAGCACACTGAATTATATAGACTGTGGCCACACACAGGGCTTGCATTCCAGATCTGGCAACAACAAGAACACTTGGCTTTTCCTTGAGCAAGTCATATACTCTCTAAGCTTTAGTATCTTTATTTGTAAATAGGCCAAATGCCTATCTCCCTAGCTTTGGGGAGCTAAATAACATAATATTTGAAAAACACTTGGCACAGAACTGAAAAGAATTCAAGTATATTACAATTCCTGATAATTACAGTTGCATTAGAAACCAAGAGGATTTAGGGATGCCTGGGTGGCTAAGCAGTTGAGCATCTGCCTTCTGCTCAGGGCATGATCCCAGGTCTGGGGATCAAGTCCTGCATCGGGTTCCCTGTGAGGAGCCTGCTTCTCCCTCTTCCTGTGTCTCTGCCTCTCTCTCGGTGTCTCTCATGAATAAATAAAATCTTAAAAAAAAAAAGAGAGAAAGAAAAGAAACCTCTGTGTTGTATCCTGCATAAGATAATACAGGTCCTCCCAGTTTTAGGGGGAAACTCCATAACTAGGGTACAGATAATGTGTGGCGGAATGATGACGGAGGGGAGGTATGCAGAAAAGGTGTTAAGAGCCCACCATAAGTGGATGGGGAAATGCTTGTGTCCCCAACCCTGGGTATGTGGAAGAAATATGGTGGGAGAGAAAGAGCCAGAAAAGGTGTCTTGGATGACTTCTGATGCTTGGCTTGGGAGGACTGAAATCGGTGTTGGGAAATGAAGCCACTCAAGGTGGCAACTCAATGGGCTCCAGTCTAGAGTGAAAGCTCCCATATGATGTCTCAACTTTGGCTATCCAAATCTAGGAGGAGAACAAGTTCAGATGAGGAGGAAGACATTTGGGAATGGACAGCAAGTGGGAATCAGAGCAAAGCATAGACAGTCTTGGGCAGTAGATGCAGAGGTACAGATTCAGCTCTACCATGCAGAGGACGGCAGGGGAGATCTATTTGTTTTATAATTAGCATGTGATAAGAGGAATGCTTTCTTCCATTTTGGCATGAGGTTCTGGAATATCCAGTTACAATCCTGGTACACTACCAAAAGATTTCATATCCTGATCCTTCTACTGTTGTATCAATGGTATAGTGGCTCTGAGACAGTCTGGTAGGAAGCAAGAGGTACTCTTTTCAATAACAATGAAAATTCTTGGATTTATATACTATGACATGATATGAGAGGCATTGTTTAGCTCTTGACATAGCTATGAAAACCTAGGGCAAAACACCAAAGGAAAAAGTCTACTTTGAAAGCTCTCTTAGAACATATCTAAGAGAATTTGCTGGTTAATTCAAATACATGTCCAAACAAGTTCTGGTTTACTTAGGGAGTACACAGAGCTGGCAAGCCTCACTTGGCATGAAGAGCATGAGTAATGATTCATTTTAATGAGAGATCTTGGGGGTCTATAATGAAGGCTATGTGGTATTTCCCATGTGTCTCTTTGGAACGTGGAGTGAGTGTACCCACAACGGAAGAAAAGCCATAGGAAAATATATAGTTCCCGAAACCTCTGGGGCTCTATAAGATTCAGATAATTTAATGGCATATAAATGAATTCACAGAAATACACCCAGAGATCTCAGAGTAAAAAGCCTCCTTTCCCACAGGTAAGCAAATATGAGCACAAAGTAATGAGACTATATTTTTGGGGGCAAAGAGGGAATTTGATTTTTAATGATTTTTGATTTTAAAATGAATGCATTCCTGGAATAATTCACAGCCTCCCTACATGACTTTTCTGAAAGATAAGAGTCATTTGAATATCAAATTTATATATATAAAGTACATATACTCACTTTTGAGACATAATCAGTTATGATTCACCTGTGAGCCCTGATCATTTGCATCTTTTCTATTACGGAAAATCAATACTTAACATTTTAGGTGGAAACAAAAAATCTAGAAGATGACGAGGAAAACAAATGTTCCCCAGGCCTCTCAAGCAGTCTTTGACTAGTCGATGAAATGACAGATAGAATGAACATTACTGCATGTTTGTTCTGGGCTCTTTCATCTGGATGTCCCCTTAGATCCAGCCACAAGGTATGACTTCCTAGAAACAAATTTCCTTTCTGGTCAGATCTGGGGCATTATGTGATCATTCCCGCAAAGTATGTGAAGTACCGTCCTGACCTTTATTTTGTATTTCTGGGCTGGCTAAAGCAAAAACGGTCCATGGAACCTGGGACTCCCAAAGACCTCTGGGATTTTGGGGGGATTAAATACCATTCTGGGATTTTGGAAGAACATGATTCGGTCCTTCAGGTTTAAAGGAAGGGATGGCGACCCAGACCTCAGGACAAGAGAGTCCCAAGAGTCAGAAATGCTGGCGGGAGGACCTCTTTTGTGTGTACTAATACATCAAAGAGGACTTGGAATTCTAAAGAGAAGTAAGAAATTCTCTGTCTTAAATAATTTTGAAATATTAAAACATGGTTAAGAACTGAAACTAATGTGAAGTAAACTCAACAGGCAACTGTGCTGTTATCAGATGAATGTGGCATCACCTACTTGGGACTTATTCATGCCCAAAAGACCAAGTGGAGATTTCTTGTGACTTATTTATTCCAATTAAAAAAAATAAAACACTTAAATCCCTGCTCTGTGTAATGACTAATTGTAAGATAGATTCCAAACTGATTCAGTAGAACGTCCATTTTCACTTGTTTCCTGTGAAGTTTAAGGTCACTCCTCTCAAGAGGCCATTTCTTCTGTCCTCATTTGCATTTGTTCATCAACAATAGCAACAACAAAAAAATTCCAAGCAAAAAGCCCTTAAGCAATAAAACTACTGTCCAAGAAAAACATTTAGTTTGAAAAAGAGTTGAAAAATGTAGCCTTGGAAGAACCATTGCTTACATGGGATTGTTCAACAAATTCCTGTTGTGTGAGGTTTGGCATATACTTTCTAAAAATATAAGCATCTGGGGAAATGAGACAAAGCCCAGGTCCTGGACCAAATGAGGCACGCAGTGTGAATCTGTTAGTGATTATATCCATAATGAAATATGTGCCCAAATTTAGCAGTGCAAAATCTAATACAATACGAAAGCCCAGCAGGCACTGTCCTTACCATAATATATAGCCAACAGAGAAGGTACATATGGCGGCGAGTCCGCTGCTCCTGCTGGGATACGCGTGGTGTGATGTCCTCATCTCGATTAATATAAAGGGCAAAACTGTTGTGTGCTGAAAAAGAACAGAGAGCAGGTGACACAGATTCTTATCATCGCCCCTCAACACTTGTTTTGTCTCCAGTAGGAGAATGGATAGTGCAAATTCCTAGCAAAAGGGCCATAGCAGAGAGTAGCTGTATATGGCTTGCCTGAGAGGTAGGATGGATAGGAAAACATGTGGTGCACTGATCGCTCTATGGATATTTTCCTTCTGTATCTGAATTTTTAAAATTTAATTGTATTTATGACTGTTACAGTAAATTTAAATAATATTGGAGGATGTATAGGAAAAAAACTGGAACATAAGAAAATAATAAAAATAACCACTGTTAATATTTTGGTAGATGTCTTTTCCCCCCTCCTTTTTGTATTATTTACACATAGTTAGGATCATACTGTGCATGGTTTTGTTTTGGGACTGTAGCATGAGAAATTTTTGGGGAGTGGGCAAAGGGAGAGGGAGAGAGAGAATCTTAATAGGCTCTGCATGTGAGGCCGACTAGGGGCTAGATCTCACAACCCTGAGATCATGACCTGCGCCAAAATCAAGAGTCATATTTTTTTTTTAAGATTGTATTTATTTATTTATGAGAGACACAGAAAGAGAGAGCCAGAGACATAGACAGAAGGAAGAGCAGGCTCCATGCAGGGAGCCTGATGTGGGACTCGATCCTGCGACTCCCAGATCATGCCCTGAGCTGAAGGCAGACCTTCAACCGCTGGGCCATCCAGGAGTCCCCAAGAGTCATATGCTTAACCAACTGAGCCACCCAGGCACCCCAACATGAGAATTTTTGATATGCCATTTTAGAAATTCTTCTAAGATATTAACCTTGACCATAGTTGCTTGAAATTCCATTTTATGGATATACTGGATATACCAAAATTTATTTGACCAATTCCTGTTTTTTGGACATTAAGTAGTAAATGATTTTGAATTTTTCATTTATGAAAAATGTCCTGATGAAAATCTTTTATAGAATTCTTTGTGTGAATGTTAAATGACTTTCTTATAGTTAAAGGCATAATGCTAAATTATGTGTGTATCAGCAGCAGGTTAGGAAATCATGCCAGATTAGCTTCCAGAAGGGATGTACTGGTTTGTACCAGCAGAGCATGGATTTAGATATGATGTTTGAAGACAGATTGCTAAGAGACTTGATGGGAGTTTCCAATTTGTTTTTTGGACCCAGGGGCCACTCTCATTTTCAGTTCAGTTGGCCAAGATGGGGATGAAACTTGATAAGAAGAAAGGAAAGTCAGCTCATCTTGGTGTGGAAATTCAATGGACAGATCTAAAGGACAAAGATCTTCTTAGGTGAAACTGGGTTAGGATATAGATTTACCTTCCAACATTGAAGTGTCTAAAGAGAGAGGATGGCATAACTGAGAACTGAACCACAAGTATGTCTGAGTTCTACTTAGTCCCTCCCTAATGGCCATGAAAGAATCTTTGCTCTGCTCTCACTGTATTGTTTGCATGTTCAAGGGAAATGCGGGAAATTGAATGTTATAATTTTCAAACTCTAATAAGTATCATGGTACCAAGTGGCAGGTGGGCCTGGGCAGGAAAAGACATGGTGGCAATATTAAGTGAACATCTTTGATGCAACATGTTTATAGTTATAGAAAAAAATGCAGGATTTTTAAAGAAATACTAAGATAGTGGAAATTCTTTGCTTTAAGTGTTCATTGCTTTAAATAACTATGCTGACTGCCAATATATTAGTAATTAGAGCATGGTATTCCTAGAATGTCAGGTGGGTGATTCCACAGTTGGGTAGCTTTATATTTCCTTATCCTTTGCTTCTCTATTGTGGTTTTAAAACAGTATAATTAGCTCTGAAGGGAACCATGAAAAATGTACATGTGTATTGACACAGAGACAGTATGTATTTTAAAAATCTATTTTATTGTTTTGTTTTGTTTTTTTTTCACTGTAATCTAGTCACCTCAGATACATTGGCCTGGAGTTTCACCAACGATTTGAGATGCCAACACTAGTTTTGCAACGGTGCATTCATGTATAAAATTCAAATGTATAGCTAATGATAAGGCCAACTCTTGTCAAATCTCACACAGGGGAAAAAAAAATCCTTGCAAATCAGACATTTACACTGAAGATAGTCCTGACTCTGATGGCCTGTGTGGGTTATGAAACAACAATGAGGGCAGCCCTGGTGGCTCAGCGGTTAAACACCGCCTTCAGCCCAGAGTGGGATCTTGGAGACCTGGAATCGAGTCCCACATCTTGGAGACACTCCCCGCATGGAGCCTGCTTCTCCCTCTGCCTGTGTCTCTGCCTCTCTCTCTCTATGTATCTCATGCATAAAAAAATAAAATCTTTAAAAAAAACCCACAACAATGATACATTTTTGACTTGTTAATGTTAAAAAGTGTTTACATTTCTACTTCTTTATCCATTGTTCCCAACTGAATAATCATCCACTTTTCTATAAAGTCATATAAATTCAAATAACTAATCCGAATAATCTTAGTTATTCAGTTATCATTATTTTACTTAGCCTACTAACTGATTATTAGATACCATAGCTGGAAGGGTTAGGATGTACTTTGATGATGCCAGACAGAAAATCTCTTTGAAAAATGAAGATCTTTCTAGATCACTTCATTAATGGCATCATCACCACTAAAAAGGAGCTACATGTTCTATCAATGACATAATCAATGACAAAAGATCTTTCTGAGGTTAGCTGTGCCTGTGGCAGTTGGGCAGTGGCAAACCTCAGGGTAACAATGTATCATTCATAGTTTTTAGGCATTAAAGAATATATATCTCCCTTTTTAAAAATGTGTAAGGCAAATGATGTTTACTGTTAAACAGTATATATTGATAAAAGTAAAAATAGTGTAAAATATTTATAGCAAATATAACATTGATCTGCAGGTAGCTAAGGTTTTATAAACTAAGAAAATGCCAAAAATCTATAAATGGTCCTGCTAAATCTGTATGTAATCTTTAGCAGCTCAATTATAACCTAAAATCTGTAGCAGTGAGAGGAATAATTATTTTAGAATTACAGGTACAAGAAATCCACTTCTAATCTACTCCTGGGCAATACTCTGCTTGAATGACTTAAGATCCCGGAAGGAAATATTGAAGTTCATTCAAGATCACCTGTAGCACAAGAACAGTAGTCCTAAGTTTTGTTCACTGTGATATTTGTAGAAAAGAGCCTGGCACATAGGAGGTGTTCAATAAATATTTGTGGAGATAATTTAATCTTCAAAACAACATCTTTTTGTTTTAAATTTTTATTTTATTTTATTTATGATAGGCACACAGTGAGAGAGAGAGAGAGAGGCAGAGACACAGGCAGAGGGAGAAGCAGGCTCCATGCACCGGGAGCCCGATGTGGGACTCGATCCCGGGTCTCCCGGATCACGCCCTGGGCCAAAGACAGGCGCTAAACCGCTGCACCACCCAGGGATCCCCTCAAAACAACATCTTAAATAGGAATTATTAACTCCATTTTGCAGATGAGGTAGCAGACTCAGAAAAAATAATTATCTTACTCAAGATTACAGAGCTCGTACGTCTAAAGGTAGGGTTCAAGACGAGTTGTGTCCAAATGCTAGGATCTTTTTTCTACATTAGAATTATATTTTTAAAAGATATAGTCAGATAATCTTTGACTCAATAAACCTGTGGGAGTGCATGATTGAAGATCACTTACATTGTCACTCAAGTGACCAGAATTATTTTTTGCTTGAGCCTCAAAATAGAGATCTTCACTGTAAAAAAAAAAAAAAAAAAAGTATTTTGCTAAATGTTTTCTTTCCTGTGGCACATAAGCATTCTGAATAATAATAAGCAATAAAATCAGCTGGCATAAAAGCCAGGACTTTTCAGGGGTGCGGTGATAAAGATGGCTGGAGGCGGCTCTTCTCACTTCTGGCTCAGAGGAGGTCATGGTGCGGCTTTCTTGGTCATCCTGTATTCTGAGTTGATCTGGCAAGTGCCTTTGACATGTCGCCTGAACTCCACTCCAACAAGATCAGAGTCACTGACCTGAAGTGATGAGCTGGGAAGTCAGTGCCATGTCTGCCCTAGCCCCAAAGACTGGACCCTGTGTCTGTCTCCCAAAAAGGATGGTGATGACATTGACTAGAAGGGTCTGAAAATGACAGTAATTCTGACCATTTGGAATAGACAGGCTCAGACAGAGTGGTACCTTCTGCCTCTGCCCTATCATCAGAGGAGCCAGGAAGCAGTCAGAGACAGAGAGAGGCAAAAAATCATCAAGCACAGTGGAAGTCTCACTTTCGATGAGATTGTCAACATTGCCTGACAAATGTGGTAGCAGTCTTTATAGCTCGAGAGCTCCCTGGATCCACTGAAGAGAACCTGGGAACGTCCCAGTTAGTGGGCTGCAATGTTGATGGCCACCATCCTCATGATATCGTACATTATATCAACAGTGGTACAGTGGAATGCCCAGCTATTTAAGAACCTCAACAGAAAATATTTCAATAAAGGATCATCTGACAACTAAAAAACAAAACAAAACGAAAACAAAAACAAAACAAACAAAAGCATGCTCAGGAATGATCTGTTTCTTTCTTTCTTTTTCTTTTTTTAAGATTTTATTTATTTATTCATGAGAGACAGAGAGAGAGAGAGAGACAGAGAGGCAGAGACGCAGGCAGAGGGAGAAGCAGGCTCCATGCAGGGAGCCCGATGTAGGACTCGATTCCGGGTCTCCAGGATCACACCCTGGGCTGAAGGTGGCGCAAAACCTCTGAGCCACCCGGGCTGCCCGAATGATCTGTTTCTATTTTCTCAAACACAAATACCTTTTATTATTATTATTAATTTTTTAAAAAGATTTTATTTATTTATTTATTTATTTATTTATTTATTTATTTATTTAAGAGAGAGAGAGAGAGAGAGAGAGAGAAAGTGCATGTACAAGCAGTGGGGAGGGGGGCAGAGGGAGAAGCAAACTCTTCACTGAGCAGGAAGCCTGACATGAGACTCGATCCCAGAACCCTTATCCCAGGACCCTGAGATCAGCCCCTGAGCCTAAGGGGAATGCTTAACCAACTGAGCCACTCAGGCACTCCCACAAATACCTTTTAAAGTTTTCTCAGGTGTAGATACACTTTGGATGATCAAAGAAAGAGACAGTCTGGTTGCTAGAGGAGACTCTTAAGAATTGTATTGGACTGTTTTCTACAGTGCATTGTCAATAGAACAGTTGCCTGAAGCTGAGGTACTGAGGTTCTACTGTTTAAGTGCTAAGTAAGATGAAAGGTTGACAGCCCAAGGAATAAACCTTTGATCTGATCTATAAATTAGAAAGCACTGATCTAAAATATAAGTATCCTATCTCAAGCTCAAGTTTCCAGTGCTGATAATTTTTTAAAAAATATTTTATTTATTTATTCAAGAGAGGCACACAGAGAGAAGCAGAGACATAGGCAGAGGGAGAAGCAGGCTCCCTGTAGGAGCCTGATGTGGGGACTCGATCCCAGGACCCCAGGATCATGCCCTGAGCCAAAGGAAGATGCTCAACCACTGAGTCACTAAGGTGTCCCATATTATAATGAGACTGTGCTCAGAAAATTGCATCCAAAAAGGAAAGCCCAAATCTATCTTGGGTTTTGACATCCTTTGTGTTTTTTTCTTAATGAGGTTCAGGTGGGTCTCCTTTATGGAGCAGGGACTATCATCAGGAACTGACCAGCATCCCAGGGCAAAGGTCAGCCTGCAGAGAGGATCCACCAGGTGTCACTTCTGCACACAGATGCTCAGCCTTGAGCAGACAGCTAGAGTCAAGGAGGGACCCAGGGAATTATGGAATTCCATGGAATTTTGGAATTCCATAATTCCAAATTATGGAATAAGGAAAAGGCTTTTGGAGGAGAGGGTCCAAGGAAGAATGCCATGTAATTAAGTGGAAAGATCAGGGAACTGACATTTGGATGTAGTTCTGAGTGTATCCTACCATACTATAAGACTTTTCAGGTTCTCAAACATTTGTGTTTGAGAACCTGAAAAGTCTGAGCTTCACAAATGTTTGAGAACCTGAAAAGTCTTATATATATATATATATATATATATATATATATATATATATAATTTTTTTTTGTAAAATTAGGCGGTTGCATTAAACTAGTATACCTCAAACTTCAATCATGATGAACTAGTATTTTAAGCTTTGCTATATCACATACTGGGGCTCACTCTGGCATTAGGCATGGTAGACATGGTATCCAGGCCCACGAAAATGTTTTAATTTTTTTTCCAATAGGAAGAAAAAAATGAACTTTTAGAGTTGAAGATTACATTCATCTTCATAATAATGCAGACATAAAATGTTACATATATAATATATATCCATATATTCACAATATACAATACATAGAATATATAATAAATAGTTATATAGATAAATATATATTGAAATGAATGTGTGTATATATATATATATGTACATATACATAAATATCAGAAAAGACTCAGAAATGCAAAGTGCCTAGGGCTTACAAAAGTCAAAAGTCATAATGAGGTCTGTCAAATGCTACCTGATTTTTTAAAAATTTCTTATGCAATTCATATTAAAAGAATAAATGTATTTAAAGGGAAACTTCTGAAACCTATAAACTCATAAATTTATGATCACTTGCTATAAATAGAAGATAATCATAAAAACAAATACAGTGAAAACTCATTGATCTTAATAAATGTTCCCTAGATATGTTGGCCTTGTTGATGGCTCTGATTCTGAGGCCTGTTCTTCATGTGTTCAGTAGGGAAATTAGTAAGCATTAGAGGGGCATTAAAGACACACTAGCATGAAATAGAGACTCCCCTAAACGGAATCAGAAGGATTGAAAGATAATTGAGACGGAATTACCTTTTCACTATGTGATTCAATATTGCTTAATGCCAGGTCCCTGTGCCACATAAATTATCGTATCCATCATCAGAGCTACCCTGTCAATGCACTGGAACAGATTATTTGTAAGTTGTAGCTCTACCTATTAACTGCTAAATTATTTGACTTATGAACAGATGTTCTTTTGCCAGAAAAATGGAGAGAAGATGAGTAGGAAGTTGAGGTATTGATGGAGGAATTCAGAGTATTTAACAGGATTAAAGAAATGGATTTACAATGCACAAGGAGGATCTGGATGCACTCCTGGAAAGACATTTTGATTATCTGTGATGGTTATCAGTAGCCTACAAACTATAGGGATGTCTTAGAATAAACTTTGCTGTGGGATAAATAGAAGGATAAAACTATGCTGTGTGATGGCTTGAATTCATGAATTAATTAGGGAGCTGCTCAATATTATTCTAGAGCTCTAGAATCTAGAGTTGCCATCTGAGTGTACAATACAAAAAATAATAAACAAGATCTGAAGAGTATGTTCAGTGGTCACTTCTCAGGTCTTTCTCCTTCTTTCCAAAATATTTTTTAATAGCAGAATACTGCTCCCATACCATGTGAACCCGAGGCAAAAATAATTTCTTCCTTGGAGGCAAAACTTGCTTCTGAATGTGAGGTACAGCAGACCAGCCCCTGCTCAGTTGGATGATAAGAGACCAGGCGACCCCATGTCCACCTACGTGCGTCTGTGGGATACAGGCAGACCTCTGGGCAAGTTCTCAAGGTAATGTGTACATCAAATCACCAGGTGAGCTTCTTCAAAATTAGATTGCTCGGCCTTGCTTCCAGGGGATCTGGGGTGCTGGATGTGGAGTAGAATTCACGGTGGTCCTCACGTAGGCAGACCACAGTTCTCGCCTTCATGTTTGTTAGGATATCAAGGGTTTCTTATATCCCTGTGACCACTTTAAACCATAAATAAAAAAGTTGAAGGATGGTTGTGTGAGTGTACACATGTGTCACCACGCACCTGCATTCTTGGGGCAAGCCAGGCTACAGGCAAAGCTTCCTGGCAGGATGGGATGACAGACAGTCCCTAAGATGTCCTAACAATTTACAGATTATCATAAATCAAAATATTATGGAAAATTGCTCTAGGATATAGGAAGTGACAAATTCCATATTGTAACTTGAATATTTTGTTGGCTTCCTCCCCTCACCTGTAGAATAAAAATGGATATAAAAGAGAGAAATCTTACTCTGTAATAAAGCAAGAAGGAATTTCCAAGTTTGAAGGTAAAGTCCACTGTATTAGCAAAATGTGATCTAAAATGTAAGAAAAGGGGACATCAGAAATGACTGGCAAAAATCACAGAATGCTGACTTCTCCTAACTTTGCAAAGCTTCTGGGATCTCCACACAAGTCAAATATTTGATGAATCCAGGGAGAAGCAGGGCCAGGTGGGGACAGGCACAGAACTGGGTGGATCTTCCCTTGGGGCAACTGCAAATCCAGAGTCAGTGTATGTGGGGAGGCGCCCATGACATCTCAGGCACCATGGATGCTAAACTCATGTGGGCTCTAAGACACAGAAATTTTTAACTTGGAAAACCTGTCCATGTTTTATACTGCCACCAGAAACTGTCTTTATTAATTTGACTAATTGGTCAACTCAAAATTTGTCATCCTCCCTGTCTTCAGTAGAGATATTTTAGTGCTTCACATGATGGAACTGCTTGTCTTAACCAGTGGAGTTTCCAGATCTCCACAAGTTAGATAGAGCCTTCCCTAGTCATGAGCCTCCTGTTCCGGATGGCTGAGGCACTGCTTTGAGTGTGGCTAGGGCTCAGTATGTACAATTTGCATGATAATGTACAATAGTGACACAGAATCTCTCCAGAAACTGCCAGAGCTTTTTTTGATTGTGCTGTGGTGTTGGATAGCTGTTCCGCTGGCTTACATGGGCATCTCAGGAGCAGGTTAGAAATGTGACTGAAGGTCAGAAACTTAGATTCAGATGGAATCAATATTTATCGAGTGCCAGTATGTTCCAGGCACTTCCAAAACCTTTCATGAGCTCAGTATCAAATGTGGGACTCACCCAGTCCTAACATTATCCCCAACAACCATGAGGATATGGTTTTAATAATTAGGCCAAATAAACAAAAGAGTGCCACACATTAAACCAAGATAGGCACATATCTTTGCAACTAAGAGCATAGAAGTGTATCATAGAAATTATGGTGGGATAGTGGCATCATCTTACTGGCTATTATTTTTGCATTTCAAAATAATTTTAATATGACTTGAGGCCAGTTAATATCTCTTGCTGAATCTCCCTAAGGAAGGTACCCACAAGGTGCTAAAGGCCTGTGGCACAGTTAGGGAGCTCCTGGATGGAGCCAGCAGCCAGTGAGCCCCCATAAGGAAATCTTTTTGGGAATGTGATGCCAGAGATGACCACGCTGTACCTCAAATTGAAAAGGCAACTTTAAAGTGACCTATATTCACTTCTTCCATGAACACTGCATGGTGAGTGATTGCAGTTCTCACAGAACAGCACCTCTAACTGCTGTCCTCAAACGATTACAATATGGTAAGACCCTCACAGGTGTGCAGACCTGTGATGGTACGATGGCCCTGGTGACCTGCTCTGCTCGGGTAGGCCACTGAAAAACATGTGGCAGGTGACATTTGAACTGGGCCTTTAAGTGGGACTCACGCTTCAAGGAAGAAGTTCATTCACAGAGCTGAGAAGTGGTGTGTGAAGGCAAGGCACACATCACTGAGAGATCTGTCACCAGTGTAGGATGTGAAGGAGAATGAAGAATTCATTTGGGACAGGTCAGATAGGCATAACCCTAATCATGGAGGGCTTTATATGGACTTGGTCTGTAGGAAGCACTGATGCCTCCAGAGGCTTTTAAACTCCTTCCATGGAGTCTGGTGGGAGAAACATAGTTGGATACTAACAGTACAAAAAGCAAGCTGAAGGCAAAGTGGAGTGGAGGGTGGATTGGTGAGAGGAGAGATTTCTCTACCAACCCGCTCCCCTCTCCTTCTCTCCTACTTGCTTTTTCTCACAGAATGGATTCCATTCTCTCTCTGACTTAGTTTTAGGGCTGTTTCCTCAGTCTGATTTCTCCTCTAATTCTCTGTAGCCTCCCCCTTGATGGGTCCCCCTTCTCCTCTTTTCTCTCTCACTTTAGTAGGTACCATAATGCTGAAGACAACAGAGGGGAAAGAACAAAAAAGAAAAGCAGTTTCTTTAATTTTGCTAAATACACATTTGACACATAAACCCATAACATGATTTCTTTCATCTCTCTGTGTTTTGTGTTGCTTCCATCCTTATCAATTTATGTGCATAAATACTGAATAGGCAGTAGCAGGAAGAGCTTCCATTTACTGAGCTCCTAGTATATACTCAGTTTTATGCTAGACAGTGTCCCCCAGTGTCGTGTTTAGTTCTCACAGCAACTCTGAAGCAATAGCTATTTTCATCCTCATTTTATAAACGAGGAAATGGAGGAACAGAAGGATGAACTTGTCAGAGGCCATACAGATCTACTAAATGGTGCAGCCAGCATTGGACCTCAGATCTACCTGACTCCCAAACCCGTGCTTTTACTGAGTGACACACAGTGCTTCCCATGCTTGTTTGGTTGTTCATTCATTCAATAACCTTACTATGTGCCACCTGTGAGTCCAGGTACTTAAAATAAATCTCAGAACAGAGCAAAGATTCTTAACCCCCATAATATTACTGTTCTTGGGGATGCATTTCAATTAGGCTCATAGAGATGTCCACCAACAGATGACTGGATAAAGAAGATGTGGCATATATACAATGGAATATTACTTAACCATCAGAAAGGATGGAATCTTACCACTGGCAATGATGTGGATGGAACTGGAGGGTATTAAGCTAGGGAAAATAACTCAATCAGAGAAAGACAATTATATGGTTTCACTTATATGTGGCATTTAAGAAAGAAAACCAGAGGATCATATAGGAGAAAAGCGGGAAAAAAAACAATAAGATGAAGTCAGAGAGGGAGACAAAGCATAAGAGACTCTTAACTGAGGAAACAAACTGATGGTTGCTGGAGGGGAGGGAGATGGGAGGATGGGATAACTGGGTGACAGGCATTAAGAAGGGCATGTGATGTAATGAGCACTGGGTATTAAATGCAACTGATGAATCACTGAGCTCTACATCTAAAACTAATGATAACACTATATGTTAATTAATTGAATTTAAATAAGATAATATTAAAAAGTTAGGCTCATACAGATTTGAAGTCTCTCACCTCCGAAAAGGCCCCATTCATTAGGGTTGCATGAGGATTATGTGAAATCCTATAGTAAAAGTGGCTTGCGTGCTATATGCAAAAAATAATTGAAGTTACTTTGTGAGGTCTTTCACTTAAGACATGATTGCCAAATAATACTAACATTCACTGCATGCCAGGAACTGTAGTAAGTACTCTACATGGATTAAAACTCATTTACATCTCGCGACGATCCTTTGAGGCATATGTTATTACCAATTCTATTTTACAAAAATCGAGGCACAGAGACATTAGGAAACCTGCTCAAGGTTGCCAACTGGAAGGTGGTGGATTTAGGCTTAGATTTGGGCCATTTGGTTCTGGAGCCACTCTTTAAGCCATGATGCTACAATGCCTCTGGAGCACCTAGGAAGACCCAAGAATAGGGGAATAGCTAGAAGAACTGGTATCAGAGAAAGGTGCCTGTTGGTTTTATGGGTATGCCTGAGAGAAGGAACCTGCCTCCTTTCAAACACCCATTCACCTTGGGAAGTTTTCAGGGGCTGAGGGATGAATGGCTCTACATTCAAGTATACAAGGTAGACCATCAGACCAGACTTTTTGCGCATGCTGGGGGGCAAATCCCATGTATATTGAGGGCTTCAGCTAGCCAGAGGGGCAGGGATGAGAAAAACCCCAATCCACTGATACAGAAAGGTCCTCTCTTTCT
Organism: Vulpes lagopus; assembly: GCF_018345385.1. Taxonomy (NCBI): domain Eukaryota; kingdom Metazoa; phylum Chordata; class Mammalia; order Carnivora; family Canidae; genus Vulpes; species Vulpes lagopus. The sequence goes on along the minus strand of NC_054825.1, from coordinate 91,944,219 downwards.
GAGGTGCTATTCATGCTATTATGTTTGTCTTGTCTTTGGCCAACTCTCCTTAAAAGTGTTCTGAAGTTTTGAAAAGCATTTTAGAGGGTGGGTTGAGGGGTGGTGGAGGGGAGAGCCATGGGAGATACGGTACAGGGAGAAGGCCAGGGAAGAGGAAACGTAATGGGGTGTTTCTGTAGTCAGTAAAACATAAAGCCTTCTAAAGGATCATGATGCACTGACAAGTTTAGGGAGCAAGTATAGAAAATAAAGCCCACTGTTAGGAGCACTCTGAAATTAAAAAGGAAACTTCAAAAATAAGAAACCAGGATTTTAATGTTATTTGCATGCTTCTCAAAAATTATTTTGAGCTCAACAGAATCCACTTATCCATATATATCAGCACCCTCCACTGTAAGGGTATTTCTCTAAAAACACAGTTCTGACCATTTGGTTCCCTTCTATAAAACCTCCTTATGATCTCAAAACAAAGTCCAAGTGTCTTAGCATTGCCCTCAAAGGCTTGTACTTTTGGATTTAACCTATTTTTCTGGAATAATCTCAGACCATCTGTACTAGCAACTGTCACTGTTTCCCCCAAAAGCCTCATGAGTTCATGCTTTTGCTGGTGTTCTTCTCTCTGACTATAACCCCCTGATGTTTAGGACCTTCTCTGTAGCATATACTTAAGACAGGGTCATTTTCTGCTCACCAAAGAATCCTCCCTCACAGTTCTCTGCACCTCCACAGTTAGGTGGGGCCATTGTGACTAGTTCTGCTCAGTGGCTTATTATTGAAGAAATGATGTGGACACTTGTAGGCCAATGCATTTCCAAGCTGGGGTGAATATATAATATATTAATACACCACAGAATTCTATGGTAAACAAGATGGAAGGAAACCCCAAGGCAGTGTGAACAGTTCTTTAGGAAGAAGGAAAAGACCTTACTGGCCATTGTATGCTCAGCTTCCTGTACTGCATAGGAAACTTAACAGGGTCTCAGTAAACTTGAGTTCAAGGACCATGATAATATGACTTTCTCTTAAGTAAACTCTATTTTTCCACTTGTTTTATTATTTAAAAACTCAGCAATTTAAGGAATAAAAAATAAGTTCCCAGATGTATTATATAAGTAAATTAAAAAAATTCATCTTGAAAGCACAAAAACTATAATTTTCTATTACAGAAGAAGGGGGCTGCCTTGCCCTACCTAAACCATATTCATATGAGACTAAGTCACCAAACTAAAACTGCATATTCACAAAATACATACAGCTATTAATTTGTTGAAGTGAGAAACAGTAACGTATTTCCACTGACCTTTATAATTTCATCACACTCTTTCTCAGAGTGTATGAGATTTCAGTGATCCTAAAAAGAATCTTCTTCACTAAGTCTCCAAACACAGTGATTCCAAGTGGTTTTAATTTACCCTTGTTTATGATAAAATAAATGTTATTCTGATTGATTGGCAAATGTCTACCAGCAGCAGTAAGAGCAATTATGTTTGACATGAAGACATTATAAAATCTATAACCCAAACCTTTAAAGCCCGATTTGAAATGTCAAATTTGACTTATGAGAAACAGTTATAATCCTGCTTCATGCAAAACGCATTAGGTTAATGCTGGAGCAAAGTACTGTTGCCAAGCATGCGCTGGCATAATTAATCAGGGATATTTCAGAAACGAATCGTCTCCAAGAGGTTATTGATTTACTGTCACGACACATTTTCCTTATGGCAGCGATGGCGCTGCGGAGCTGGGATGCGCTGGCATGCAAGTTTCAGGGACTAAGCCTTGATCTGTCCTGCTGGATGCCTGCCATCCTGCACTGACATCTGCAAACACTCACATTTGACAGCTTCATGCCTGAGTGTGGTGGCTTCCAAGTTGATTAGGATTAGTTCAGAGGGGTTTTGGACTAGTCTGAGTGTAATCGAAAGCAGAGAACTGTGAGTCTCCAGAAAGTGACATGCACCTAGTAAATGGCATCACATTAATAGAGAATGTGCATGTGCATACGCATATATGCAAACACACACAGGCAAATACATCCATGCATACACATATGCAAACACATGTAAACACACCCATGCACATGCATGCATACACACATAAATACATTCATGCACACACCCATGCATACATGCCAACGGACACACACACATAGTGTACTTAAGGAATGGCGCAGAGTTCAGTTTCAATATTGAAGCTTATCTCTATTTTCTATTAAACTAAATTCAAGTCTTACAGAAACATTATTTTAAACACACACAAAGCAGCTATTACTTGGCTTTTTTTCACAAGGATTCCATGACATAAGGTAATACTATCAGAAGAACAGCACAGACTAATACAGCACAGAGTATTCTTTTTTTTTTGAAAAAAAATTATTTATTTAGGAGAGACACAAAAAGTGAAGCAGAGGCATAGGCAGAGGGAGAAGCAGCTCCCTGTGGGGAGCCTAATGTGGGATTCAGTCCCAGGAGCCCAGGACCATGACCTGAGCCCAAAGGCAGATGCTCAACCACTGAGCCACCCTGGTGCTCCAGCACAGAGTATTCAAATGTTCTCCCAAAGATTACAGGGAGAAGTCAAGGGAGAAAGTGATAATTTAGCTAACAGCTCAAAACTTTTTCTCTGTAGCCAATTTGCAAACAGAAAACACTTTCTACACAAAATAGGTTGATGGTTATAGAAGTACGGATGGACCAATGGTAGATACTAGGTAGAGAGATGCCTCTAGGAACTGGATAACATCTCAGCAACCCTGGATACAGTGCATTAAGTTCAATGTCCCTTCTAGGTCCTTTTTCAGGCACTATTTGCCTATACATTTTATGTGTTGCTTAGGCTGCACTGCTGATTGTATGGCCAACATTGAGTACGGATAAATAGGGACTCTTGGACTGTATAAGCTCTTATGTCTATAGAGAGGTGAAGAGAAGACAGGGCCACAAAACCATTTACCATTAGCAGACTACATGACATAAAGCCAATGGGAGCCTTTCTAGAATCTAGGCTCCTCATCTGTGAGAGTCCATAGCAGTCAACAGCAGGGATCCTGTTCAAGTCCTGAGATTCATGTCTACATCCTTGATGACATATTTCTGTATCCAGTGTTTATATCTGCCCTTCCTTCCTCCTCAAGGTGTAAACTTTCATCTTAACTATAATACATATAGTGAACAAATAGTAAGCGTCTGGGAGATGAATGTTTACAAGTGAACTCACTCTTATAACCAGCACCCACATCAAGAAACTGAGTATTACAAGTCGCCCAGAATATCCCCTCACACTCCTTCTTGTCACAACTAACCCCCCCCAAGGTGACCACTATTCTTTTTTCTTTTTTAATACATTAATTTTTTATTGGTGTTCAATTTACCAACATACAGAATAACACCCAGTGCTCATCCCGTCAAGTGTCCCCCTCAGTGCCCGTCACCCATTCACCCGCACCCCCCGCCCTCCTCCCCTTCCACCACCCCAAGTTCATTTCCCAGAGTTAGGAGTCTTTATGTTCTGTCTCCCTTTCTGATATTTCCCACACATTTCTTCTCCCTTCCCTTATATTCCCTTTCACTATTATTTATATTCCCCAAATGAATGAGAACATACACTGTTTGTCCTTCTCCGACTGACTTATTTCACTCAGCATAATACCCTCCAGTTCCATCCACGTTGAAGCAAATGGTGGGTATTTGTCGTTTCTAATGGCTGAGGAATATTCCATTGTATACATAAACCACATCTTCTTTATCCATTCATCTTTTGATGGACACCGAGGCTCCTTCCACAGTTTGGCTATTGTGGCCATTGCTGATAGAAACATCGGGGTGCAGGTGTCCCGGCGTTTCATTGCATCTGTATCTTTGGGGTAAATCCCCAACAGTGCAATTGCTGGGTCGTAGGGCAGGTCTATTTTTAACTCTTTGAGGAACCTCCACACAGTTTTCCAGAGTGGCTGCACCAGTTCACATTCCCAACAACAGTGTAAGAGGGTTCCCTTTTCTCCGCATCCTCTCCAACATTTGTGGTTTCCTGCCTTGTTAATTTTCCCCATTCTCGCTGGTGTGAGGTGGTATCTCATTGTGGTTTTGATTTGTATTTCCCTGATGGCAAGTGATGCAGAGCATTTTCTCATGTGCTTGTTGGCCATGTCTGTGTCTTCCTCTGTGAGATTTCTCTTCATGTCTTTTGCCCATTTCATGATTGGATTGTTTGTTCCTTTGCTGTTGAGTTTAATAAGTTCTTTATAGATCTTGGAAACTAGCCCTTTATCTGATACGTCATTTGCAAATATCTTCTCCCATTCTGTAGGTTGTCTTTAGTTTTGTTGACTGTATCCTTTGCTGTGCAAAAGCTTCTTATCTTGATGAAGTCCCAATAGGTCATTTTTCCTTTTGTTTCTCTTGCCTTGATGGATGTATCTTGCAAGAAGTTACTGTGGCCAAGTTCAAAAAGGGTGTTGCCTGTGTTCTCCTCTAGGATTTTGATGGAATCTTGTCTCACATTTAGATCTTTCATCCATTTTGAGTTTATCTTTGTGTATGGTGAAAGAGAGTGGTCCAGTTTCATTCTTCTGTATGTGGATGTCCAATTTTCCCAGCACCATTTATTGAAGAGACTGTCTTTCTTCCAATGGATAGTCTTTCCTCCTTTATTGAATATTAGTTGACCATAAAGGTCAGGGTCCACTTCTGGGTTCTCTATTCTGTTCCATTGATCTATGTGTCTGTTTCTGTGCCAGTACCACACTGTCTTGATGACCACAGCTTTGTAGTACAACCTGAAATCGGGCATTGTGATGCCCCCAGATATGGTTTTCTTTTTTAAAATTCCCCTGGCTATTCGGGGTCTTTTCTGATTCCACACAAATCTTAAAATAATTTGTTCTAACTCTCTGAAGAAAGTCCATGGTATTTTGATAGGGATTGCATTAAACGTGTAAATTGACATTTTCACAATATTAATTCTGCCAATCCATGAGCATGGAATATTTTTCCATCTCTTTGTGTCTTCCTCAATTTCTTTCAGAAGTGTTCTATTGTTTTTAGGGTATAGATCCTTTACCTCTTTGGTTAGGTTTATTCCTAGGTATCTTATGTTTTTGGGTGCAATTGTAAATGGGACTGACTCCTTAATTTCTCTTTCTTCAGTCTCATTGTTAGTGTATAGAAATGCCACTGATTTCTGGGCATTGATTTTGTATCCTGCCACGCTACCAAATTGCTGTATGAGTTCTAGCAATCTTGGGGTGGAGGCTTTTGGGTTTTCTATGTAGAGTATCATGTCATCAGCAAAGAGGGAGAGTTTGACTTCTTCTTTGCCAATTTGAATGCCTTTAATGTCTTTTTGTTGTCTGATTGCTGAGGCGAGGACTTCCAGTACTATGTTGAATAGCAGTGGTGAGAGTGGACATCCCTGTCTTGTTCCTGATCTTAGGGGAAAGGCTCCCAGTGCTTCCCCATTGAGAATGATATTTGCTGTGGGCTTTTCGTAGATGGCTTTTAAGATGTCGAGGAAAGTTCCCTCTATCCCAACACTCTGAAGGGTTTTGATCAGGAATGGATGCTGTATTTTGTCAAATGCTTTCTCTGCATCTAATGAGAGGATCATATGGTTCTTGGTTTTTCTCTTGCTGATATGATGAATCACATTGACTGCTTTATGAGTGTTGAAACAGCCTTGTGTCCCGGGGATAAATCCTACTCGGTCATGGTGAATAATTTTTTAAATGTACTTTTGGATCCTATTGGCTAGTATCTTGTTGAGAATTTTTGCATCCATGTTCATCAGGGATATGGGTCTGTAATTCTCCTTTTTGGTGGGGTCTTTGTCTGGTTTTGGAATTAAGGTGATGCTGGCCTCATAGAATGAATTTGGAAGTACTCCATCTCTTTCTATCTTTCCAAACAGCTTTAGTAGAATAGGTATGATTTCTTCTTTAAACGTTTGATAGAATTCCCCTGGGAAGCCATCTGGCCCTGGACTTCTGTGTCTTGGGAGGTTTTTGATGACTGCTTCAATTTCCTCCCTGCTTATTGGCCTGTTCAGGTTTTCTATTTCTTCCTGCTCCAGTTTTGGTAGTTTGTGGCTTTCCAGGAATGCGTCCATTTCTTCTAGATTGCCTAATTTATTGGCGTAGAGCTGTTCATAATATGTTTTTAAAATCGTTTGTATTTCCTTGGTGTTGGTAGTGATCTCTCCTTTCTCATTCATGATTTTATTAATTTGAGTCTTCTCTCTCTTCTTTTTAATAAGGTTGGCTAATGGTTTATCTATTATCTTATTAATTCTTTCAAAGAACCAACTCCTGGTTCTGTTGATCTGTTCCACAGTTCTTCTGGTCTTGATTTCTTTGAGTTCTGCTCGAATTTTAATTAACTCTCTTCTTCTGCTGGGCGTGGGGTCCATCTGCTGTTTTTTCTCTAGCTCCTTTATGTGTAAGGTTAGCTTTTGTATTTGAGTTCTTTCCAGTTTTTGAATGGATGCTTGTATTGCGATGTATTTCCCCCTCAGGACTGCTTTTGCTGCATCCCAGAGATTTTGAACAGTTGTATCTTCATTCTCATTAGTTTCCATGAATCTTTTTAATTCCTCCTTAATTTCCTGGTTGACCTTTTCATATTTTAGCAGGATGGTCCTTAACCTCCACATGTTTGAGGTCCTTCCAAACTTCTTGTTGTGATTTAGTTCTAATTTCAAGGCATTATGGTCTGAGAATATGCAGGGGACTATCCCGATCTTTTGGTATTGGTTCAGACCCGATTTGTGACCCAGTATGTGGTCTATTCTGGAGAAAGTTCCTTGTGCACTTGAGAAGAATGTGTATTCAGTTGAGTTTGGATGTAAAGTTCTGTAGATATCTGTGAAATCCATCTGGTCCAGTGTATCATTTAAAGCTCTCGTTTCGTTGGAGATGTTGTGCTTAGAAGACCTATCGAGAGTAGAAAGAGCTAGATTGAAGTCACCAAGTATAAGTGTATTATTATCTAAGTATTTCTTCACTTTGGTTATTAACTGGTTTAAATATTTGGCAGCTCCCACATTCGGGGAATATATATTGAGGATTGTTAAGTCCTCTTGTTGGATAGATCCTTTAAGTATGAGATAGTGTCCCTCTTCATCTCTCACTACAGTCTTCGAGGTAAATTTTAGTTTATCTGATATAAGGATGGCTACCCCTGCTTTCTTTTGAGGACCATTTGAATGGTAAATGGTTCTCCAACCTTTTATTTTCAGGTTGTAGGTGTCCTTCTGTCTAAGTTTCTTGTAGGCAGCAAATAGATGGGTCCTGCTTTTTTATCCAGTCTGAAACCCTGCGCCTTTTGATGGGGTCATTAAGCCCGTTCACGTTCAGAGTTACTATTGACAGATATGAGTTTAGTGTCATCATGATATCTATTCATTCCTTGTTTTTGTAGATTGTTCCACTGAACTTCTTCTTAAAGGGGAATTTTAAGAGTGCCCCTTAAAATTTCTTGCAGAGCTGGTTTGGAGGTCACATATTCTTTCTGTTCCTGCCTGTCTTGGAAGCTCTTTATCTGTCCTTCCATTTTGAATGAGAGCCTTGCTGGATAAAGTATTCTTGGTTGCATGTTCTTCTCATTTAGGACCCTGAATATAGCCTGCCAGCCCTTTCTGGCCTGCCAGGTCTCTGTGGAGAGGTCTGCTGTTACCCTAATATTCCTCCCCATAAAAGTCAGGGATTTCTTGTCTCTTGCTGCTTTAAGGATCTTCTCTTTATCTTTGGAATTTGCAAGCTTCACTATTAAATGGGTGACCACTATTCTGACTTTGAACACCAAAGTAGTTATGTTTCATTTTAAAATTTACATGAATGAAGTAAAGTATGTGTTTTTGTGGCATCTGGATATTTTTGCTCAATATTACATTGTTGAGAGTCATCCATGTTGAGGTGTAGAGTTGTGGGTTTCCCTTATCACTACTGTATAGTACTCCATTGTGTGACGACCATACAGTTTATTCATTTATTCTACTGTTGATGACACTGTGGCTCTTTGCGGTTGATTCATTTAGAAAACATGCTGCTATGAACATTCTCATAAGTTCTCTTGGTGAACACGTTTGCATTTTTCTTGGCTATGTACTGAGGAGAGGAATTGCACAGTATACTACTAGATGTCAGCTACAGTAGACAATGCTAAAGAGTTTCCCAAGGTGATTGTACCAATTTACGCTCCCATCAGCAGTGTACAGAATTCCACTTGTTCCACACCCCTGTCAGCCTTGATATTGCCTGTCTGTTTCACTTGAGTTGTTCTCATGCTTGCCCTTTAAATGACAGCATTGCACTCCTGACACCATCACCCAGGGACCCAGTCTGGCACAGTGTTGTAGGTCAGGCTCCCTGTGGAGCAGACTCTGAGATGGAAACCAGCATGCAGAAGGTTTATTGAGGAGTTTCTGAGCATCTCCCCTGGCGCCTGTCAGGGGAGAAGAAGGAAGAGCAATGCAATAGAGGGAGAGGCGAGCCTGAGATGCAATCTCAGTGTGACTGACCCATCGGGAGCTTGTAAGCTGACCCTGCCCTTCAGGGCTGCCTGGAACTGGAGTAGGTGGGCCAGGTCTTTATACCCTCACAGACCAGCTATGGGGTGTACGCTGCCCCAGGGAGGGCCCTGACCTCTATCAAGACAGTTCTCAGGTCAGAGAGGTTTCTGGAGAGGACACTGGGAAGTACTGGAGAAGGTAGTGCTCCCAACTGCTGGCCAAGTGAGTCCTTTGTCCCCAAGGGGGCCTGTATGGCACATCACAGCCTCCACTGAAATGGATGGTCTTTGCCAAAGTCCTATTTGCCAGCACATTCCATGTCTTGGCCATATAATCATCAGTGCAGCCAGCTAAACCTCTATTTGTGAAACGCACTGAGGAAGTATCTACCACGATGAGAGTCTGACAGTTCACAACTGTACTGCAGAGCCATGAACATTCTAACATTGGCATTTTTGTGAACTTAACATTTTTAGGAGGTGAGAAGCTGATCAGTGTATGGTAAAATTCCTCACTACCACTTCATTGGGGGCTATAAAGTCAGCTGCTGTAATTTTCATATGGTCATGCATGACTCATTAGCCTCCTTGACATGCAACTGGGTTTCTTATGAACTAGGGCACAGTTGGCACTTCATGTTCTTACAACTTATCAATTTGTAGCTATTCAACAATTTATTCAGCTGAAGAAGGCATATGCTAGATTTATTCAGCTAAGTAAGGCACATGCTAGACCATTTAGTTTGGGTGACCATGGATTTGAGATTCTAGGAGTCATGCCAGTCATATGGACGATATATTCTCTTGTGAGACTGCATATGGGAGGGGTTTCTGGAGGAAGAAATATGCTTCGGGCTCCAGATCTAGATCTTAACAAGTGATCTCTGGTTTTATTTTTCCTTATGGCCTTTGCTTTGTTATTTGCATCCACACACCAATATTTTAAACAGCTTTATTTCCCAAACCATATACATCAACTCATAATCCTCCCCATTTAATATAATTAATCAAAGACGTACATTTTGGCCAGCTTCAGATCAGTATGAGATCAACAGTATTACTACACGGCTCACAGAGTTCATCCAAATCAAAGAAACTTGACATTTTCATTAGCCTCTGCAGCCCTAATCAAGGGCAGAAATATATTTTTGTAAGGTTAAGCATGGCTCGTGGCCTGTTCCCCACACCTATTTTTGTTGACCCCCTAGGAGTCAGGTCCCTATCATGCAGATATCTTGGGTATACAGAAAAATCCTCAGTGTATATAGTTATGCCTGAAATGTGTGTCTCTTCACAGAAGTCCTCCTCACTAGTGGGTATTAAACCTTCAGGGCTGTTCATTGGCTTTTGTCTTTATGTTGACTCTTTGCTCCAGCCAACGTATCTCCCTGACTCATATTCCCCTCACTCTGAGAGTCATGAATCAAAGCTTTATGGGAACCACTAAAGGAGGAAGCAGGATGGCAGTAGAGCTCACAGGGAGGCTTGAGAATCCTCACTCTCAAGAATCAGAGAGGATGAAGGAGAAAGGAAGAGCAATGCAATAGAGGCCTCAGGGTTAACATGGATGGCATAAATAACAAGGAAAATGCACCCTTCTCAGAAGGACTATTCTGCAGTACAAAATGAGGGGCATTTTGCGCTGTGGAAACAAGATACAGCAACCAGTTCCAGAATGCTGGGGCTAGGAAGAAAGTGAGCTGAGAGTTGTAACAAAACTGTGTGCTGGGGTCTGTAAGGATGGGCACCTTAGGGTTTATAAAAGTGAAGAAGACTAGAAGTGTTGATTGAATCAATGACCAAGAATATGACCAAGTTGGTTATTACTATGACCAAGAATAAGAGATTAGTAGGGAAAGCAAGGATGCATTAAGAATATCAAGCATCCTTGGAGTTAAAGAAACTCAGATAAATCCTTCTCCAATGTGGAGGAGGACTCTTTCCTCTGGCCTTAATTGATCTGGGGTCTGACCCACTATAGTGATTGCTTCAGTCTAGAAGAAACAAGGTGGCTTCCAGTATTTGAGCAGAGATGTTGGAATCCATCAGATGCTTGAGCAGAAGATGTTTTACAAATTGAGATGAGGAACAGGAAAGAGAAGGAGAGAGAGGGCCAGGGTTGCTTTTCTGAGTCATGTGCATATTCTTTGGCTCTGCCTAAATTTGTCCTTGATCATATTATTGTCTTTGATCGATTCTTGACAGATCATCTCATGTCATTTCCATTGAATACCTGCAGGAAATGGGCTGCAGTCTTACCCGTAATTCCTTTTAATTCATCAACTATGGAGCATTACAGATAAGCAGGATTCTAAATCAGAGTAATAAAGAGAAAGAACAATATCTGGACGCCCCTGGTGTGGTAAGGGGTAGAGATTAAGCAAATGAAATGCATATTGTAAGAAGCACTGACCTCACGGCCTTCTAGGGACAGCCAGGAAGGAACACGGACACAGGGTTTCCAGAGAGTAGGTGCTTCATACGTCTTTGTGTAATGGGGGGACGGGTGAGGGTTCTGCAGAAACACTGTGGATGTTGAAGGCATGACCGGGTTACTTGCTGTCATTTTAAGTTCACAGGGAGGATGAGCCCGTCTTCCTTATGAGGGTCTCTTTCACAAAGCTCTCTCCTTCCAGTGAGGTATATTGTGTTCAGCTCTTGCCAAACTTAAATTGCATCCATGTTAAAGAGGAAAAAAGGCTTTAGCACATTCCTTAGGGGGATGGAAACAATTTATTTTGTTTGTTTCTAATGGAGAGGGTTAGCTCCAACATCTCACTGTGAGGTCTGAGAATCTGGGTTGAGGGCCGCCATGCAGCCAGAGGGAGCAGGAAAGGGAGAGAGGGAGAGGGGGAGGGAGAGCAGGAGAGTGGGAGACCAGGCACAGACCTCATCAGGTGATTGAGACAGCAGGAGCAGCCAGTTATAAAGCCAATGCATAGACTATAGTTGCTGGATTTAGGGCAGGAGTACAGACTTAGTGAAGTATTATATGAATCGATGTGCTTTCACAATATTTAGTTTTTCTTAAAAAGGGTTGTTTCATTTTAAAATTAAAACCTTCCTCTGCTCCTCAGCACAACCAAGTACAATATCATTTTTTTTGGGGGGGGTGTAGTTTTTGTTGGTTTGTTTTCCTCCTTGATATTCAGAAAATGGAACCACCAAGCTTACAGTGCACCTCACTTCAGAGGAAGGAAGTAGAAGGCATAAATGCAAATGACCTGGGCAATAACAAGTAATAAGCTTTTGGAAAGACTCTCTGATTTCCCAACATGAACTGGATGATGAGAACCATAAGCATGATTTCTCATCTGCTGGTGTCCCCGAAAGCTTATTCTGTAATATAATTTATTTCCAAAGGGTGGGCTTAGTCTCCTAACAAGAGTGGAGCATTGTCACTGCAAAGCTGCAAATGTCAGTTTACAGCCTCAGGGTTAACATGGATGGCATAAATAACAAGGAAAATGCATCCTTCTCAGAGTTCCCAAGCCTGTAATAAGACTGCTGGCGTTTTAGTGATATATGCTCTCTTTTTATGCGCGGCAGAGAGCAGTATGCTTTGGGTCTTGGAGATATTGTTTGATTGCTTTACAGAAACCAATCAATAACACACAGGTAAAGTTTTCTGCAAGACACATAAATTCTAGCATGGGGAGACCAGCTGTTGTGAGATTCTGGATGGGTGCCAGTTTCCAACTGGGGAGTCTCAAGGAAATGATCCCAAATCTGGGGCTTTGTTTGGATTTCAATGGAACATAATCGGGCGACATCTGGTCCCCCACCTTGTGCTGGCTTGGCTACACTTCCCCCGCCATGGCTCTGGGCACCTCCTGCAGGGCTTCCTGTGAGTGCCAAGTACCAGTGCCCTGCCTGTCACCAGCTGCCAATCAATTTCTCACAGAGGGGGACAAAAAAAATGGACTTGGGGCCTTGAAGATGCCTGCTGAGAACAACTCATAAAAATGATCTTAAAATGTAATTTGGATCCCACTGCCCCACAAGTTACTGGACATGAGACAAAAAAGAATCTTAAAACTAGCTTTGGGGCAGGGTGGGGCGGGGGGAGGAAAAGCTAGCAGAAGGGAAGAAGGAAAAGCAAAGGAAATTGGTGCCAGTGTAGGGCATAAGGCAATGGAAAGGTAGGGAAAGGGTGAGAGACCTGATGAATATGGGATAAGAATAAACAAATTCATGGAAATACATGCACCCTTACTAATAAGCAGTTACATTCAAGTGAAAAACTATTTTCACATATTAAATTAGCAAGTCTTTCTTTTAAGACAAGAATACTCAGTATTCTTAGTTGCAAGAAGGAGGTGAACACCACACACTCCTGAATGCTGGGCAAAGAATATGTGGCACCCGCTGTTTTGGAAGGAAACGGACCCTCTTATCAAGGGCTCTGAACCCTTTCCCAAAGATTGCAATTGAACTTCTGGGTCAATGCTAAAGAAATAATAATCATCCTAAATAAGACAAATAAACACAAGATAAAAACACACCCTTCCTCAGCTTAGTGAACAAAGATATTTTCCCTAACACTATTTACAACAGCAAAATAATTTAAAATGATCTTAATGATCTACAATGAGGAACGATTTTTAAACTAAGATATATCCACTCCACAGAGTCCTACATAGCCACTAAAAGACATTAAGAAAAATACTTATAAAAAAAATACTTATAATCATATTTTGACACCAAAGAACATCAAAGACTACTTATATTATCATATATAGTTTTTAAAAATCTTGTTTTTGTTCCTAAAAGGAAGACATTATAACACTGACTTCCTTTGTCTGAAGGATCATGACTGACCATCTTTCCTGTTTCTATAGTTTTATATTTTTTCAAATGTTCTTTGATTTGTATGTATTACTTTATTATTAAAGATAAATTCATGAAAAGTTGTGAAGAATGCATTAAAAAAGATGTTGCCTATGTATAGGAAAATACTTGCATAATAATTGCAAAATACTTTCTTGTTTTCTCAAGAAAAAAAGAAATACGATGAAACAGGGCTCAGCTTTTAACATAAGCTGAGAGGATGAGCAAGAAATGGTGAAAATGAACACACTCCAGATATGAGAAATAAAACAGTGAGAAGGAGGGAGAAATTTAAGTCAGTGATAAGAAAGGAAGAAAACCAGATAAAATCTCAGGACACAGTAAATGAAAAGGAAGAGCTATCAAATGAAAGTTGTGCACTAATTATTGGATCCCTGTGGCTTTGCGGATATTTAAAAATGGTTGGTCACCATAAGCAGTGCTGGGCTGGGGCCACCTGACTTTATAAAGGGTGAAGTCTCGGACGATTGGATGGAGTGGAGAGAATATGCTAATCTGATTTCCCTTGTCCACTGCCTTGGCCAGAAGTCCTGGTGTTTTTGGTTTCAAGTTTTCAAGTCAGTTTGCTGGGACTTGAGTGCCCTAACATATATTCCTTGTGGCATTCCCCTGCCAACTAGATGGTCTCCTCCTTATGTCGGGTGGTAACTTGATGTGTGGTATCTCAGGCTACCTAATCAAATTTGCAGAGAAATGTAAAGGGGAGGACTTAGAATGGTTTGCAACAGTAATGCATACTGAAAATTGTTAAAGCATTGATGATGTTTAGGCAGAAAAGTGCCCATTGCATGATTCTTATGTGTGGTCACCTAATGAGTGTCCATCTCTGGCCTTCTGGGAAACTCCAGGGGAAAGTATAACGGTTATATGTCTTCCTAAGATCTTCCACTTGCTAGATTGTAAACGTTTTTTTTAAAGAATGAGTCTCCAATTTTAGTTCTGTTTGATTTATTTTGGCTGCCTCTATCTTTTTCTAATCCTGCCTAAAAATCCCTTCCTTCATTCTGGAAACCCTTAAGAATCCCTACTTCTTAAAATCCATATATGATCACGTAGTAAGTTAATGGTATTTCTGGCAGCAATTTCCCTCATCTGAAGGCCACAGCTTCCCAAAATGTCCTTATTTTCTCTGCCCCTGCTTCCCTTTAGGTTCTGAAGCTTCAAATACAATAAGATAAAAGAGGCAGGCCTGTGAGCATGTTAAGAGTTTTCCCACAATAAATAATTCTTCCCATCCCTCACTTGTGGATGGATCCTTCAATTTCCTAGAGAAAAAGTATCTTGGCAATGATGTCACACTGTTTTAACAACATGAAGTATTTAATATTTCCTATGCTACTCAGATTATATAAACCCATTTACCTTCCCCTGGTACAGTTTAAATTTGCAAGTAGATTTCATATAGAGATGTTTTTTTGCTAAGCCATATTATGAAAACACTTCCTCTTGCAAATTCTCTGACTGCCTTCTGTTATTTATTTCGCTGTCGCATCCATGGTTGGGCTGCAGCAATTGTGGAAAGCCTCTTAGCAGGAGCACCTCAAATGTGTCATCCAAGTCTCTTTTTCAACAGCGGGATGGGTTAGATTCTCTCTCTCTCTCTCTCTCTCTCTCTCTCTCTCTCTCTCTCTCTCATAACTCACACGTTTGCTGAAAGATAATCATTGAGGGAAATTGACCATAAACTATCCATTTGCTTTTCCCAGAGCCCAAGGATTACCATCTAATTTAAATTTAATGCACTAACATCAAGGAAGGAGAAGAACTCCAAGAAATTCCTTAAGTCATTGCAAGGTTAGAGTTGTTTGCTTAGCTCATTGCTCTCACTGGAGGTGTCCTTAACTAGATTTCTCTTCTCCTGAGGCAATGGTAACTCTAAGTGAATGAGGTTTCCTCTAACTTTTCATTTTTGTGGACTCAACTCACTGTGGGGTTAGTTTGGAGGTGATTCTATTTCTCCAAGTGTGTTAAAACACTTTAGACTCCAGCATTTAAAACATTTTAATATGAAGGAAAGGGAAGAGTTACAATTTACATGGGTTTTTGTAATGGATTTCTATTTCTCCCCTGTAGATTCTGACACTTAACTAAAGCTACGTTTCAAGGGGAAACCTGCTTGCTTAGGTCAAGGCCACCAATATTTACACACCACCTCCAAATCTAGCTTTGCATGGGTTGCGAGGTGTGAACATCGAAGAGCAACCAATGCTTTCCTTCTTTCCACTGGCCTCTAGAACATCAGCTGTGGTGGGTTACAGTGAGGCTCCCAGGTCATCCCTAGGCTGTTTGCTTGTGTTTGAAACTCTGGGACTCTCATTTTTAATTATCAGCCCTTTCTTTTCAGCTAAAAAGCTGAAGCCAAAGAGAAAGGCATGTTTGTTTGTTTGTTTGTTTGTTTTGCCTGTTAATTTTAATGAGCAAAAGTAAGAATGAGGACAACTGTAGGCTTTCTCTACGCAAAATGTACTGATCAATGAATAGCTTTTGCAGGTGTGAGATGAAAAGTGACTGACTGAGGGAAGGGCTTTGAAGTTGAACATGGGTAGCATTCTAGCTTTGTACTTACTAGCTTTGGGGCAGACAGCATATTTAAGCCTCAGTTCACACATCTATAAAATGGAGTTAAAAATAATAACCACCTAATAGTGTGCAGGAATAATCAGACAATGTATATAAAGTGTTCATCATAGTACCCATCACAGAATAATTGCTCAATAGATGTTTGTGTTATCATTCTTTTATTGTCCCAAGAATCTTTCCTTGATTCTTTCTTGTGACCACAGTACCCCAGAGGGTTTTGAGTGAACTTGGAGTAGAGTGGCCTTAATGGGCCCATATAGGGAATCTACGATCATGGATGAATGAATGAAAGAATGAATGAACAGATGAAGTTTATGGCTCTTAAAGAAAATCAAAGGATAGTAGTAGATTCCAACTGTTTAATAAAAACTGAGTATAACTATGCATATTGAACTGACAATAGGGGGGGTGGGGAGGGGTGTCTGCAAGAGTAGAAGACCCTTACTATCTTTATTTACCCCCTTCTCCAAAACAACTTTGGCCCACCAACTCTACAGAAATGGTTCAATCGGTCTCCAGGTCACTATATCCAAATCTTATCATACTGAAAATTTTAATCAGTTCACATGCAGTAAGTTTAAAACTAAATTCATCGCCAGCCATCTTTTCAAGTTATTGTTCTTCTAGTGTTCCCTATCCATTATCCAAACAAGTACTCAAATAAGACACTGAGAGTCATTCTGACTTCCCTTCGATTTCTGTCTTGTAAAACACTGGGAACTGACCAGAGTCTTTTTGGTAGGGGGGTGGTATATTCCTTTTTTTTTTTTTTTAAGGTTTTACTTATTTATTAGAGAAAGCTAATACAGAAGTGAGGGGGTAGGGGCAGAGGGAAAGAGAGAAGCAGGCTCTTCACTGAGCAGGAAGCCCAATGTGGGGCTTGATTTCAGGACCCCAGGATCATGACCTGAGTGGAAGGCAGACACTTAACCGACTGAACTACCTTGGTGTGGGGAAGGGGAGGGTACATTCCTAACTTTGGCTGTGAGCATGTTAGGCATGAGGAAGCCTTATGATGATCAAGT
Source organism: Vulpes lagopus (assembly GCF_018345385.1). Lineage (NCBI taxonomy): Eukaryota > Metazoa > Chordata > Mammalia > Carnivora > Canidae > Vulpes > Vulpes lagopus. Next base: position 91,927,262 of record NC_054825.1, on the reverse strand, counting down.
ACATGTAGGTCTGCCCCTTGGAAAGAAGCTTTAGCTACATGGCCAATGAAGCTTTGGGTGTAGATAAGCTCACTTATGAGACAAGTGTATATTAAGACCAAAAGAGGGCCTAAGAACAAGACTTGGAGAACTCCATGTTTTGTGCTGGATGGCAGAAGATAAGCCTGCAATGCACAGTAGAGGAAGTAGCCAGAGACAGAAAAGGAAAGCCAGACCATGTAGTATTAAGGAACCAAGAAGGAAGATGTGAGGAGAGAGCAGTCAGTAGCATCTAATTCTACTGAGAAGGCAAAATAAGGACTGAAAAATGTCTACTGATGTTCTGGCAAGTGGAGGTCAGCAGAGGCCTCAGTAAAACCCACATCAGTAGTTAACAGAGAAAGAAGACAATAGTGCAGTCAATACTACTAGTCCATATTATCCAATCTAAACTCTTGGGCCTAGAATTTAAGATCTTTCCTTAATTGTTCCTCAAGATGTTTTCAATTTAAGTTTTCATTTATAATCTCCAAAGTAGCTCTTTGCTTCAGCTATGCCAGTCCCCCTACGGATTTCTTTCTCCATTCTATTCACATGTCCCTCTTTCATTTTCTCTGCCAATTAAGTCCACAAAACATTTTCATTAGTTAGCAGAAGCTGCAGGGGAAGAACCATGTAATAGAAGAAAAGTCTTTAAGCAAAAGTTTTATGAGTTTTGCAAAAGGGTGTGGGTGAGAACAGAAGATACTGCTCTATTTAATGTTAGCAATGATTAAGATGAAATCTTTGCAATGAGATCAGTTGTAATTCAGCATTGCTGAGTCAGTGCAAACATTAATTCTATTGATTTGAGTCATAATTTGCAAGTTGGTTGTTCACAATTCAGAGAGGCTGAATGAACTAAAGCTCATTTGAATTTGTTCAGTGTATTTAATACTTTTCCATTTTATGATAGATTAAATGATGTGGAAGACTTTTGTCTTTATTTTACTGATGAGGAAATTGAGAAATTATATTCTCTACCATTTGTATAGAAAAGGTTCAGTCTAGTGGGAAACATCTGGCCTCTGTCTTTGGAGAAGCCTAGATTCAAATCCTATTGATGTCAGTGATTAAGTTAGAGGACTGTGGACATTTATTTGGGTTTTCTGATTCTCAGTTTCCTCATCTATTAAATGAAGATAATATTCACATGAGATTGTCATGAGGATTAAATTATGTAAACCCACAGATGGGCATAAACAAACATTCAGTAGTTATTAGTTTCCTTTCCCTCCTTAACATTCAAAATCCCAACAAACAAAGCACCACCAGCTGCACATGGATACGTCCAACCCTGAGAACTGGCAGGATGTGACGAACAGTAGGGGAACTCAGCCTCTCACCAAAGTATAAGTCTCTGTCTTTCACAGATCTTATTTGACACAAGTAAGAATTAGAGCTCATGAAGAGGTTATCTTGGCCTATTGGACTGACTGAGCTCATGGGGTCAAGACAGAGTATGCATGTGTGAGGAGACCATGATTTATCGCTCTGTCTCCATATGCTTTAGTACACTATCCAGAACCTTCAGACAACCCAAGAAACACTCCATCATGTATTGGCTAATTAATGCAACAGATGAAAAAAGCCTGGATAAGAAAAAAAAATCTCAACTTGGCTTTCACACAAACTCTACATGACCTGGGGCAAATTACATAAAATATCACAATTTTAGTTCTTTGCGGAGCCATTTAGAGCCAAAATATTGTGAGAACCAAACTAAACCAAACCCAAACCCAAAAAGCAGGCATAAAACTTTTTGTAAAAATATAAATGCTTAACTACTATAGTTTAACCCATATACACATGCAGAAACTCAGTTATATGTTTCCACTGGAAACCCCAAAGACTCACAAGAATTGCATTTGTACTAATTTCAGAAGTTTAACTTGTTTTTTAAGGGTCTCTTCAATTCTTTGCAGAGGTCAGTGAAAAAAAATGTTTTTTTGTTTTGCTTTTGTTGTTGTTGTTTACAAAGTTATGCCACCTGGATATATTCAAGCTTTCTCTGAGTTGTAAACAGTACATTTCAAACTTTATTTTAGTGACTCAGGTGCTATTGAGAAGGAACAAAATGGATGAGACCCCAGGATCTTGGAACACTCCCTAAAAGCCATCAGGCATGGATCAAGGCAGTAAGCTGCCAGCTGTCTTTGAAACTGACACAGTTGACTTCAGCTAAAATGACATGGCAGCTTTAAAATGATTCTTTCCAAAATAGCCACTCACCAGAAAGTCATAGGTTGTCTTAAATATTTAGTTTCTGTGACTCCAGCTGCATGCTTTAGGGGCAAATGAGACCAAAGGTTGAAAATATTTCCAAAGCCAGTTAGATGATTTAAGATTTCCAGTCCCCTCCTGCCATCATTGTCCTAAAACGAGGAAAGGGAAGTGAGCATTGTCTTACTTTTCCCATCCACTACTGACATTTTAAAAGAGGCTGCAGTCAGAGGAAATAAATATATTTTAAAAAGTCTTTGTAAAAAAGCTGGGAACATAGTTTTCTTTTTTTTCTTCTGATAATATACAGAGAGTACTAAAGAAAGAAAGCAATATATACTAAAAACTGTTGATGGACCAGAGAATTTCACAGGGTGTACTCTGCATTAGGGAAATACCATATTAATAATGTATTATATTCAATAGGACCCTTTCTGACCCTATTTAGCTATATGTCTCATTTTTATCCCCTTGGCATCCATGAAAGATTTTGTTTGGATTTAATAGCTCCATACTTTAAAAAACATTGGAAATCACTGGGCAAAAAAAAAAAAAAAAAAAGTCTAAATCTACCAAAATAAAATTTATTAATGGCCAATGAAAATCTAAAATTCAATTTTAGAAAGTCAATAGCACAAATATGGTAGCCCCTGGGGCACCTGGGTGGCTCAGTTGCTTAAGATCTGACTCTTGATATCAGCTCAGGTCATGATCTTAAGGTCATGAGATTGAGTCCTATATTGGGCTCCACGCTCAGCAGGGAGTCTGCTTGAGATTATCTCTCTCTCTCTCTCTCTCTCTCTCCTTCTCCCTGTGCCCCTTCCTCTGCTTTCTCTCTCTTCCTCCTTCTTTCAAATAAAAAATAAATAAATAAAATATTTTAAAAAATATTAGCTTCAGAAAACAGCAAATGACAGGACTCATATAAAGGTGTAGACTTAGAAGACATGGAGAAAGGGTGGGAGTAATTTTTAAAGTATTGGTCCTCCTCTATTTTCCATTTAAAAAATTCTAATTTCTTTCAGTTTTTACCATAGGGCCCATTTTTCTGACCACTTGTTTTCAGTGCTTTTGTCTGCACATTATGGAGGCAAAACAACAACAACAACAACAAAAACCAACAACACTGCCTATACCTGGGAAGTTCAATTTTATTTATTTATTTTTGCAATACTATTATTATGTCCTAAATTCATAATCACTTTTTAATTTGTTATTCTTTTTACCTATCTCAGTTATTTATTTGATTTACAAAACTATATTTTTTCTTAAGCACATAAGCCATCATTCCCAAAGGAAGACACTCTCAAAGTATACAATAATGAAAAATACAACAGCATCATGTTAGTCATCTCAGAAGGATAAAAAACCATGTTCTCCAATGATTCCCTAATCTTTAGAAAGAATGGTGATTTGTAGTCAGACAAAATATCTTAAAACCTAGAAAGGATGGAGCAACAGTTTATAGAATCACAGCCTCTTTATGAAGGATTAGCATATATCATCACACCTAGAAAAATAATTAGAAAACTTGATGTAAAACAGCGTGTTGTGGGGCACATCAGTCAGTTGAGCATCTGCCTTTGCCTCAGGTCATGATCCCAGAGTCCTGGGATGGAGCCCCGCATTGGGCCCCATGCTTGATGGAGAGCCTGCTTCTCCATTTCCCTCTGCTGCTCCCCTTGCTTGTGCTCTCTCTCTCTCTTTCTGTCAAATGAATAAATAAAATCTTTAAAAAAACAAACAAAAAACCCCCAAACCCAGTGTGTCCTATTTATTAGCATTCTTTGAAATTCTCATGAAAGGCATGAACTCTCTCTCAGAAAAATCCACAAATGCACATACTCACACACATTTTCACAAACGAGTTGTGACTTCCAATCCACCCACAGGCATAGTTGGTAACCTCATGTTATGGACTGACTTATGTTGCTCCCTAAATTCATATGTTGACGTCCCCAACCAATGTTACTGTATTTGAACATAGGGCCTTGAAAAAAGTAATTGAGGTTCAATGAGACTATAAGTGTGGGGCCTTAATCCAGTAGGGCTAGTATCCTTATAAGTAGAGGGAGAGACACCAGAGGTATGCTCACACAGAGAAAGGGTGACGTGAAGACATAGTGAGAAGCTGGCCATCTGCAAGCAAGGAAAGACCTCAGGAGAAACCAACCCTGCTAGCACCTTGATCCTGGACTTCTAGCCTCCAGAATTGTGAGTAATAAATTTCTGTTAAGTCACCCAGTCTGTGCCACTTTGTTATGACAGCCCTAGAAAATTAATATACTCCATGACTGAAAGAACCATTATTATATATGAAGGACAGTATGTTTGATGTTGCTAATTGCAGACCACTGATGTTCTGTACCTAAGAACTGGCTGATGCTCATACCTGATAGTTTACTCGAGATTACAGGGTCAGAGACTTCTAGAGTGGGAAGGATCTACTTTTAATTGCCTTATAAGCTATCAAAAGTCTATTAGTATTTTCCTTAGAATACAAAAATATATAGCTCATTAGAGCTAAAATTGTTACATATCTAAGTCAGTGACTTAAATTGGGGAAAAAAAAAAAGCTCACCAGAATCAACCTATAACTAGACCATGAGCCTATGAAGCAGTATCTAAGAAAAAGAAGTTTTCTCCAGAATTTTCAGCTTCAGGTTGTGTTTATAGATGAAACAAAACAGGTACATCAACAGGACAGCTAGGACATTGCCTCATAAAATGGTCTAACTGTTAAGGTGTATGTGGAAGATTCCCACTATTAAGTTGTTTTAAATTTGGACTTTGCCATGTCTAGTGTCTCTTGGATGTTTACTTGGGCCAAAGTTTCCACCTACCATCGGGCCACTTTAGATGCCATCTCTTGTTTCATCTAAGTTACAGAGGCTGCAGCACAGGTAATATTTAAGCATGTAAATACTCTCTCCTCCAAGTGACACTGCAAAGTGGTTTTTCTTTGATTTCCACGTTTGCTCCAGATCTCTCTGAAATTACCAAGACCTACTACTGCTGCTTATTATTACTGCTGTTTGTTGCTGCTTACTGCAACAGACCTGTGTCGGGCAGGAACCCACCACTTTCAAAAGGCATTTTCTCACCACACAGAAGGGAAGAAGTCTTTGAAGAGGAAACAGGGTCAGTGGGGGCTGAGTTCAAAGCACTCCCCAATGGCTGGGAAGCAAGAGAAGACTTCAAAAAGGAAAAGGGCCAGCCTTTGATGAATCTAAAAATTCAAAAGAATTTCTTTGCTCACCTAACAGGGAGATTCTTCTACACTGAGCTGTAGGGAGAGGAAGGTGGCATCGTTACTAACCCAGGAGGTTTAGCGTAAACAAATCAGGACCAGGAACTTCAGCACAGGGGACTTCTGCAGTGGAAGATTTGTTTAGTCTGAAGAATTTAAAAATGATTTGAAATGGTTCCTTGAGTTACACATTATGAAAGACTCTGAAAATGATTTACTGTCCCTGTTGGAACATTTAGATTTTCAGTACAAATATCGAGGACTTCCTAGAATGACTGCAGTAAATGCATCATTGACAAACATCAACTTGTGGATAAATATTTTGCTTGGGAATAGTCTGTTCATATTCTTAGTGAGAAATAGTTAATGAGCTCCTGATGGCAGAAGTACAGAACTCCTAACTTCCCTACATGGCTATGCTGAAGATCTGTTAACTAGACAATTTTTCCCAGCATCTCAACTTGACATTTGGGAAGTATATTCTCATAGGTTAATAATAAGTGTTATTTTAGTAAGTGTAATAAATATACTTTAAAACATACTTAATATATTTAAAAATTTATTATAAATAAAATAAATGTTGGTTAAAGTAATTTGGTTAGCACGATACTTGGTATTTTAAAGGTCAGATGGCCCTTACCTGGTTGTTAAGTCCAGTAATCTAATTCTATTTATATAAGAAAAAAATCCTAAATTCTATATTCCATCTGAACAAGAAACACAGTTTTGGAACATGACCTGTTCAAAATACTTATAAATATATAAGAATGCCTATGGTAGTTACCAGATGGTGATAGACAATTCTAAGATGTGTTTTCCATGATCCAACTTCCTGGTATTCATGCCTTTGAGAATAGGCTAGCCCACTGGCTTGCTTCTAACTGAAGTATATGGTGACGTTGATGGGATGTCACTGGGCTAGATAAGATTGAGACTTCTGTTTTGCTAGCTGGCTACTTCCCTAGATAGTTTTGATAAGGCAAGTAGCTATGCTAGGGAGGTCCACATGGCAAGAGCTGAGGGGGTGACCTCTGGCCAAGAGCCAGCTAGATACTGAGGCCCTAAGTCTAACAGCCCTAGAAACACTGAATCCTGCCAACGTCCACATGAGCTTAGAAGGAGATTCTTCCCCACTCAACCCTTCAAATAAGACCCCAACCCTGGCTGACACATTCACCACACCCTTAGCCTGGATCTAAAGTCAATGACCCAGCTAAGCCATATTTGGATGCCTGACCTAGAGAAACTGTGAGATGATAAATGTATGCTGTTTTAAGAAGCTAAGTTTCTGACAATTTGTATATAGAGCAATAGAAAAAAAAAAAACTAAGGAACTAAGTGCAGATTCATCTAAACATTTTGATCTTACCCATATGAGTTCAGACTAGCCCATTACCATTTCAGCTGGGCCTTCAATGTTATTTCAAAACAATTTGATTTACCTTATTAACTTCCTAGCACATTAAGGCTTTTATCACAGAATTTCTCTACTCTGGTTGAACCTCACCACTTCCCCCCATTTTCCACCCTATTCAAGGATCTGGTATATGTGGGGTTTTATGCTAGCTGTTCCTGTACTGCACATCAAAAGAATGATGAACCCCATCATAGAATACTCTTAAATTTGGCAGAAGGGGCATATGCACATAAATATCTGGTTTTCAAGAGATAATTAAGTGAACAGAAAAGGGATTAGGTGGCATGAAAGTTCCAAAGAGGAGAATGTTCTGTCTGTGGGGATAGTGTTTGATTAATCTAAGCTTTAGAGTTGGAGAGAAGGAGAATAAAAATGGAAAGAAGCTATAATGGGGTTTATTTCAGAAACAACAGGTTGCTTAGTTTAAAGGGAACAAAAGGGAGGGCCAATTGCCTTTCTTATCCAGAATGTGTATGTAGGTGGTGGAAGGAAGAACAGTGGAAAGAGCTGTATGTAAAAGGCCAGGGATGGGGCCAGGATGGGGGGAAGGGGAAGGCCTGAAAAGCTGCAGCTTTAAATGTAGTGTGATCGGGAGCCAGAGGGGTCATTTGGGTGCACAGAACTAGAAAATTAAAAAAAAAAAATTAGGAGGATTTCATCTGGGGAATTCATGGATTCATTCAACAAACAGTAGGCAGCACCTGTAGTGTACAGTGCAGTTTCACTCTCATGGACCTGGCAGTCTGGCCCCCTCAGGATGGTTTGCCACAGGGCTATCCTGAACCTGCCTTAGGTCAAAATTGACTCTAGTTTGGAAAAAAAAAAACCCCACAAAAACAAACAAAAAACCCTCCAAAGATAGGCTGGTTTTCAAGATAAGAACTCTGGAGACCTCCATGAAACATTTCAGGTAGTGTATGTATTAATTTCCCAAAGCTTCTGTAAATATTACCTAATATGGGTGGTTTAAAGCAAGAAGCATTTATTCTTTCACAGTTCTGGAGGCTAGAAATTAAAGTAGGTGGGGAAGCGGTCCTCCAAAGGCTCCAGGGCAGTCCCCTTCCCTGCCTCATCCAGCATCTAGAAGTTGCCGGCATTCCTTGGCTTGGGACTGCATTACTCCAATCCGTCTCTTGCTCATGCTACCTCTTGCTGTTCTGCATGTCTGCTTGATCTCTCCCTGCCTTCCTCACATACAGACACTGGTGATCCAAGAGAGGCCCCTCCTTCCCAGATCCTGAAGCAATCACATCTTTCTGCCTTATAAGTTAATAATCACTCTTTTGCCATAATAGGTAATATTCACAGGTTCTGGAGATTAAGATGTAGACATATTTTCTGTCATTTTTTTTTTTTTTTTACATTTGGAAATAAACTTACTCATGGAACGCTTTTGAGATTTTTAACTTCCCCAGTGTTTGCCATTTTAGTTAGCCCTTACTCAAACCACAGTAATTAGCAAGAAAACATTTAAAACAGAAAAACCATGAGTTATTTCAGGTAAGCATATAAAGAGCTGCCTCCTATCCCAGAGCCAATCTTGATGGGGTAAGAAGACACAGGTGCCCATTTATGGAAAAAAAATGACTAAAGTCCAGGGCCTGTGCACAGGGCACACGGAGAACTGGGCCAGAAAGGGGACTAAGTCTGGGGTTCAACTAGCAGGAGTACTGGTGTGGCTCACCTTGCTTTGGACAGGCCACACTGCTCTCTCTGAGGAACCCCATGTGCCTGCCATGCTCAGTTTACCTTTTCTAAGGGACTTTTTATGCATGGCTTGTCATGCTGCATATACTATGACTTGACTTTCCTTGTTGAAGCCAACTGGACAAGGAACCAGTGCTTGATCTCAAGACAGCCTACTATAGTTAGGCAGTGGTCTGGATGGTGACCTGCTTGTTGTAACATAAGCCCAATGGAGTTGCATTATATGGGATCATGACTGCTGACCCTGGTCTTTCTTTTAGAGGCTTTACATGTCAGACACACAAAGAGCATTAGGAGACAGTAGGATGGGCTAAAGCAAAAGATACATGGCAGAAAAAAAAAAAAAGATACATGGCAGGAAGCAGAAGCCATGAGGTACTAGAAGCTATGAAGTGGAAAAGTATTTTGTAACAGCAACAGAGACCCGAGGTGGTAGTGGAATAAGGATTCCAATCTAGTGGACAGAGAAGTGGATATAGAAGGGCTGAATATTGAATTTGTGAGGTTATCAGAGCTGCTGTCGGGTTTCCAGAACTACTGTCAGATGAAAGGAGCTTCTTTCCAGGCCTGGCTATAACAATGTCCAACGTTCGTTTTTCTGAGGCCTGGCTGTGAGGCTGCCCAGCTGGTTTTATGTCTTCCCTTACAGGGAAGGGTAGTGTACCACGTATTCTCCTACTACATCCACGTGAGCTTCAGAAACCCCTCCTGGTTTCTTTCTCACAACTGAGAAAAACTTGAAACCCAACTTGCATATCCCATTAGTGTCAATAAATACTTAGTAACTGATTATTCTGTCAGTGAGATAGGAAATAGCTTCAAACCGACCATTTGTCCCCACAGAAAAAACACCAGTCAAAAGACATCTCCAAACCCGGAAGTGGCTTTATGATTTCCTTCAGTTGTGGTCATTAACATATGGTGTGAAAACACTTCAAAAACTGCAATGTCCTTATAAATGATAATTAAATGACTTTGTGGTAAACGTGCCCTAATTTAAAAAATATGCGTATTATATAATTAAGTGCTTATCTTTCAATTAACACGAGCAGCCCCTCTCATGAGCCAAAATTAAATAAGTGGGGATTGGTCATTTCATTTTCCCTTAAAGGGAAAATGCTGAAAATGAGTATGGATGATAGGTTGTCCTGTTCCACACAGGACAAATTTCACAAATTTCACAAATTTCAGTTTTTCAATGGTGGTATAATTTCTTGATATTTGCTGTGCCTCAGAATCTCTATGGAACTTAAAAAAATGTAGAGAGAGTTGCTTATGCCTTATTTCAGGAGATTCTGATTAACGAGGCATTCAACTAACGGAAGGGGACTGCAGCAAGTGGAGGAAAGATAAGCTTATTTTTTGCCTCGATTCAACTTCAGTTGCTGGGACTCACACAGCTTGACTCCTGCCTGGGTGGTAGCTGGCCTTGGACACCAGCATGGCTGATCTGTGGGTGGTAGGTGCCACTTCTTTAGTTTCCCTCAATGATCTTTCTCTGTTTGCAGTGGTTACTCAGAAAAGCTCTTCTGAAGGGTAGTGTGGGGGGAGGTGTGGATCTCTGGCCACTTCTCCCCTCACAACCATCCGAGCCTGACAAACAACAAAGATAGGGTTTTTAAAGGAACAAGTTGTAACCTGTATCTGTAATTACATCTTAAGTTTCAGGGTACTGGAGATAGCCGCCCAGGACATAAAATAGTGCCTTCAAGAATGTGTGAGGACACATCACTCTTACATGTGCCATTGTGACATCCTGTATGCAAACAGGTAGCTCTCACACAGCTTTCATAACAACACTTAAAGCACATGACCATCAATACCTTTCCTTGGTTTAAACTTGAATGCATCTATTGGTAAGTCCTAGTAGCCGCCCCCCGCCCCGTTTTTTTCCGTGAAGAAATAATACAGACCTAACTAGTTTCAGAGATAATATTATTTTCAAGGCTCATAAAAACTCCATAGACTCTTAATAGTCGCTCCCAGGAGATCACAAAGGAGCATTTTCCTTTTGAGACAGACACTGATGCTCAGCATGGCTAACTGTGCCAGAGGGAGAACTCAGTGGGGTTATTCACAGAAAGACCAAGAACTCTTGAATCAGATCCACCCTAAGTTCAAATTCAGGTCCTACCATTTATCAGCAGTCTTATCCCAGGAAAGTCATATCTGTAGGTAGCAAAGAGGGATGTTTACAGATTCCAGAGAGAGACTGCCTGGATCTGAACCCTGGCTCTCCTGCTTACCAGCTAGGGGTTCTCAGGCAAGTTTCTTAAACTCTCTGCATTTTATTTGCTTTGTCTATAAAATGGGAATGCTAGTGGTCAAGAATTAACCTACTCAAAGAGAGGTCTGATCTTTGCTCTCAGCTATTAGGAGCTGCTCTCTACACCCCTGGCATAAGCTGCCTGACAGGAGTGTCTTTGCCTGAGTTTGGCCACTAAACAGTCTAACAATATGATTTTATGATGGGATTTTTGGGCCACATGGTAGCAGTTCTGTCTCGACAAAGGCATTGAGACCAAAGGTCAGCCATGTGATGGCACACAGCAGTATGTGGTTGAGTCCCAGTAAAAACTCTGGACACCAAAGGCTCAGGTGAACATCCCTGATTGACAATACTCCACAGTGTCACACATCCTCACAGTGAAGAATTGGTGCCATCCATAGGTCCATGGGGAGAGGACAACTGGAAACTCCAGAATTGGATCTTTCTGGACTTTGCTCTATATGCCTATTCCTTTGGTTTACTTTGATCTCTATTTTTTTTTCTTGTAAAAACGCACAACCATCAATATGACAACATTCAGAGAGTTTTGTGAGCTCTTTTACCAGATTTTTGAACCTGAGGACAGTTTTGAGAACCCGTGACTTGCAAATGGTGTCAGAAGAGAGAATGGTCTTGTGTCAACACTATTCTCTCTAGCTTTGTGACTGGTTAACTTTCACAGTGGCTGAAACTTCTGTATCCCCTTATGTAGTCATTAGGAGGATTATAAATTTTGATATATAAAACATGTGGAACAGTGTACGGTATATAAGTTGCTCAGTAAATGTTGGCTACTGCTTTATGAGTGTCACACACAAACATCTACAAATCATTTTTTTTTAGATAAACATGTACTGCGTGCCAGTTTGTGTGTTAAATAGCTCAAAATGGCCATCTAAATTCCCAATGAACTCTAAGAATAAATGAAAAAAAACTTAGGGGAGTTTAGTAACTTCCCTACATCAAGTCAGTAAGCAGAAGTTAGGATTTAAACCGTATCCTTTGTGACTTGAGCAGAGACCCATATTTCTTGAAAGCCTATGCTTCTGTTAAGCTAGATTGCCCCAGAAAATATCTCTGTTGAAAGTGCTCATCGACTACACAGCTATATATAAGGATTACAGGTGATGTTTGCAGGCACCCATGCAAAGTGATCAATAAATGGGAACAAAAGCTACCAACTTCCCAGTGGTTTTCCTTGGCAGGATAGAATCTTCCAAACAACTCTATAGGAAAAACCTGGATAAAAAGCCCCATTTCAAAAACTCCTTCATTGGCTGATATAAAAAAAATAGCACCCTCATCTCAAACTTGTTTATCCCTTTTCAAAGCAATTATCATTCTATATGATTGTAGCTTTGGGAGGGGCAATATTTATTCTTGATTGGGTTTTCTATGGACATCTGAAATGAATAAACATTTTAGTTTCTGAATTCGAGTGTATCAAATTCCATTAGAGTATCAATAAAATGAAAGAAGAAGTAAATTTAGGGCAGAGCCCTCAGGGGAAAAACATCAAATCACCATGAGAGTCTACACACTTAGAATCTTCTATAGAAGCTGTGTTCCTTTTTTTTTTTTTTTACTACTTTTGTATAAATATATGCCATTTCAGTATACTTTGCTGCTGCATATATCAAAATGCTTTCTAGAAAAAGAACTGACAACAATTCCTGTAATTTCTCTCATTCAATGGATTGGACTAATTACACGCCCACTCCTTCACCTCTCCCCAGCAACTAGTGCTTCTTCCTTTTCTCTTTCCTGGTTTTAATCATTTTAACCTCCTTCCCTTTTCCTCATTTTCTTATAAATTTGACTTCATTCTTCATACTTTCTGGAACATTTTGTACTTATGAACATGTGCTATTAATAGCAATGTTTCAAATTGGGATAATTCCTCAAATTGCAAGCCGCCTGGTTGCCATGGGACCCAGTTTGTTACTAGGTTCACTTGGTTCATCTTTGGGGTGCCAACTCACCTTGAGAAGTATTACAGAGTTCTCATAAACCTGAGTAACCTCTCTATGACTTAACTGGCATGGGCTAAGAAAGGGTTGAAACTATTCCCCAAATTCTCACTGCAGATAATTAAATAATTATTCAATCTTTTGTTTTATTCTGTTTGTATAGGTATTTGGTTCCTTCCTTCTCTCCTTCCTTCCTTCCTTCCTTCCTACCTTCCTTCCTTCCTTCCTTCCTTCCAGGTATCTGTTAAAAAAATAAATCCATATCCTGGATAATGGCAATACTTATCACTAGAAAGGTTTAATAATACGTTTCCATCTACATTGAATGGTTTTTGTGAGCACCAAATGATAAAATGTAGGTGAGAAAAAGTGATTTGCCAACTATCCTATCCAAAGGTAAAAGATTATTATAATATTAACTTGGGGAATAAGGACTAGCTAATGTTCAATGTTTTGAAGAATAAATCCAGAAGCTTTGTTTACTACCTGGGCTTTGAGAGGTGCTATCCTTAACCAAAAGTGATAATGGTCACTGATCCTTAGTGATGTTAATTTAGTGATAAGAATGTTACCAGTTGTTTTTTCTTCCAAGTTTGAACTATTAGTCATATTAATGGCTATTTCCTTTGTTGAATATTTATTTAAAATTTTATTTAAATTCAATTTATCAACATATAGTATAACACTCAGTGCTCATCTCATTATATGCGGTTGAGTGTTTATTTAAATACAATGGCTTCTTAGAGAGGGAATTTAAGTTCAAGTCCTCTGAGTAGTCAGGAAAGGGCTATTGTGGTAATACATGCTATAAGCTGGTGAACTCAAACTGAATTTATCCATTTTTCAGAAAAAGAAATAACCTGATTATGTAATAGATCATAAAAGCCCCTGAGTAGATGTTCAGATGCCAGGACTCTTCCAAACTCCCCACATTTTCCCAGCTTGTAGAAATTTTCACAATTAAATCAATTGTCCATCTGGTATCTTTAAGCCCACAGAGTTTTGTTTGTGGCACTTCAGGTTAAACTGTTGAGGGGGAAAGCCTTCTTTATCCTGAATTTTCTGTTCCAAGTACATTGTGAGTTCTTAGTGGTGACATTTTAAGAGTCCACACCTACGTGAAACATTTACCGCGTGTTCAGAGGCTACCCAGAGTATGGTGGATTCATGGAGCCATTGTAATAATTTCATCACCTTCAAGGAATCCACATGTCTCAGACTGGGAATTTTTCTACCAAAAAACAAACAAAAAAAATCCTTAAAATCTGAGCTGGCAATCGAAGAGTGGCAGCTCTTGACTTGAGGCCTGCCTCCTATCCCCACTCTAATGCCATTCCACCACTCAGACTCTAGGTTGAGATACCATCTTCATAGGCCATGCTATTTAGAGCTCCCACGCCTATCCCACCTTGACTGAGAAGTGAATTCTCTCCTCCTTCTAACCTCATTCATATTCATTTCCTCCAGGAAGCACTCTTTCAGGAATAGACAGCTACCCTTCCTTCTGTGTTCCCACACCACAGAATGTATAATTCTGCTATTTCATCTTGCAATATTGTGAGCCAGTGTTGCTCAAACTGTTTGAAGTCGGATGCTGCTTTATTCATCTTTGCATTATCAGCGCTGACCAGAGAAAGCAAAGAGGTTTCAATTCCTGTGCCAATTGTTGTAGCTTGACAGGATCACTGGACACTAGGGTAAGAAAGATTTTGAGGCCAAATCCTGGTATGGTAGAGAAGCGTGTTGTAATTGATTAACTATGCCTGTGTGGAGAGCAGAAGGGGAGAGCCGAGATATCAGTGCCACATGTGCATCATTCCCATAGAGGTGGAAGCTTGATAACGCCTGTTGTGTGCACAAAGTATACTTTCTGGTTCAAACTGAATGGACCTCTAGTCACAGTTGAGCCTGCCAAGTGTACATGATAAATGCCTGTTGCTGTTTTATCCCCCTTTAACCTCAACTGTTTCCAGAAAATCTCCATCTATTGAATCCCACTTTCCCTCCACACTCTAGGGGATTTCATTTCTTATTGCATCCTCAGTAACAATAAGGCAGTGGTCTAGGGCAATATTTCTGAACCACAGCCAGCTGACAACATAGAATGATTTATCCTTTTAAGCAAGTACAGAAAGTCTCCCTCCTCTACTATATCAAGACTTTAACAATACCCATGTTACTACTGTTTTACCAAATAAAATGTAAAGGTTCATCTCGGGTGACTTAACATCAGATATCTGGAAAGACGAGACTTCACCAAGTCAAAAGATTCCTGGAATTTTGGAATCTAGGATACTTTATCTGGTTATTTTTAACTGGGAGGTCATTCAAAGAGAGATAAGACTAAGGTTCCAAGCAAGTATGTAATTGTGGGGAAGTACCTTGCCAATTCCAAGTATGCATGGGCTTCCTTTTATTTATTTTTTTTTTTGAAACTCTTACCAATGCTATTTTCACAATTTCACTTGGCATTCCAAGAGTATTACTCCTTCTGATCCATCCTGGAATTATTTGGCTTTTATTATCTTCTTGAAATGCTTTAGATAAACTGTGAATATCTTAGATAGAATTTCAATTCTGCACTCAATAAGGTTTAGCATCAACATATGCAACTGCAACTGTTGCCACATAATCAACTGATTGTTATCAAGAGCAGAAAAAAAGCTGGACCAAAGCTTATTGTAAAAAGGGCATGAATTGATACACTCCTGTGGAGTAATAAAAACACCCTCTAGTCTGGTCTCAGGAACCAACTCTATCTGCCAACAAACTTTACGTAGATCTAGGACGGAAATAATGTTGGCAGAACCCAATAACCCTAGTGGGTCATCCATCCAGGGCATCAGATAGGAGTCAGGCTTAGTAACATTTCATATTCCACAGACCGCACACATCCTGTCCTAAGAGAGACAGTGATACCCCAGGAGTTTCAGTGAGGTCATATTCTCAGCCATCATGTCACAAACATTCCTCTTGCAAGGTACATACAACATTACCAATTTGAATGAAATGGAAGTATTCTGTATCTAGTTAATAACAGGTGGCTAGGTTCATCTTTCTCGGGTTTTCCCAAATGAAAGCAACAAGTAACTAGTTTAGTTTAATCTATATGTACCATAGTTCTGACACTTTTTAGAGACATATTGACTTGACACACAGATTTAGAATTCTCTTAATCCATTCCTTCATGGCACGGGGTCACTAACTTTGATTTTACGGTGAGTAAAAATGGCCTGTGGTTTGGAATCAAGATAGAACTCAATAGAAATTTTGGCCCTGTCAATCAGTGGCTATAAGACTCTGAACAGGTCATTATACTTCTTTGTATCTTTACTTTTTCATCTGAAAAATGGGGATAATACTGTCTTTCTCTTAGGGTTGTGAAAGATTGAACAAAGGTACACATGTAAGCTGCCACATAGTAAAGATTCAAATAAGTAACGCAATTTTATCGTTTTAAAAAGATTTTATTTATTTATTCATGAGAGACACAAAGAGAGAGGCAGAGACATAGGCAGAGAGAGAAGAAGGCTCCCTGTGGGGAGCTTGATGCAGGACTCGATCCCAGGACCCCGGGATCATGCCCTGAGCCAAAGGCAGATGCCCAACCATTGAGCCATCCAGGTGCCTGGCAATTTTATCTTTACTGTTATTGTTACAGATGCATTATTATGTCCTCTGATGTAATTTTGTTATATATGTGATTTTATTTTTTTCTCATATTATGATATTATGTACTAATCTTACCACTCACTTAAATTTGTCTTCCTTTACTGTGGTTCAAATTCCCTGGTTATTTCTGAGATTTGGATGCTTTCTCATGCTGGAAGTCTTGAGAATTCTTGGTTCTCCTCAGACTGCTATTACTCCTGCTCATCCTAAGCCCTTCCCTCTACTTTTTCTTTTTACCCCAGAGGAGGAAATATGTCGACACAGATAAAAATGCAGCTGAGTGACCTTGCTTAAATGCTCTGCACTTTTGTTTCCTCATCTATATAGCGGGGAAAATAATAGGACCGATCTATTAGGGTCATAGTGAGGGTTAAGGGAGTTCGAATAGTACCCAACACACGATAAACACAGTAGAAGTATTTGCTTAATAAAAACAAAAGGAAATGAAATACAAAGTGGAGCTCTGTTAGGAGATGTAACAGCAGGGCTGAATGGGAATCAACTCTCTTTGCTTGGCTCCTTTCTTTGTCTTTTAATGTCTCATTCTGGAAGTGGGAACATGGTGACAGTCCAAATCTGAGTTCGTATCTGAGGAAAAAGTTGTCGAGAAAGTTTACTTTGAGTAAGTAATATAGGCTGAGGGATAAAAAGGCACCCTCCTTTTAATGGCTCCGTCTTACTCATGAAATCTAGGGATTCCACTTAGGCATTTAGACTAGGTCTGTGCTAAAATAGTGTTTCTGAAGCATGTCCAGGATCTTTCAGGAGCTCTCTCAACCCTTTGTTAAATGTAACTTTAATATCTACCTTGTGCCAGCAAAAGATCAACTGCAGAGGCTACAATTTTTCTGTTTTTTTTTTCTTTGTTTGTTTTTAATTTTCTTTACAGCATTCTTCCAATATTCTCTGATGATGGATTGAAGTTCTCCAGGGGGCTTGGCAAACATTAGATCAATGTTTGTATAGGAAAATCTATAGAAATCTGAGTAACTTGTTTTAAGCAAAGAGCATATAGGAATGTGTAAGATTTCTGCTTCAGGAGTAAGTAACTCTTCATGGAAGTCTTGTCAGTTAAGACAATCTCAGAGTGTGGTCTGTGGACCAGTGATTGGCCATTATTACAGATCCATGGAAAGATAAGGACAGGAATTGAGAATAAATGTCTAGAAACTTCTAGTGTGTCAGGTCTTGTGCTAGAAAGATAAAGAAATGACACACACCCACTGTTAAGGAGGTGAAGTTTACTGGGTAAGATGGGCTCATAAATATGGATGTGCAAGTGGAAAGATATGAGGGGAAACAAGATCACATGATAAAAGAGGTGCAAAGTTGAACACACGGTCCTTCCTCCATTCATTCCTCCTGTCCCTGCCAAGGGGGCTTCTCAGTTCATCAGCAAGCAGCCATAGATAAGCACCCACAACCTCAACATTCTAAAGCTACAACCACAGTCTATTTCAACAACAAAAAAAGAGCATAAGTTTTCCAGGTAGTGGATATAAGTGTTGTTGGTTCTTTGGGTCCTGAAAGTGTTAATATTAAATATCTGCTAAAAAACATTCAGGGAATTTTAACTTCTGTTATAATTCTTTTGGACTAGATTGCCCTTCTGCTATGTTTCAACTCTGAATGCCACTTTTTTTCCCTTCAGAGTTCAGCTCAAATGTCATTTCCATTCTTCATCCTCCCCATATCCTCACTTGTCCCATTCCAAAAATGGCAAGTCCCTTCTCAGTGTTCCAACTGTATTCTGTACATACCTCTAGTAAAGCATTCATTGTACTCCAATTTCAATTGAAAATGTATAAAATATAATTTTTTTTTGCCTGTGAGTGGACTGTATTTTGTTCACCCTTGTATCTTGGTGCCCAGTTCAATAAAGACTTTTGGAAGACCAAGGTTCTTTCAGGTTGCCCCACAGGATGTCAATCTGCCTTGTTAATTATTTCTACCATATCCAAATTTAAGACAAAAGAGAAGTTGTAACTGATCCTGCTCCATTCCAAATACAAGCCAGTCGTGAGGAGTTCATGTGTCTTAGTGGCAATTTTATTCCCTACTTTTCCCTTCTAAGGACCTTTTTCTCTGGTAACATAAAATCTTTTTGGATAACAAAAATTTTCTTTAGGACCTATCCTTCCTAGCATTAGCTTGAGTATTACCACTAGTTGCAGTTTCTTCAAATGTTCTTGGCTTTTCTAGGGCTAAATGAGCATTGCTAGAGTGTCTGCCTCCACCCAACTCTCTATAACAGACATTTATTATTCCTTATAAATCAACCCAGATATTGTAGCTGGTGGAGACCTCCCCAACTTCAGAGAAAGCAAAGCTGCACCTTCAGATCCAAAAGATTAATTATGATTGGTTTAGGGCATGATGTGTTACCTAGTTCTAGCCAATGAGATAAAAAAGAAAGGCTGGCTTCTTTTCCAGAGTGAAAAAAACCGGCAGAAACAAGAAAAATGCCGCAGTAGGGAGAAAGGCTTTTCCTCTTATGATTTCCTTTTTTGCTTTGGATATCATTTATAAGAAAGTAACTCTGGAAACAAGGCACAACTTATAACCACAAAGCAATAACTTTGAGGATAAAAGGCCACCATACTAAGGGTGGCACATTGGAAACCTAGAAAGAAACTAGGTCCTTGGTGGCATTGCTGAGCAATTAAAATAACACCAGAAACACTTACCCTTTGACTTCCTTTTATGTGAGAAAATAAATTCCTAATTTTTTAAGTCACTGGTCATGTTTTCTGCTACTTGAAGCCAAAAGCTTTCTGATTAATATAATTCTTGAAGTTTTTCCTGCTTTTCTTTTTAACTGAGACTTATTTCTTTTCTCCTTCCCCACAGTTTTAAACTCTAGCCTTCTTTCAAAGACAAGTTCAGTTAGAGTAGAAACGATTTTTCCAGAGCTGATGGTAAACTTACATGGCATCTGTTCAATAGATGAGGAAACCAAGGGAGAGATAAGTTCCAAGATTTGGCCAGGACATACACAATAAACATTGGTGCTGGCATCCAGCTCTTCTAATTCCTAATCCTGGAACTGTGACTCCTGAGAGTCCTGACATACTGGAAGATGAACCATAAGTGTAACACAGTTAAAGGATGGTATTGTTTTTGACACTATATCCCCAGGCCCTAGCAGAGTGACTGTACACTGTTGCTTATAAAGATTTGTGAGATAAATAAATGTAGTCCCAACTATATTATAAGTTCCATGAAATAAGACTTCCATAATTGGCTACTCAGGCCTCAGCATGGTACAGTAGATTCTCCATAAATATATATTTTTTTGGTGGGTGAATGACTGGGAATTGCCATTGGAGGTGTGATGCTATTTTTGAGACCCGAGGAATTAGTCAAAGGCACTGAAACTCAAAGTATTGGATGATTATTATCGAGATGGAGGAAAGGACACCAAAAAAGTTAAATTCTTGCACTCAGAAGTCAGTTAGTGGGATTTAGACTTAGGTTTCATCACTCACCAGTGGCATGGTCATGGGTAAGTTACTTACCATTTTCCTTATATACAAAAATAGGGATAGGAATAGTGCCTCCTTCATTGGGTTTTTGTGAGGACAAAATGGAATTATGAGAACATAAAAAACTTATAGCACAATGCCTGGTATGTAGGAAAAAATTAATATATAGTCATAATTTTATTGTCTGTGTTTTTGAAGAAAATACGACTTCTAAGGAGGTATGAGAAAGGAATGTGGTTTAGAACAGACAAAACAGTCATGTAGGTTGACTTAATGCAAATATGTTTTAAGGTGGGGGGTGCATTTCTGGTTTAGGTAGCTCATTTTGCTAACAGTTTGAAGAAAGAAAAAGCTAAGCAGATGGCATGGTGACACAAAGGACTGCAGCCTACTGCTGCTAGAGCTTGTAAAAATGGAACCCCATGGCTGCCAGCTTGGCTGAACTTCAAACAAGTCCCACAAAGAGTGTAACTCACTCACGAGGGGGCAGGAATTTGGTGTGAAGCTCTCTAAAGTGCAAAGAACATTATCATTACGTTCATGGCAGCTTGACTCAGTGCTGGGTCCTGGCCCAGATGGGAAGCTGGTGTCAGAAAACTGTGGTCAGATAGTGCATTGCATGGAGGGACTCCAGGGATGGAGGCCTTTGAAAAACCCTTACTCCAGAATAACGACAAATTACCAACAGATGGCGTGAGTCACGGAAGCGGGGTCTGAGTGAAGCATCTGCAAACTCACGGCAGAGGCCCTGCCCTGCTGGGCAAAGCGAGTAGAAGCAGGCCCAGGCCCAGATGGCCGCGAAGGTCACCAGGAGGGGCATCAGCCATACGCGCTCTACTCCTGAGAACTGGCACAACTTGTAAAGCCCACAGAGGCTTCCCACTATCAAATAAACCAAAATATCCTCATCAGGGAAAACATCACACTTCCTCTTGAGCTTACTGGTTACAAGAAAATAAAAAGGTATTGGGGGCAAGGAGTAAAAAGCAGAGCCTAGGGAAGGTATTTAGTAGAAAAAGGCTACCATTCTCTCCATTCCAGAAGCTGATTTGATAACACTTCCTTTCTCATGTACAGGCTTAGCTTCAGATCAGAAACATACTGTAGATTGTATCCTTCCCACCTATTTTCCATGCCATTATTTTATAGAATCTAGCCACGTGCAAGGCTGTGTGCAAAAGTATCTAAACAAATTACAGATTTTTTTTCTTCTTCCAACATGTGTCCTGATGGACACCTGCAGTGATGAAAGAAAACACTAAACTTATTAAAAAGAAAAGTCTTGCATGGAATGACCTCACAGCATTCCATTTAAAGGAAAGCCTGTCTTCTGGGGTTCCACAGTACCTCACACATATCCTACCCCCCTCACCTTGGATGTAACCATTCCCTAACCCATGCTTTTGCCACTAGAATTTCAGCCTCCCAAGTCAGCATCATATATCATTCATTCATTTATGAATCCCCAACACTCCCCACCTAACATAGTAGGCCCTCAATTAATGACTGATGAATGAATACATGCATACAGGGCTATGGAGTAATAACTAGTTTTTGTTTTTCCCTTTCCAGGAAGGGAAATGCATTTGAACTCAGCATGGGATAATCCTTTTGCCATATTCTCAGCCAATCTGATTGAAGTTCATTTCATCTTCATCTTCTAATTGGTCTTTCCTCGTATTATGGATCATAGAATATTTACCACTGAAGGTGAAAGGCCACTTTCTAAATGAAAGTCTAAGTATTTCTGTTCCACCCTGCTATCAATGTTGTTAGATTAGGTTCTTAAGTGTAATTTGTATTCCTTCTTCCCTAATAAAAAGATCCTAATCAAGACCTGTCTGTGGAATCCTTTCACCCCATTCCCAAAAGAACATTTGGAAAATCTAGGTTAAGGAAAAGGAGGATCTAGCAAGGTGACACTAGGGCTGGATTCCTTTTTTCCCTTTCTACTTTATTTCTCCAGCAATTTTTTTCCCATGTAAAGACAAAACCCAATCAGTGCTCTATCAAAATTTTCTTCTCTTTTGACACAAAACTCTTAAAAAGACATCTGATTCTTTCAACCAGGTAAGGCAATAACAAGGAATGTCTTTTTTCTTTGGGAAACCCCTGTAGGGATACTCATCTCATTACTATTAATCACTTTAATTGACCTCTAAAAGAAGACAATTGACAAAAGCAACAGGAATTGACCTCATGCAGTTTTTCAGAGCATAATTACTTTCTTGTCTTTTATGAGTGAGTACATTGTATGAAGAGATCATGAAAAGAAATCTTTTCTCTTTGAAAAGGCAATTTGCCTAGTGTTTTACTTTAACAGTAAGAAAAACTTTCAAAGTCCAGCTCTTCCTCTCTGTCTAGTGATGTGGTCCATACTCACTCTCTACCTTCCGCCCACACCTCCATGAGGTTGGGCAGAAGTGTGTTTTTTGGGGGCAATTTTGTAGTTTTCAGAACATCCTCCCTGGTACTCAAGCACCATGGACAGATGCCAGACATCTAGCTTCTCAGAAGTACCTAATCAAAATGCAGATCTTTTTTTTAAAGTAAAAAAGAAAGAAAAAAAGCCTTTTCTAATGATTTACTAACTTGGTAAACTATAAACATGATAGAGAAAAACCAGCACTCATTCACATTTTGGTGGTTCCTCAACTACATAAACCAGGTTCCTTTGCCCTTCCTCTCTTTTATCTCATCAAACCACCAACCATTCCCAAATTTCCTAAACTGTAATTGAGGCAAAATGAATGAACCAAGGTCATGTAATCTGAGGACCTGGTTTTAAAATTTAAGAAACTGATTTTCAAATGATGTAGGAAATGGCTGCAGTGCCAGGCAAAGCCACCCCTACTGTCCATGCCCTGAGGTGACAGTCATCATTATCACTTCATGCTTCAGCTACTTTCTGGGCTTCAGAGACAAGTGGGTTGTATAGTGCCTGGAGTAGAGCCAGGTATGAGACTCATGGACACCTCTTCCATCAATCAACACCTCCCTCTGCTCATGGCCTCCAGTCTCGCTGTTTATTCCATATACATTTAAGTTACCATTATTTGGCTCAGGGGGATTAGTATAGGCTGAGAGCTCCCAGAGTATAAGAAAGAAGTGGCATAGCCAGTGTATTACTTTGAAAAAAAAATCACCGTTGTACATTTTTATATTCATTTGTTCTACTTAATGCATACAGATTTATTGATATGCTGTCTTTTCAATTAGAAATTAATGGAGCCAAAAGGAAGCTATGGCATAAAATGGTGGAAGAGATGCAAAGAAGAAGAAAGGGCCCCAGAAAGTAAACGATCTTGAAAAAAATAAATCTAGGTAGCTTGTTTTCTGCCATAAAGGGAAAAACAAAGTAAAGAACTCAATTATTAGCAGATTATGGTGATAAAACTAGTAACCTATTTAAGGCTTTGGTCTTTTTAAAGAAGACACCTAGAAAAATCACTTTTTACCTCAAAGGAAGCTATGTAATCTAGAATTTAGGGGTAAATGTATACCTTCCTGTCAAGGACAGATGGCCCATACACATGCATTTAGTCATGGCATGATGCTTGTCTACTACTTTGTAGTAGTTGCTGGAGGGCAAGGTCTATTTGACTGAAGAACTCACCAGGAGCTGCTTAGCCTTAGTCAAGGTGTCCACAGCCCAACCTTTTCTCTGTTACAAATGGATATTCTTTGTTCCCCTCCTACCTTCTCCTTAAAATTCTCAAAAAGGCCCCCCAATGACACAAACTCATAAAACACTAAAAACTGACAGCTGTCTACTAATTGCGAGTTTGTATGAAAGTTTCATTAAATGCAGAGAAACACAACAGATTGAGAAACACCGTCCCTGTTCTTTGCACTGCACCTCCCCAGTCAATCCTTCACACAGTTGTCAGCATAATCTTTCAAAAGTCCCAAATTTGATCTACATAAAATCTCTCAAAGGCATCAAAGGCTTCTGAATGCCTTCATGATTGAATTGAGACTCCCTAAGCTGGCATCTAAGACCTTCGTGCTCTGGTGTCTGACTGCATCTCCTTCATCTCCCACCAGTCTTTCATATACAGCTTGTGCTCTGGGCATATCAAAGAACTCTGTTTGTTTAGTATTCCAGACTTTTCCTGTGTCATTTATGTGTGTGCTGTCAAATACAGTAGCCACTAGACACAGGCAGCTATTGAGTACTTGGAATATGATTAATTTGAATTAACCCATGCTGTAAGTATAAATAAATACCAGATTTTGCAGACTTAGTACAAAATAAAAAATGCAAAGTAACTCACTAGTAATTTTAAAATGTTGGTTAGCTTTTAAATGAGAATACTTAGGACTTGTTTAATTAAATAGAACATACTATTAAAACAGATTTCACCCGCTTCTTTCAACTTTTGTTTAATCTGGTCCACATTCGTGGTTTGTATGATGTTTCCATTGGTAGCACTGGTCTACAGTTCTGCTCGTGCTTCCTCAGCAAGAGGCCTCTTTTTGTTTCATATACTAAGATAGCTATTCCTCCTCCTATTAAGAGCCTCAGCGTCACTTCTGGGGAAGCTTTCCTAGTTGACTTCATGTCTTTCATACTCTATTACAAAAAACATTAACATAATATCTATATTGTAGTCACCTTTTTAGGTGTTTGTCTCTTCCCTTCGATTGACTCCTTGAAGGTAAAAGCCCCTTCCCCATTATTTGTGCATGAAGCACTGCCATCCTACAAATGCTTGCGTAATTAACTAAATGCCAGTTCAAACCTGAACATCAGTAGTATTCACTCATGTGTTAATATTTTAGTAAGTATTTGCTACATGTTGTGAGAGATATAAAACGTAATCCTTTGTATTTATACAGCATATTGCAGTTTATGAACTACTACCATATCCCGTTACTTTCTTCAAAAATCTCTGTCAGGGGGATCCCTGGGTGGCGCAGCGGTTTGGCGCCTGCCTTTGGCTCAGGGCGCGATCCTGGAGACCCGGGATCGAATCCCACATCAGGCTCCCGGTGCATGGAGCCTGCTTCTCCCTCCGCCTGTGTCTCTGCCTCTCTCTCTCTCTGTGACTATCATAAATAAATAAAAAAAAAAAAAATTAAAAAAAAAAAAAAATCTCTGTCAGGGGATCCCTGGGTGGCTCAGCAGTTTGGCGCCTGCCTTTGGCCCAGGGCGCAATCCTGGAGTCCCGGGATCGAGTTCTGCGTCGGGCTCCCGGCTTGGAGCCTGCTTTTCCCTCTGCCTGTGTCTCTGCCTCTCTCTCTCTCTCTATGTCTATCATGAATAAATAAATAAAATATTTTAAAAAAATCTCTGTCAGAGTCAGGCTACTTATTTATATTCCTTTTTCAGACAAGGAATCTAAGTCCTGAAGAGTTTAAGTGACTTTCCCAAAGTCATGCAACATTAGAACTCAAGAATAGGAGGTGTGATGGTTAATTCCATATTCAAGAAGCAACAAATAGTTCTGAATGGCTGAAATAACGAGTGTTAAGACACAAAGTTGGAGACATGTTGAAGAGTCAAACTTTTTCCAGTTGGCTAACATTCTTCAATTTTTAGCACGTCCCTACCTTCTTTATGAGCTTTGCCACATCTAAAAGCAACCTGGACTACTAATTACTTAGTATTTTTAAAATAGATTCTATATTGACTCACTGACTTTATTTTTCATCCAAAGCAGTAATATCAATGGTTTGAAATGTATGTATTATTATTAAAATACAACATTATGATAGTATACTATTCTTATTAATATGTAATATATTCCTTATATATGATATTTAAGATGTAATATGTTATATATTATAGTTATAATTATTTTAATATATGTTAAATTAAACAAGGAGGCCATTAGATTGAGTTGGTTCTAATGCCTAAGCTGAAGCTTATATAAGCAAACCAGAACCTAAGCCTATAAATGATTCAAGATTAAGAAATTGAAATGTAAGGACAAATAATTGAGAGTCAAAGAGGCTTTCCCAAATAAAGCAGCTCCTTAAGCTACAGCCAAATAATCTTCTTGTTTTGCTTCCATGTCTTCTCTATAGAAGTGTTGCCCTTAGCTCCTGTTTGTAGAGTGCTCCTAACCACTGCTGGCTTGGCACTGCCTGGTCCAGGTTGATGTTTGCTCAATTAAACTCTCACAATTTTAATATGATTCAGTTTATCTTTATATATATATTTCCTAATAAACAATAAAATAAATATATTTTACTTATATAAATATATAACATATAAATAAATATAAAATAAATTCCACTAGGAATATCCATACCATCTGTAATGGACAGTGGGAATGCATTAAAGGATTTTAAACCTAGAAGTGAAATAATGGGGTTAATATTTAGACTTCTAGAAACCAATCTCCTAAACTGAGGGAAAGGAAGGAAGGTGATGGGATGGCAACTCTAGTCAACAGTAAGTTAAGAGAAGATAATGTGAACTTGGAACCACACTTTTAATTACCTTTAAATAAAAAAGGACACTACGGTCATGAAGTGCCATGTGGAGTCTAATGTGATGTCACTTCCTACCTCTGAATGATGAGGCTTTATAAATGGGGTAGGCTGCACATGAAATAGTGCCATATAAACCAGGAAAATTCTTCCTTGGCTATGGCCAAAGATCATTTTTCTGGAAGTCTAAATACCAGAAGCATCCAAAAAAATAGAATTATTATAAGAGAACTAAGAAAAAAAATTAAATGGCATTGGCCTGATGATTTTTGTGGAGAGTGGTTCCTGGAGATGATGTCATCTGCTGAAATAAGAATGAAGAGTTGGTGTTTTCAATGGCTGAGTAATATTCATATATATATATGAATATATATGAATATATATATATATCAAGTCAAACTCCAATAAAAACAAAACAAAACAAAAGAATGATGAGTTGGCAAGGTCATGGGGGTATAACTCATTTGACACACATGATCAGTGACATCATTACATAATAAAATGTCTTTTTTCCAATTCTGAACAAGCTACATTTATCTGTTTGTAATAGAACCCCAGAGAAGATGGAAGAGAGTTGACAGTGCGGTTGTGGGAAGGCTTTGCTGGGATTCCCAACTTGGGCAATATTAGCTGTAGACTGCTTCTTCTACAGAAACAGAAACCAGGAGGCTATGCAAGGGAAACTCAATTACACAATAAGCTGGTGTTGGCACCACAGTTATAACTTGAGTCTCTTCAGATTAATTGCTTTTTGCAAAGAAAGGTCTTCCAATGTGAGTGTAGTAAGTACAAACAGTTTCATGTGCTTTGTTCATATTGCAGGAAACAGAGCTGCTTTCTTCATAGCGTCTTACCGCCAAGTCCAAAGGCACTCCTGGAGTTAGGCCTTCCCTCTGCCAGAGGCACAGGACCCGCAGAGGGCCATATCCTGCTTCTTCTGGCTGGGAAAATCACAGCTCCTCCTTTTGGCCCCAATCTGGGTTTCTACCATGGTGTTGGTATGACCCAACTCTGCCAAAAAGATCTTGGCCAGGCATCCTTCAAGGAGATGTCTCATGTGGCCACAAAAGCAACTTTTGCCTTTTCCCAGGAATAAGAATTAAACTCTTAAATTGAGAGTGAGTTGGCGTTTTACACTTGACATCTTGAAAATGGAAAGAACATATTTTTCAAAAGCTAGCTAGCTCCACACCTACACAAAAAGGCAGATGAAGGTTACCTTAGTTTTCCTTGCTCTCCAGACCACACCTACCACTTTGGTGATACTAATTTTTTTATTGGTTTTGAGTTTCTGGCAGTCCCCGGAGTCCAAAACCCCTTGTCTCCCTCATTCCTGTAAGTAAAGGAGATTCAGATCCCCATACTGGCTGGGTAGGTTCTCTCTCCTGCTCTTCAACTCTTCCCTCTTTTTGGCCTATGGCTGTTTGATGCTTCTGCCTTTCCATATACTCTCCTGGTTGGGCTGACAGGACACTTGCTCCATGCCACAGTACACTAGACATGGTGGTTGTGGTGCCTGACACACACACAGTCCCTGCCATGGCCACCATTGTACCCAGCTCCATTGAGCCCCATGCTTATATACAGCAGGCACTGAAGAGCATTTATTGACAGGCTGACTAACTGGCTATAGGTAAGAATCTTGCGTTCTGGGATCTGGGATGACAGCCCCTACCTCTGAGAAGTCTACTATCTTTGTTTAAGAATTGTAAATCAAAGACAGCAATTCAGACAGTTAATTGTCTTTCTTCAGGTCAGGTTATTTCTGGAAATAGGATGCTTGGTGTCTTGCCCTGACATCTCAAGTTCCTTGAGAGGATGTGAAATCACTACCCTTCTATAATTCCATTAATATTTTAATGGTCATCTAAGTTAAATGGTTTCTACATAACTGTCATAAAATTATGCAAATTCACAGGCCCAAGCATTTCGAATTCAAGGTAAGTTAACTGCCTATATTTTCATTTTTGAAAACTCATACTCAGATAAAAGTCTTAGGTAAGCATATTCACAGCAATTGACAGAATTATTTGAACAATTATTAATGTAAAGAAAATGATCTCTTGAATTAAAAGGTTACAGAGAATGAGCCCAAGAACTGTCATTTTAAGGTAAGATTGTGCAGGTGTGACTTTTTTCACTCTGCCAGAGCACTTTTGCAAGTCAAACAAGTGGATAAATACCAAAACAGAAGTCATAAAATTATGACTGAGTTCCTTGTTACCATCATTCCAAATGATCTCTTTGCAAACAAGGAGCTTCCTCTTAAACAGATTCTGAGCACAGATGTTCTCTTAAAAGAATCTGTATGTCTTATTGATTATAAAACAGTTACACAAACAAATAGACCAAAAGCACAAGTAGAGCCACATTACCCTAGAATACACACAAATTGCTTCTCAAATTGGGACAGAAGCAAGGAGAAAGCAGGACTAATTTGTTGCACACATTTCAGAGTTTGGAGAGAAGCAGTCAAGATTGTAAGTATTTTCCAACACCTGATTTTTTTAAAAGATTTTATTCATTTATTCATGAGAGACATACAGAGAGAGAGAGGCAGAGATATACAGGCAGAGGGAGAGACAGGATCCATGCAGAGAGCCCAACGTGGGACTCGATCCTGGGACTCCAGGATCACACCCTGGGCTGAAGGCAGGTGCTAAACTGCTAAGCCACCCAGGCTGCTCCCAACACCTGATTTGTAATAGATGCCTGACTTACACTGTAGGCATGTGTCAAATTTGCTTCTTTGACCGAGATGTTTTTTAAAAAGTCATCAAATTATCTTGTCCTTTTGGGCAAACCAGGCGAAACAAATCAATGTAAAGAGTCAAGGGAAAGTTGTGTATAGTTTTGGAAACTCACTATCACTGACTTGATAGTTTTAATTTCCCAGTTCTTTTTTTTAAAATTTATTTTTATTTATTCATTAAAGACACAGAGAGAGAGACACAGAGAGAGAGAGAGAGATTGGCAGAGACACCGGCAGAGAGAGAAGCAGGATCTATGCAGGAAGCCTGATGTGGGACTTGATCCCAGGACTCTGGGATCACGCCCTGAGAAGGCAGATGCTCAACCTCCGAGCCACCCAGGAGTCCCTAATTTCCCAGTTCTTAAAAGAAGCAAAATAAGTGAGTATCGTTGCCATGTATTTTTAGGAACTTTGGGCTGATTGAGGAAACTCTGGAGGTATTTAATTATTGGCAGGGCAAAAGTGACTTTCATTCAGTCATTCAATCATTCTACATTTACTAGCTCCCCTTATGTGCAAACTATCTGAAACAGAAGCATAGACCAGATGTATGTACTGCTTCCTCTCACCTCTCTTCTGCCTACTTGTGGGGTGTCTAAAACATAAAGCTGATTAACCACAGTACAAAACGGAGTGCCCCCCGAGCTACAGGATGTGCATGAGACATTGTAAGTAGAGTTCAGGAGGTAAAGGGAGAGCTTCTCACTGGGCAGATCGGGGAAGGCTTTTTGGAAGATGATGCACATCAGCCCGAAGGACAAAGTGGGTTTCAACAGTGGAGATAGAAAGGAAGATGTAAGAGTCAAGTGGGAGCGCATAAGCAAAGGCACATGGGCAGCCAAGGAAGTTAGGGAAATGGTGAGATTTGCTGAGAACCTACTATAGATAAAGGACAATGCTTGGAATTAAGTCTGAAAAAATAGATTGGACCCCATTCAGCAAAACTTTGAATGCTATGCTGGAGAATTTTAACTTTATTAAATGGGCAATAGGAAGCCATGAAAGGGTCTTGAGGCAGAGAATCGTTTAAGAGATGTAGTTTCAGAATATTAACCTGACAAGAGCACATAGGATATATTAGAGGGAGAAATGGAAGGCAAGGAGCTCAACCAAGAGAAGGTTACTATCCTCCAAGTGACAGACTGAGGACAGCTTTGGGCACCAGAGAGATGTAAATAAAGGGCAGATTCAGAAAACACTGAAGGTAAACATGGGAATGGCCAAAAGAAAGGGAGAGGGGACTAGTATTTATTGATGACATACTACACATGCTACTCCGAACGCTAAATATATAGGATGAGCACATGTCCTTTTCTTGCCATAGTCTGCTTATGCTCTTTCCTCTCCTTTCTTTTCTTTTTTCCTCCTTTCCTTTTCCTTTCTGTTTTCTTTTCTTTTCTTTGATCATGAGATGATTATTAACAATGGCTTCTTTCAATCTCAGTGTGTTCTGGTTTGGACAATACATTACACAATCCTATTTTGTATACTCTTCTTCTTTGCTTCCTCAAAACAATCCTCCAATTTACACCTGAAGAAGCTGAACATCTAGAAGTCGCCCATATCACGTGGCCAGTAGGTGGCAAAGCCTGGATTTGAATCCAGACCTACATTCTGAAATCCTTGAGATTTCTACTATACTTGGTTTCCTACCCCCAACTTAGGACATCTTGTGGTGGGCACAGAGAGGGGGAGGTTCATTAAAAGAAACAGAAATGTTGGAGATAATCAGGTTAGGGTCCATGATGGCTGGTTCTGGTTTGCATGTGTGGTCTGTAAGATCATTAGGGCGCTGGAAAGATTACAGAAGTAGCTTGAGATATTGGCTGAAACTTGGGAGCAAAATCACTCTAGCTACAGATTTGTGAGTTTTCCAAACCAACAGATGCAGGACCTTGGGATTGAATGATGTGGCCATGCTTCAGACTGCAGGACAAAGTTCAGAGCTCAGATGCCTGCAGTGGCTGAGCAGGTCACAGGCATGAGTGAAGGGGCACGTGTGAGACATTCCAGAGTTGCAGGAGGTTTCTGGAGGATTATTTTCATTCCTCCCAGAAATTATTTGCAATTTTGGATAGAAACAATATAGGCATTTAAATATAGTCTATTTTTTAGTGTATGTGCTGCCGAAGTGAGCCAAGTATAGTCTATTTTTTAAATGGTAGTCTATTTCTTAACTTAAAGCTGGTAATTAGAGTAATTTCCAGTATTTAAAAAAATCAAAATTTATTTATTTATAAAGTTATTCTGTTAACAATAAGACTAATTAATAGAACAGAAAATTATAGAGTCACTCAACTTTTGTCCTTTTTTTTTTTTTCCCTAGGAGAGGTCTCAAATGAGAATTTTTTTAAAGTACAATTAGTTCTTATCAGAAGCACTAGCTACATGCAAGTATATTAAAACAAATTGCAGTGCATTTTGGCTGACCTAAACAACGGCCAAATAATTCAGACACCATTGCCAGAAGCATGTCGATGAGGGCAAGGCTGGCAGGGTAGGGGAGAGGAAGCTGGGAGAGGGGAGGTGGAGAGCATTTCATGAAGCAATATGCCCAAGTTTCAAATTTACATACCAGCTTATTACCTTAGGAAAAAAATTTAATTTATTTACAAGAAATAATTACTCCTCTCACCGTTGCTTCACACTTTCAAATTCAAAAGTAAGAAGTGCATGTAAACTTCATGCGCTTACACCAGTGGTTCTCAAACTTTTAAGTGTTAGATCTACTTGGACTTCTTTACTGGAGGACTCATTACATCACAGATTGCAGGGCCACCTCTCAGGACTTTCTGATTCCCTAGGTCTGGGATGGGTTGTGAGAGTTTGTATACTTAACTAGTTCCCTAACGATGCTAGTGTTTCTGGTCCGGGAACCACACTTTGAGAACCTCTGTTCTACACACCAGTGGGCATGCTAGACAGGGGCTGGCTGGCTTCTGCGTTTTTCAGAATTACCGTGGAGCAAAAACATCCACCAAGGCGCTGTTTCTCATGGCACTCTGGAAAATGATTCAACGACATGGCTTGGAAAAGACATCCAACTTTTTGCCTCATTGTCTGTGTTCTGAATCCAACCTAGTTTAATATTTTGGAAAATGTTACCCTTTTCTGTACCGAGCAAAGTAAATATTTTGTCAGTTGTTAAGGATGAGCTGCAGAGTAAGACCTAAAGATGTATCCAAATTCAGCAGGAAAGCTTGGAGCTGCTTTGGAACTTTTTCCAGATTGTGATTTGTAATGTATTTCAGAAGCCAGCAGAAATACCAACCACTCGATCTATTAAGAAAAGGCTGAATGAACCTTTTCACAGCACATTTTTTTTCCACACCAACTCTCATTACGCTTGGCAAAGAAAAGAGAAAGAAGAGAAAAAATGCTTTTCTGTCCATAGGATTTCACCCGAGTATTGTTCTCACATAAAGAACTCAGCAGCAAAGAGTTTTAGAATTGGCAGAAATTTTTAACAATCCCTTTTTGACAATTAAAACAACTAAGGCCCAAGGAAGGTAAGTCATTTGCCTGAGGACCAGACAGTGGAGGAGCTGGAGCTGGAATGAAGCTCAAAGGCTCTTGGCTCCTGGGCCAGCCATTTCCTCACCACAACACACCTCCCATGCAGTAGAATCCTAAGAGACTCATTTTAAAAATAAACAAAAAAACAAATCCTACCAATAGTGTATTTCATGCTGTGCTTTACCCTAAGCCACTTGGGTATAGGTGGCTTTGCATACCAGTGACAATGCTGGGAGCGGACAGGAGAGGTCCTGAAGGGCACTTTTCTCATCTTCCTTGCTCGGCATTTCCTGAATCATCTTCCACTGCAGTGATCTGAGTTTTTAATGTGATGGGTTGGAGGAGATGGTATAGATATTAGTCTCATTATGGTAAGAAAGATAAGCCCCATATTTTGACATAGAAATATGTGGGGAAGACTTAGGGGGACAAAGGGTCTTAGAGATCATCAGGTTCACACATCTCACAAACAGATGAGGAAACTGGTTCTCTGGACCCTAGGAACTTGCCAGGTCTTCAATCTATTCAATGGCAGAGCTCATGCCTGACCACAGATCTCTTGCCCTGCAGCACATTGCCACTTGGACCTTATCATCTTATGTACTATAGTAAAGTATGTTAATTTAAGCCAGAAAGGTACATGCTTCACTGTGAGTCTAGATCCCAAAATACTGAATCTATTCAGTATTTATAAAGAAATATGGTGATAATAACAGCTAACATTTCTTGACCACAACTCTATGCCAGGCACTGTCCTAAGCGCTTTACATAAACTATGCATCTAATCCATCATATCACTGAAGAAGATAGAATACCATAAGGTAGGAAATGGAAATTAAGGATGAAGTGAAATAATGAATGTGAAGCACTCAGAAGGCCTGTGCCATTTTTCCAGGATATGCCATTGTCTATTAAATGTGATAATATAACTCACATTTTTCTCTATTTCTTCAGGTGGACCTAGAAAAAAGTGGATCTAGATAAAAGTTATGAGCCACATGAGATTCAAACACAGGTAATATCCTTGGGAACTAGTTGTCACCGGCAGAGACCACAGAAACCACAGTGTATCTTGGATGAAAATGCCCTCAAAGGTCAACAGCTAAAGGCAGAGACCACAAAAGAACTGAATTAAACAGGTTTGTTCTGGGTCTTAGTTTCAATGAATTCAGGGGGTTTATAAGATTTCTCATCAGCCTTTATCACACCCAAGTTAGAGGGGAAAGTGAATGTAGTATGAAGATGTCATTCACATGAAGGCAGTTTGCAAAAGCAAAACTGATCATTCAAAGCCAGTGGTGAGGACCCAATTTCCTTAATAAGAATGCACAGATCTGGGAATCCCTGGGTGGCTCAGTGGTTTAATGCCTGCCTTCGGCCCAGGGAGTGATCCTGGAGTCCTGGGATGAAGTCCCACATCAGGCTCCTTGCATGGAGCCTGCTTCTCCCTCTGCCTGTGTCTCTGCCTCTCTCTCTCTCTCTCTCTCTCTCTCTGTCTTTCATGAATAAATAAATAAAATCTTTTTTAAAAAAAGAATGCAGATCTACTGGTGAAGGAAAAGAATATCACCCCCAATTAAGATGAAACAACAGTACTACTCATTACAGTAACCAAGGAAGGTTGCCTTGTAAATTGACCACTTGGGAATGTGTGACTTACCAGGACTGGGACACTGGCAAGAAACTGGGGAAATCCAGACAGAATCCACCCTGCTGCTGCTCACTGCCTCTCATGTCTGGCAGCTGGGAAGGATTCATTCTGTTTTGTTACAGAGGGATAAACTAGGATTAATGAGTAGAAAAGACTCATGAAGGTAAATTTTGGCTCAAGAGAACGCTTCTTAGAAATTAGACCATCCAACAATGACTGTGCTGCCAGCTGAGGTGGTGTGTGCTCTGTCGGTGATCAAGGAGAAGTCCTGGGAACACTCAGACAGAGTGCAATTATTGGCATCATAATTTTCATTATTCTTTTAGTCATTATCTAGTGGCATTCCACCAGGTAGATATGGGCACAGATTAGTGTCGAAATGGCTTCACCAAGAGAGGCCAAATAAGTTGCTTTTCAGTTAAACTTGAGTTTGAAGGAAGGTCCTAACATTTACCAATTATATTATTTACAGCTGGTAATTAAACCTCTCTGAGCCTTCCTCAGTTTCCTGGTCTGTACAACAGAGATTACAATAAGTACCTCTCCTGTTCATTTATTCATTTTTCCCATACTTACAAGGCACCTACTGTGGGCCAGGCACTTTTCTAGGTGTTGGGGATTTGGCGATGAACAAGATAGATAAGATCTCCATCGGGTTCACATTTCAGTGTGTGCAGAGAGTCAGAAACTATACAATTAAAGATAAATACAAGCTAACAAGCTGATTAAATACTTATGAATGTAGTAATACACATTGTGAATTAAATAAGACAGGATGTCCAAGATATCTTTAGTTACAATGGTCAAAGAAAACTGCTCCTAGACTTGGTATACAGAATGCCTGGATGGCTCAATGGTTGAGCATCTGACTTTGGCTCAGGGCATGATCCCGGGATCTGGGATTGAGTCCTGCATCGGGCTCCTTCTCCCTCTGCTTATGTTTCTCTCTCTCTCATGAATAAATAAATCTTTATTATTATTAGTCAGGTGTTTTTTTAAAGATTGATTGATTGACTCCTGACACACACACACACACACACACACACACAGAGGCAGAGACACAGGCAGAGGGAGAAGCAGGCTCCAAGCAGGGAGCCCAATGTGGGACCCGATCCCGGGACTCCAGGATCACACCCTGGGCCGAAGGCAGGCACCAGATTGCTGAGTCACCCAGGGGTCCTCATAAATAAATCTTTAAAAAGAAAAAGGAATGTGAGCTACTATAGAATTGGAATAGAATAGGTTCTATATTGGAACCTAAAATAAGAGAAGAAGCCCTTTGACCCCACCAAGCTATACTAGTGTGTCTGGAATGGGTTGGGGTGAGTAGTTCCAGATGAAGTTGATGATGAGGATTAAAGGTGGTAATGTTGGGTGATCTGCCCTGCAGTTCATGTCACACAGGAAACACTCACATTATTCCTACTAAGATAATTCCATGACATATTGATGACCTTGTGTAGTCAGGGCAGATAGGGGCATCTCTTCTCCATTCTTGGACATCCCCAAATGCCTGAACCTCCCCACTCTGCTAATCTCACTACTCTACTAATACCAGTCCAACACTAGCAAAATTTGAGTTTGAACCACTGGAGCGTACAGAATTTCAGAGCTGGAAAAGATCTCGGTCTGTGCATATGTCAATGAACACATCATGATAATGGGTTATCTAAGGGCTCTTTGTAGCAGCCTCTGAAGCCCTCCAAAATGAGAGATTGGGGTGGTTAAGAGGACGGGACACTAGGCCTCCTCCTATTACTTCAACCAGAAGAATTCTACAAGTGTCTGTTTTATATTTTATTTTTCACTTAAAAACTGAGTTGTTTTGCAAAGATATCCCTCCAGTTTGAAAATTATCATTTGAGTCTAGTTTTATAGGTAAGGAAACTGAGTTTCAAAGAGGTAAAATGACACAATCAAGGTCATTCAGCTGGTTTGTGGCCAGTTGGGACGAGGACCTGTCTCCTCACTTCTGATTTAATAATTTATCCATCTGTTTTACTAAATAAAAGGCCTATACTCATCTTTATAGGTATGGAATTTGTTACTGTTCAACTTTATGTGAAACAATCCCCTTTAATAAAAATATATATCTGAGTTCTGATGCTTTGGGAAACAACCCTTCTATTTAATTAATTTTGAACAACAAATGCAGGTCTTGTTTTCAGGATCTAGAGCTCACAGAGGTTTCCTCAGAAAGAAAAGATGTTTCAGATAGAGTCTAGAAGTAAAATTTGAGGTAACAGGATTAGGGAAGAAATTTCTAAAAACAATTTTTTTAGAAGTTGAATTAGTCTTTCCTACCTGAAGGAAAACTAAAGCTAAAAATTGGTGATCTACACTGATTGGTGTAGTTCACTAGAGAATTGATGCAGTTAACTAAAGTGAACTATGGAGTCGAGAGTCAGAAAGTAGCGGAGGCTTAGAAAAACTACAAAAGACTTGATTTGCACAACACTGAGTGAACAAGGATGCCCATTTAGGAATCACTACCTTTGATAGTGGGAACAGCTTATGTTCTATTTAGACTCAAGTTCTGGAGAAGAGGGGGGCCTCTTGGCTACTTTAGAACATCAGAAGCAGGTTTAGAAGACAGAAATAGGCAAAGATACGTAAAGACATGTCAAACACCTGCTTCCAGGACAAGAAGTTGGGCAGGAGAGTTAGGTCAAATAGAGGCAAGTTTCCTAGGAGAGTAACAATGGGGAACTTATGATACTTTTTTCTATTTTGGACTATCAGAGCACCACCGTCATGAAGGATGAGGTCATTTAAAGTGTTTCCTGTATTAGATGACAGTAGTTAAAGAATAAGTTGTCCTCTTTTGGTCAGTTAATGCTGGCAGCTAAAGCAAGGAAATAGGAGCATTTTCACAAGGTCGCAAATCTTCAGAGCTCAAGGTTCTCTCAGAAGAAGGCTAACAGTTTTCTCTTCAAAGGAGAGTAAAGGTGTTCCAAAAAATTCTACAGCTAGATGGAAAAATAAAAAACCCAAATGAGGACAATACTAGCAGTAAGTGTAAGTTACTATCTTCATTCAAACTGCTAAAGAAAAGTAAATTCACAAGTGAGAGAATGCAATTAGTGGACACAAATGAGAAAACATTCACACTAAAATCACAATGAGATGCTGGACTTCCTTCGATTGCATGAGTGCTGACAAGGGTGTAGTGAAGCTGGTGACCTCATGCATTGCAGGAGAGCGGTGTAAATCGATACAGCCCTTCCAGAAAGAAAGCAATTTGGCAACATGTCTTGAGCTATAAACATGGTCAGACCACATGACCAGTAACCCCACTTGTGAGAATCCATCTTAAATAAAAATACGTGAAAAGCTATATCCATAAAGATATTTGTTGGAATAGTGTTTAAAATATTACAAAGTTAGAATGGGCAAAGAATTTCAGTTCAATTCAGCACATGGTAATTGAATACCTACCAGTAGCTGGGTATAATAAAGAAGAGTTCTTTCCTTCAATAATTCATAATCACAACTTAATGCCTATACTCTTTTCAATATTATGCCACCATTGGGAAGGAGGTTATAAAGACACTGAGAGATTATGATGTGTGCAATATATTAAATTTAAAAAGCTGTACACAAACAATATATTTACCTTAATGTTTAGAAGATAAAAGCAAATGAAAAAGCCCTGAACCAAATAAACCAAAATGGTAACAATGGAATCATGAGTCACGTTTTATCTTTATTTTTCTATAATGTTGGTTATATTAACTTTAAGATAAAGAACAATAATAAAAAGGAGAAGAGACACAGAGAAAAATAAAGCAATGATTGAATAAAGATGAAGATTAAGGAGGAAAGTACCAAGCACACTTAAGAATTTTTATTTATTTAAAAATTGCTTTTAGGTGTATATCTTTAGTCATTGATTAGGACTAAGGACTTGTTAATTTTATGAAGTATTTTATTTTAGTAATATTTTATGAACTATTTTATTTTATTGAACCTCACTCAATAGAGACATTCAGAATCCCACATAAATAAGTTCCTAAAATAAAGTATTTTATTTTAGTAATATTTTATGAACTATTTTATTTTATTGAACCTCACTCAATGGAGACATTCAGAATCCCACATAAATAAGTTCCTCTGGGGCAAGAGGTTAGGAAATGCTGCTACCTAAACGTGATAGGCTTCACTCCAAAGGCTTGTTCTTGAAGAACAGGCAAGATTCTCGTGTCCTAACCAAGACAGGAAAAGTGGCTTCTCCTGGCAAACACATTCCTGCAGGTAATGGAGCAGCAGCACCTCTTCAGCAAGGAGGAGAAGTCATATCCAAAGGCAAGGGAGGCCCATGGGGGCAGGGATTTCTAGGTATTCTGAGTCCCCCAAATTAACTGCTCCAATTCCCTGGGCCCTGCTCTTTCCAGGATACCTGAAGACACTGCACATTCAACAAATATTATGATTTAAAATCCCACAGGACTGAGGCAGCTGGGTGGCTCTGTGGGTTATGCCTGGGACACTTGATTTCACAGCTCAGGTTGTGATCTCAGGGTCATGAATGGAGCCTCGCCTCCGGTTCTGTCTGTGCTGGGAGCCTGCTTAAGATTCTCCCTCTCCTGCCCTTCCTCCCCCTGTTCTCTCTTTCTCTCCCCCTCTCTCAAAACAAACAAAAATTCCACAGGATTAAATTTTGCAGGATTTAAATTTTTTATTAAAATAATTCTGAGACCACATAAAAGAATTTTTTTTTTATATGACCATTCTTGGATTTTTCTTGTACCTTGAACCTGGTGTATGTGGTTTTGAGCTCCTCACTCTATTTCTCACCTTAGGGGCCTTGACTATCTCATATCCTTTCCCGTCTTCGATGGCAGTGATAATCCAAAACCTTGCCCTCTCTCCATGAGCAGTTGATGCTAGATGAACACAGATGCATTTAATTAAGTCATTCACCACTGGGTGCCATGAGCTGTTAGAATCACATTCTGGATATCAAATAGGACTTTGCAGTCTACCTAATCTAGGTCAGAGAATCAATTCCTGATTTCTTCATATTTCCCCGAGAGTCTGTTTTCTGAAAACCCACTCCCAGAGTCAATTTCCATATCAAGGATAGTTCTTGGTTATAGGCAACAGAAACTGATTTGATCATAATTTACCCAACAACAACCACCCCCGCCCTCCACACACACACAATATTTAGAAGGGCACCCAGGGCTCATAGAACTAAATGGAGTCTGAAAGATCAGGCTTATAAATTACCAGGAA
Source organism: Vulpes lagopus (assembly GCF_018345385.1). Lineage (NCBI taxonomy): Eukaryota > Metazoa > Chordata > Mammalia > Carnivora > Canidae > Vulpes > Vulpes lagopus. The sequence continues at coordinate 91,887,653 of NC_054825.1, read as the reverse complement.
CAAGAGCTCTAGTGGTGTTGGTTGTGAAAACCAAGCAAAATCTCACTAACTAGCTGGTTCAAATTCTCTGTTAGAAAGAAATTATGAAAAGTAGTGAAAAGAGTAAAAAGATCTTATTCATCTGTGTGTGGTATGGGTAATGAGAAAATCCACCATTGACCTAATTGTGATTTTTATCATGATTTGTGTAACCTTGCATTCTATACTTCTGAGCCTTAATAACACCCTCTGTAAAATGAATAACCAAGTGAGAGCCTGTTTAACTATGGGTCCCTTCTAACTTTCATGATCCTTGAGTTTATACCAACAGTGGGAACCAGTCTACGACTCCTTCTCTCCCGCTCCTAGGCATCTGGGGAGGACGTGCTAAGGAAGTACAGGCCACTTCTGTTAAAACCCTGATATGGCCACAGAATCCTTCTCAACACAGAGCTCCAGATAGCTACTAGCCATCAGCTGGAGTTTGCATAGAACGGGAAATCAATTTGCCATTCCCTGTCTGTACTATATTGTTCTGCTTTCACAGGATGAGCTGAACCAGAAAAGCCAAGATATCCTAAGAGCATCAGGCAAAGTCTTTGCTGAAAAGAATCCTAAAGACTAGCTCGTGCCCTGCTGCTAAACATCAGTTCAGCTTGTAAAATCTCCCTGGTAACACAATACAATAAGGTATCATCCAGTCAGCCTGGAAGTTTCATCATATAATTCAAACACATTTGGGTGAGCTCTCAGTGTGGTATTCTTCATTCAGTTCTTACAAACCATGTTTTTTTGTCCTCCAGTCTCCTTGTCCACACACCTGACGACTGTTCCATTTATATTCTGCTGGAATCCTCCAAACTGAGCATAATAGAACTGAGGGAAACCTAGAAAAGCCCAGGGTCTGATTCACTTGGTCTTCATAATCAAAAGAGTCTGGAAACAGAAATGTCAGAACTTTGTAAAATTCAATCAGGATAAAGTAAGGGAGAAATGGTCTACTGTTTCAAAATGAAGCAGGAGCCTTGATAATTTTTCTCTTCCAAATCAGAAGGTTCATCTCACCAAGTAAGAGGCATTAATTAGGGTTAGATTGTTGAGTCACAAAGACTGGACATCTCCGTACCTTGGAACAGGGATACATAAGTGGCAGCCCATAGGCTCAATCCAGCCCACCGCCTATTTTTGTATATTGAAATTTTTTTTTTTAATTTTTTATTTATTTATGATAGTCACAGAGAGAGAGAGAGAGAGGCAGAGACACAGGCGGAGGGAGAAGCAGGCTCCATGCACCGGGAGCCTGATGTGGGATTCGATCCCGGGTCTCCAGGATCGCACCCTGAGCCAAAGGCAGGCGCCAAACCACTGCGCCACCCAGGGATCCCTGAAATTTTTTTTTTAACACAGTCACTTGAGTGCATGTGTTGTCTGTGGCTGCCTCTACAATGCAACAGCAGAGCAGAGCAGTTAAGACAGAGATGATATGGCCTACAGAGACTAAAAGGCTTATTAACTATCTCTTTGCTAAACAACTTCATAATTTATTTGTAACTTGTAAGTCTGTAAGTTGTTAACTGCTGCCTTCCAGTGTCAATGTAGTTCTCTCACATCAATAAGCCCAGAGGTCAGCAACAGAGGAGTTAAGAAGAGAAGGGACTCCTTTTGTCTCTCTGCTTTGACATCCTTGCACACGGCTTTCCTCATCAATACCACCTTATGGTCCAGAATGGCTTCTGAGACTCTCATTTCCATTTCTAAGATGTAGGCTAGAAGAAAGAGGAAAAAATAGAAAGGTAAAGGGCAGGGGGACCCTCCTGATGACCCCTGAATCAACAGCCTTCCTGAAGTTCCACAGAACATTTCCATTTCCATTTTATTTGGCAGAACTTAGCCATCTGCCCTATCTAGCTGCAAAGGAGACTGGGAAATAAAGATTTAAAAAAGGTTTTTTTTGGTGGCCATGTGCCCAGCTAAAAATAAGTCTATTATTCTGGAGAAAAAAGAGTGTGCACTGAGTTAACAGGTAGTAGTCTTGGCTACAAGACACTAGTAAAATCACCTGTAGCAGATTTACAGGTAATTGATAACCTTGTTCCATTTGGGGGTGGAAGTTTTTGAAGAATGAAGATTTTGTATTCTGGCATTATAAATAGTGCTTCTTTTGTCTTATGTTTAATCACTTGATATATATATATATTAGTCAATATCATTGATTGCTTTAGTTCATTCTGGCTCCTTTTTTTTTTTTAAGATATTATTTATTTATTAATGAGAGACACACAGAGAGAGAGAGAGAGAGAGAGAGGCAGAGACACAGGCAGAGGGAGAAGCAGGCTCCATGCAGGGAGCCTGACGTGGGACTTGATCCCAGGTCTCTAGGATCAGGCCCTGGGCTGAAGGCGGCGCTAAACCACTGAGCCACTTGGGCTGCCCCAGGCCCTTTTTAAAAAAAGATTATTTATTTATTTCAGAGTAGGGGGAGCGGCAGAGGGAGAAAATCTTCAAGCTGACTTCTCACTGAGCATGGATCCTGGGGCAGGGCTCCATCTCATGACCCATGAGATCATGACCCGAGCTGAAACCAAGTCAGATGCTTAAATGACTGATCCTTCCAGGTGCTCCCATTTGGATTCCTTTAATAAAAGTATCAAAAGTATCAAAACAGGGGACCTTTGCACACAAAAGGCCCCTCTTGTCTCAGGCATACCCACTTAAAGCTCTCCTACATTCAAAAAGTATCATACTTTAAAAAAGTATTGAGCATTGGGAGGTTTAAACAACAAACACTTATTTCTCACAGTTCTGGAGTCTAGAAATCCAAGACCAAGTTACCAGGAAATTTATATGTCTGTTGAGGACCTGGTTCCTGGTTCATAGCCAGCCTTCTTCTCACTGGCTTCTTCTCATGTGGTAGAAAGAGAGTTCTTTGGGGTCTCTTTTATAAGAGCACAAATCCAATTCATGAGGGCCCCACTCTCATAGCCTTATCACCCCCAAGGGCTCCACTTCCTTCTACCATTGCCTCTTGGGTTAAGATTTCAACACATGCAGGCTCCATGCAGGAGCCTCTCCCTCTTCCTGTGTCTCTGCCTCTCTCTCTCTCTCTGTATCTCTCATGAATAAATAAATAAAATCTTTAAAAAAAAAGATTTCAACACACGAACTTGGGGGGAACACAAACATTTAGTCCACCACAGTAACTGGCTGATTCACTCATACAACAAGACCTTCTGAGGACCTACACTGTTTCAGGCATGGTGTGAGGCAAAGGCCAAGTGCAATGACTCCTAGTCCCTGTACTCAAGGAGTCTGAGTCAACTAGAGAGAGAGGAACCCCATAGATAACAGCCTTTCAGGGAGAGAAGACTCCTCGGGAAGCTGGTACTGGCCCACCATGGAAAGCACACAGGAAGGTCTTAAGACTTGCACTAAATGCTGTGGAACTAGATGGAAGTACTTTGTAGGGTGATGAACTAGGAGCAAGGGCATTCCAATATGAGGGAGTAGCACTGTAAAGAAATGAAGAGAAGAGAGAGTGGTATGTATAGCGTGGGTGAGCACAGGGTGTGCCAGAAGGAAGGGCCCAAGAGATCATCTAGAGAGGTGGGCATGGATCATTTCCAGAACACAGGGGACCATTGAACACAAAAGGCATGAGTTTCCCCTGGATGGTGATGAGTAGGCACTGAGGTGGTACCACTTAGGAGAGGGACAAGACCAATCTGTGTTTCATAAGGATCATTCAGGTCATAGTGAGAACCGACTGAGGTGGACTGGGGGGTAGGAAGACAGGAGGAGTCTTCCATTCACCCCTTGTCATATATTTTGCAATTGTGTTTAAGTATGATCTCATATCATAGTAGAAGATCCATTTACCCAATGCTACTTAAGCAATAAAATGGATAAAAAGAACCTATATTCCATTTAATCTTCTCATTCTGTGAAGCCCCAACTTACGTGGGAGGTAACGGAGGCTCAGAAAAGTGAAGTGGCTACAATCTCACAGCTAGTGAGTGGCAAAGTGGGGCTTGCATTAAGGTTTTCTGATCCCAAGTCCAGTACTCTTTTTAACAGCATGTTGAGAGCAACAAGCATTCCAGACTCAACCTGTCACCCCTAAATCCAGTCCAGGCAGTACTATTTGCATATCTTGGCAGTAACATATCTTAGTGGCTTTAAATGTAGGAAAACACGGAGGCATTTCCCGTCAGTCACTTTATGAGGCAAGATATCAAGAGTATTTTATTAGGCTTTGGCAAATACTCTTAATAGGAAAAATCAACCATATATTTTATTATTCTTTTGTTCAGTGCTGTGGCAATTATTCAAACGCTATGTTTCTCTACGATTCCAACTTTCTATTTGATTACAGTCCATCTTTCATCATTTATGTGGGGAGTAATAAGAATTCTCAAAATAGACTTGTTTCAAGTTTCAAATCAACTAAATTAAGTAATATTTTTACTTTTTAATTGCTCTTACAGATTTCTGTCTTCTCAGAAAGAACTTTCCAGATATCTGTTCCCTCCCATGACCTCCATGTTTGAGTTAGAGGCTGCCCCTCATTTATTCTGCTATTCTATATTCTGTCAAAACACTTAAAAACCTGCACTGTGATTGTTAGTTTTGTCTTTTTCTCCACTAGGTAGTAAGATCCTTAAAGTCAGCAATAGAATATGTATTTCTCTTTATATCTCCAGGCACTCCAACAGCATTTAATAGCCTAGATAGCATCACTATCTGTACGTTGATTAATAAATGGAGCCACAATATAACTAAACACACAATTATATTTAAAATGGTACTACGATAGAATATTTAACACATTTTCCTTAAAAACCTACCTTTGCTGTAATTTTACTGCAAAGAAGCAGAAGCCCCAGGAATGACGTCAGGGGTGTAGAATCCAGTGTGGCTATTTAAGGCTCCATTTTGACATTTGTTAAGACTTAGGATCACGATGCTTTTTAAGGAGGAGATCCAGAGATGGCTGCTTCGTGCTTCCATTTCTTCCCCTCCATCACATCCCACGCAAGCATAGGCTCTACAGATTAAATCTGCCTTTCTTGGTTTCAAAGCAGAAAGTCTTTCTGTTATGCTGAGCTGCTGCCTTATGAGAATAGATGTTTGCTGGGCAGACAGGCCTTTAAAATTCACTTTAATTTCTATTGTTTGACTGTTCTCTGTGCTGGTACCTCGCCAACGGGAGCCTCTAAGTTTTGGTCCAAATGAGAGCTAAACTCAAGGGCCCCTCTTGTCTCAGGCATACCCACTTAAACCTCTTCTACATTCATACATCTTACCTTTTCTCCTCAAGATTGGATCACCATATGGTCCCACATTTACATTTTATGACTCAGGCTTAAGGCCTGAAGAGGTGTCACCATAAAGTAATGAGATATTTCCCCTAGCATATCAAAACTCATAATCTGGTCAGTCCTTTGCTCAGAACCACCACCTTTCAGAATTGCCTTAGGCCCTTTTCCTATCCATGCCCTCACCAGTCTGGAGCTCTAGATGGTTCTTTCCACCCTGACTTTTCTTCTCTTCCTTGTGGGGCAGAGAGGGGCACAAAACCCAAATCAAACTTTGTGCAGGGCAATGGGGAGCTGAGGGCTGATCATTTTCCTCCCTCCTTTCTGTCCTAGGGCGGTTGGCCTTAGAGGAGTGTGTGTGTGGATTTAAGAAATACAACTGCTGAGCTCCAAAGATTGCAGTATTGCTGAGAAGAGAAGATGGATATGAAAATGAACTGGAATCATTAGGCAAAGTACTTGGTCTTTGAAGATAGGGGGAATTTGAATTATTGGTGGCTTACCATTGCTTCTCAAGCCAGGCCAGTTTTGCTCTCCAGGGGAGATCCAGCAATGGCTGGAGGCATTTTTGGTTCCTCACACTTTGGGGCAGGAAGGGTTATTACTAGTGAGAGGAGGCAATCAATGTTGCTAAACGTCCTGCAATACACCCCCTTCCCCAGAACTAGCCTAAATATTCAATACTGCTTAAACTAAGACATGCTGGCCTAGACAAAGGACATTCAGAACAGGTGTCACACTATAAGAAAGGAGGAAAACATAGAAATTAACTTCTTGTTGGAACTAAAAATAGTCATTCAGATGACATCTCATCAACCTCCCCTCTGCTAATGTTTGCATATGAGGCACTTATGCAGACATTTTCACATATAAATATTCTTTTACTCTTGGCATAGAATATAAGTAGGAGACCTGTGGCTGGCTTTTGGTGCTCCCTGAACTTGGTTAGTCCACTCCAGTAATTTTTTCACTTTTTCAGAATCATATGCTCTGTAGCTCCTTCATGGCACGAGTCACCACAAACATTTGTGCCATTCTTATTTGCAATATGCCTCTCCTACAATGGTATTAAGTTTCACAAGACCGGGGATGGGGTCTATTGTGCATCCCATTTGTTCTAGGATCCAGCCCAGTATGTAGTATATATAGAGGAGGAGAAGGGCAGCTAAGAGAGTAGACGCTGGCATCAAACTGCCTGGGATTCAATCCACACTCCACCTCTAATCCATGGTGCAACATCAGGCAGTCACTTTACTTTTGCCAAGACTTAGTTTCCTCATCTATAAAAACAGGGATACAAGGCGCTTGCCTCATAGGTAAGCTAATATGTGCAAAGTGCTTAATGAATATTTGATGGTGAGTGAAGCCTCAAAAAGCAAACAAAGATGGGGTTGAACATCTGCCTGCAATTCAGCAAAACAGAAAATGAGCAATAAAGACAAATAAAGAAAACACCTGGCTTTGAATTTGCAGGAGTTTCTAAATGTAATATTTTTTTCTTTTTTGCGATGTAACAAATGTGGAAAGCTGTTTATTAATATTTACAGGCAAAAGCAGTGAAAGCCTTAACAGGATATACATCATGGCCATATTGATTTTACTTCACAATAAATGTTCTACTCAGTGTCTCTGCTACGTCCAGTTTTCTCACTATATTTATTACTATAGGTTAATTTCATTTTTTATTGTCTCCTGATAAAAACTGATTTATGGCACTATGGTAAGTCAATCTAAAAAAGAAATTTAGCAGTTTTCTGTGGTTAAACACCACTGGTATAAAAGTTACTTCTTTCTGCATTCTTACATTCTTCTGTATCCTAGGGCTCTTTCAAGCCCACAAAGGGTTTAAATCTTAATTGTTCTGTAATTGATATTTTCTTAAACTTTACTATGCTCTTTAGATTTACTCTCCCTGTGGGTCTCGATCCTTTACTACCCTTCATTTTCTCTTGGTGATTTCCTGGTATATATCTTGCAGAAGCTCCAGAGAGAAGCCTGACTTCTAATCACTCATTCATGCAATTATTCACTTGATACTTAGGAATCACTTATTGAGCACCAGTGTATTCCAAACTCTGCTCCCAGCTTCCAGGATGAGCAGTGAACACACAGGTGGGGCTCTGCCCTCCTGGAGGGGCATCCCTGAGGGCAAAGAAAGACCATAAGAAAATAAAGAAGCAAATGAACAAGGTAATTTCTGATGTTACATGAAGCAAATCAAAGGCATGATTGTATTGATCTTTTTATGGCTGCTATAACAAACTACCAAAACTTGGGGACCTAACACAAAATCTTTGTTATAGTTTCTGGAGGTCAGAAGTCTGACATGGGTTTGCTGGGCTACAATCCTTCTGAGTACTCTAAAGAAGAATGCATTTTATTGCCTTTTCCAGCATCTAGAAGAGACCCTATTCCTTGGTTAGTAGTCCTTTCTTCCATCTTCAGAGCCAGCAATGGCCTGTGGAGTCTTTCTTACATCTCATTGCTCTGACATTGAGTCTTCTGCCTCCCTCTCCCACACCTAAAGGACCTTGTGAGCACACTGGGTCCACATATATACACCTGGATAATCTCCTTACCTTAAGGTCAGCTTATTTATTATTGATGTGCATTCCAGTTACAATCTCAACTACACTCCAGGGAATAGAACATGGGCTTTTCTGGGAGCCATCGGTCCGCCTACTATAATGATATAAGAGGGACTAGAATTTTAGTGTCTTGTTTGCTATCTACATAGAATAGATGTTCAATAAATTCAATACTTAGGAAATAGATCAGAACTATAACATTTGCTTCTTGTTAAATCATCAGAGCTGTGTTTCCTTTACTGCAAAATCAGTAAAGGGTGGAGTGATTTCAGCCAACCTTTCAGGTAAACACACAAAGTTGTGCCAGTGCAGGACTAGGCTCAGGAGGAGACGTGAGGCTATAGAGGAGAAGCTCCCTCTGCATTTCACTGGCTTCTCCTCTGGGGCTGGTTCTAGCCTCATCATTAGGGCATGGCTCTGGTGGTGATCTCTCGGCCCTTCCTCTCACCAGCCCCACTTTCAGAGGGCTCCACTACCTTGATTTCTCTTGGCTGTGACAATTTTCCTGAACTATAAAATGGAAGGTTTTTAAAAAAAATCTTAGGATAAGGAAACTGGATTTTAGAAGAGCTGGGGGAAATATCTGAAATGGTTGAGAAAGGCTTTTTGGTTGGTGAATGTGAGATTAGAGAGTTTTATGGGGTTGCTTTACGCAGTATGAATATGGTGAGTTTAATTTTTAATTTCTGCAGTCTTGTTTGATTTTATGATGCCACTATTTTGCTGGATGCATCCAAAGCACATTGTTCTTCCTCCTCACTAAATTATAGCCTTCTGTTCCTCAAAATGTCTCATAAGAATTAAGCCTTGACAGTCTAACAAGACCTTGCATCGCTGACCCTTCCTGCCCCCCGATTATATAACCGAGTTGGCTGCTTATGTGTCACTTTGCTGCTTTTGTTTGTATTCCATCTATTTTACTCTGGATTCATGGCTGTGTTCTCCATGCAACTGAAAGCTCTCAGCATGAAGGGAGGAAGTGGCCCATTGCTCTTATTTTGCTTGTGCTTCTGCACAATGGCTACAGAGTTCTGTGGCCAAAAGTTGCTGAATCTGATTATTTTAATAAAGGGTGTTGTGTGAAAAAGTTGCAGAAAAATATTAATTTTATTTCCTAGCTAGCTTTTACCTGCACAACCAACCATAGGCCATGTCCACCAGAAATGTTGGGGAATTAGATTTTCAGAGAAAACTGCTAATGCCAAACCACATTTGAACACTTGAGAAGGCCAATTCTACTCATATGAGGATAAAACCCAGCAGTAAAAAAAATAAAAAAATAAAAAATAAATAAAACCCAGCAGTACATTCCTTAGCATACTCTCTCCAGATGTCATTCTCATCTCACTTTATACTAAGTTAGACCTAATTAGAAATTACCATTCACCCAGAAATTTTTATTTCTTTATAGAATGACCACTGAAATCTCTGACCTACATGGTACATCAAATCTGAAATACCCTAAATTAAAGGCATGCCTCTACGAACTGCAATTCTAAGAGGGAAAAATCTAAGCAAAAAAAAAAGTTATGTTTATGCTTAGCAAAATGAGCTGTGAAAAACTGGAAATTTATTTCCTTTGTTTCCTCTCTATTTTTTTCCTTGAACCCATCCTAAGGATTAAATATCAATACAATCTCATTTGTACTGACATTGTACTTTCTTTTGGAATTGAGAACAGGGAAGAACCCACCTTCCATGGCTCAGAAGGCGAGCTCTCTGAGCTTTCATTCTGCCATAGAAGCTCAAAGAACTGGCCACACCTCAGCTCCAAGGACAGCTCCACAGCTGATTACATTGTGTTTATAATGCAAATTGAAGGTGTGTGTGTGTGTGTGTGTGTGTGTGTGTGTGTGTGTGTGTTGTAATGGTTACAGGAATCTAAACTGAAACTTTGCTACATGTAGCTATAATGTTCACTTAGATAATTTCTTTTTTTTGTAAACATAGTTTCTTACAAAATCTTAGCTTGCTGCTGCTATGGAAGCAATGACATTAACAGAAATAACAGTGGTGCCACAAATCTTCAGGGATTTTTTTTTTTTTTAATGGAAAGGAAAATTCTAAAACTAAAAATATACTTTTTCTTTGCAACTATGGGAATACAAACACCAGAAAAACACAAGAGGACTATATAATTGGGACATGGGAGGTACGCTATCTGCCAGTTTTAGGGAAAGGACAATCATGGGATGGAATCTAAGTCTTAGTCATTACAACTTGGTCAAAAGAGAAAAAAATCTGCATTCACAGAAGAAATGATATCTGAGAGGGAGAGACAGCTTCCTCAATTTGCTCCTCCACACACTGTTTGCATTACTCTTATGGGGTAGGGGGTGTTCACCCTAATACCTCCTGAGTTTATATTACTTATGACATCATAAACCCTGCCCCCTGGCATACAGTTATTAAACACAGATAACCACCTACCGCAGAGATACTATTGCCTATTTATTTTAACTATTAATCTTAATTGATATTTATTTTACAGAATCCATGGAAAAAAGTCCAGATCTAAAATTATTTGAAATAATAAAATACCTTCTTCTTTATCTCGGCCGTGAACATTGACACCAGTTGGATTTGAAGGCCTATTATTAGGATCAGTGGGCTAGCTCATTTAAATTGGCCTCTATTAGCACTATCAGCAAAGACCATGACATGGTTTTCTGCAGGCTCAAACATAATGATCTTTTGATTATAGCTGTAAATTATTTATATCAAAAAATTCATAAGACTTGGTTACTGAAAAATTTTTTTCCCATGTCCTTTTTTTTCTTTTATATCTTTTGCTTTCTATGGATCTTAAAAGTTTTAGGGCATTATACATAGAAATGTCACTTTCTGTATTTTTAAATTCACCGTAAGGCTAAGGGAAGTTTACAATAAAAAAGCAAAAAACTGGCCTGTGTTTCTCTTATCAAATAGATATTCAATACCCCTGGAGATTGAAGAAGAGGAGAATGGGATGTATGCCCTCTGGTAGCAGGCTGAAGTAGCATTTTCATTTCTCATTTCCAAAGTTGAATATATTCTAGCATGAATGTTTTTATTCCACTAAATTTTACATCAGTTAATTGATTTAACAAAATACGATTCCAGATTTTTGTAATAGGGAAAATGTGATGGTTAAAGATTGAAGACTACATTGAGAAAGAAAGAATAATTGTTACTTAAAATAGGTCCAGAATGACCCCATGCCAGAGTTACATCAGCACTGCACTGAAGAAAAGTTGCCTCCTCACTATTTACAATGGATAGTGAAGAATTCAATTTTAATTTTTGCAGCTGGAGCCATGTCATACATGTGGCTATGTCAGTTTGCATTGAAGTCTGAATCTGACAACATGACTATATAAACACTTGGAGCCAGCAGAAACTTAAAAATAAAAGTTGTGGAACAACATAGCCAGATATCTGGGTCATTGAAAAGATTCAATAAATGGATAGATAGAGACAATGACTAATGGTTTAGAGGAGTGAAATTAGAGAACAATTATAGTGCATTTCCATTGGTAAGTTTATCAAACACTGATTCCTCAAGTACTTTGCGATCCATAAATTCTCATGGTCTATGCTTTCTTTCTGCCCTGGAATCTGTAGTTTATTAAAGACTTTAGTTTGGGGAGTTCTTTGCTGCTGGCTGAAAGAACGCATGCATGCCCTGGGGTGTTATAATAGCACATTAGTGCAACATTACATTAATCAATGGCACCACAGACATATACTATTTTAAAAAGAAAACAACTGCAAAATCCACATATGTGTTGTCTGGGCAAGTGAGATTCTGACTTGGCAAAACGTCACATTCCAAATTCAGCCATCCTGAAATAAATCCAATTTGTACACTTTACATCAACAATGGAAAACACTGATTGAGCAAAGGTAAGGTATTTATGCATCCATCATTTATCACCGGAATATATAATACAAAAAGAATGAGACGTGATGCCAAAGAGAAACATTCCTTTAACATTAATTAGCAAGCTTCTAAAGATACTAATCAAAAGGATACACACAGGCAGATCTGAGTCAATCAACACAATCCAACAGCTCTGTGTATACAACAGGAGCCAAGCCACAAGCACTACAGTTTTGAACACCTGCCAGAATGTCACCCTCATGTGGCTCTGTGTTTTTATCCAGAAGAGGCTTGGAAGAGATTATCTGGATAATTTGTACAAAGCGGATTTCACGTTTTGCTACTCAGGCCTAGGTTCATGACTGGTCTGCTCAATCCTTTAAGCATGGACTGGGAATGAAGCCACAGACGGGCTCATTTTCCAGGGAGACTAATTACCTGCCCATAGACCTGTACTACACCAGTATGCTGCTTCATGGGGTACATGAAAGGCACTGGAAATATGAGCCAAGAACCTTGCAGTGACTTCAGACTAAAGTCTGGTGAGGCATGCCTCTGGTGAAACCAGTGAAGATACATGATCAGAATGAGGAAACAATCCAAAGGTAAAATATATGGTAAGTGAGTGGCTAGTCTAATTTCCATTATATGAAACTTCCCTTCCACTAGCTAGCCTTGGATTACTTGATCTCTCTGAAAATAACTCCTTTCACTTTCTCTTGTTTTTATCTGAAAGTCTATCTTCTCTCTGGAACTCTTTCTCTTTGTGCTTATCTCCACAGAAGACATACTTCTCCGCCATTCTAAGGACAATCCTTGACCTTTGTTGTCAACCTGGACTCCTCATATTGTTCAGAATCTTGTTCCATCAATTGTTTCTGTGGGACATTAAAGAAGACTATAAATTCTGTGTTGTTCCTCTTGTTGAGAGGTGGCATCAAGCTCCTTTCCCCTTGAATCCAATTTTGCCTATGGACTTTGGTCGATCAATAAGATGCAGAGGAAGTAATGCTCTGGGCTTTTGAGGCCAGCCCTTAAGAAGCCTTGCAATTTTTCCTGGACCTCCTGGGAGTACAAGTGGCCACTTAAGAAGCAGGAGACTGGTGAAGACATATGTAGGTGCTCTGGTCAACAGCCCCAGCTGAACACAGCCATCCAGCCATCCCCATCAAGGCACAAGACATAGTGAAGACTATGTCTTCAGTGAAGACCAGCTGAAGACTACTGAGTGGTGGAGTACTTCACTCCCCTGAGTAAAGACCACTCTGTTGATACTATGTGGAACAGAAAAATCACCCAGCTACGCACTGCCTCAATTCCAGGTCTACAAACTCCTGATATAGTATGGTTGTTGTTTTTGAAAGTCACCGAGTATTGGGGTAGTATGTTATGCAGCAATCAATGATGGAACAGAGTTCTCTTCATTTTTCCTTTTTCATCAGTTCTTTACCCTCTATCTGATAGAAATCTGCCCAGTTCTTCCAGTGTAAAACCCTCCCTCAATCCTACCATATAATACAATAAAGCTCTGCTCTCCTCAATGGTAACCATCTTCAAAAGACTAGTCTATACCACTGCTTCTGTGTCCTCATTTCCCACTCTTTAAACACACAGCAATCTGGTGTTCACAATCTTCATTCTAAAATGGCAGGATTTCAATGTTGGAAGGGACCTTAAAGGCCGCGTCATCCAGCCATATGTTCTCTCCTGAATTCCCCTCCATAAGGTCCCTTCTTAGTAGTAGGCGTCTTGACGATGCTCTAACAACTCAAGGAATGCAACACTTGGTGCCACCCAAGGATGCTCATTCTATCTTTAGATGTCTAAGATTATGAGGAAGTTCTCTCTGATTCTGCACAGAATTCTTTCTCTGTAAAGCTGCCATCCACTGGTCCTAGTTCTCTTGCTCCTAATTTTATAGAAAAAGCCTAACCTCTCCAATTTGGAGACAGCTGAAATCACCAAGGTAAGACATGAGTTAGGTGGTGGCAGAGGAGATGGAGAGCAAAGAATGTATCTTATGTTTATTCCAGTTGAAGACATTTTACGGTTACTTAAATCTGGATGCACCTCAAATCTATGTATAAAGTCACAGGGTGAATCCTATAGTCACTTTTTTTATCTTTCTCCAACGTCATTTAATTTAAATCTTGAACTGCCATTCTATGTAGTTGTGGGAAATGTGGAGACCACATAGACAGAATGATACAGCACAAATGATGGTTTAGGTGGTTTACTGTGAGGTCAGACTGCGGGGCTAGAATCCTGGCTGCAGTATTTTCTGGCTGTGCGACCTTGAGTAGCTCAGCTACTAAAACTATGGCTTCTTCCAGGGAAACTCAGTTCAGTTCAGTTCTCTCATAGTCAGATTCAAAATTCAAACAGTCAGATTAGGATTTTGCCCTTTCTTCTCTTTTTCCTACGGTAGGACCTGAATTCTAAGAAGACCCATATGTGCCCTGGCATCAGGAAGGAGACATCCAGTCTGCTAGCCCCCATTTCTGCTGATCTCTGCTGGGGGTGTTGGCCCACACTGTTATGCCACTGACATGGCTTCTGTTTCCACAGACTCCAGCACATGGAATCCACATCACATCAGCTGACGGTGTCCCTTCTGCAGGACACTGAGGCCTTTGGGAATCCCTCCCAGGGCAGCCTCTGGGGACACAGGGAATTTTAAGATATTTTCCATGTAGCCTAAACATCTCAACTAGTCTTTGCTGCTTTTCCATTCCACCATCATGCTGCTGCAAGATTTCCCTATTAGGTGGGGCCTCTCCTGGAATGACAACTGGACACAAACCCAGGTCCTCTGGGATTTCCCCAAATGCTTCTGGGGTTTCTGTTTTCTCTCATCTCCAGGAGCACCAGGGCATGGCGTACCTTCTCAGGGTACTTCAGCATCTCGACCTCAGATTCTTCTGCTCATAGCTAAAATGTCATTTCCTGTGGAACACGAGGTTTCTCCGACCTCACCCTTCATTCTCCTGAACTCTACAAAATTGTCAGGCTTTGGCTCTTGATGGGCGAAGCAAACTTTGAAGGCATTTTTTCAAGTTTATCTTTGGAAATATTCGGTCTTGTAATTAACAAAGCAAAACAGAAGAAAATCAAAACCAACCCTGGCTCCAGAATCTCTGTCACATGACCCAACTGTACAAGTCAATAGCCAAGAATTTGCTTCTTTGTTTTCTGCAATTAGCTTGTCCCTGAAGCTAAAAGCCTCAGAGATACGAGGTAAAAGAGAATTACCAAGAAGGAGAAAACATTGGTTAGAATTTTAAAAGCCAGTCCCATTATAACTACACTTGATTTGGTAGTGCTTACTTTATTCCTGAAAGCTGTCATTAAATTAAATTGATGGTACATCTTACATCAGAGGCACAGTAGGAATGAGAGGGAAAAGTAATTCAGAGGTAGTTTCTGGGCAACTTGGTGTAAGGGGTGGTGAAGAGGGTGCAAAGCCAGAACTGAATAACCTGGATTTAAATGCTAGGTGTTCCTGAGCAAGTTACTAACTTCCTCATCTGTTAAGTACTAATAGGAATAAAAATATACTCATAGTTCCTATGAGGATCACACAAATTCCCTCATGGAGAGAACACTGGAACTGTGTCTGGAACAAAGCAGATAACCAAGTAACATTAGTTATTATTCTGTGTTGGTTGTGGAGACAGGTATAGAGGTGAGGAGAATTCTACTTATCAGATTTATCAGATTTACAGCTAACTTGCTAGTTCCTGAGATGGAACTAGACACATGTTCTTCTTCCTCCAAATCATTATGCCCATCCACTGGGAACCTAGACTCATAAAGCATGGATAGAAATGCCCGCCCTCCCTAGGAATGGAAAGTTTCCCCAGTTCCTCACCAAAGAAGAGAAGTAGGGTTACTTTTTTTCACCATTCTAGGCAGAGTAGAGAGTGTAGAGAAGTCCACAGCCCATGGATTTCTAATCTGATTGACAGAAAAACAGCCTCTGCATCTCTTAGATGATTTGAGGAGTCACCTCTACTTAGAGAGCCCCTGGGGCTAGTCCTGACTGTAAGTGACCCACAAAATCCTTTACAATTTATAGCTTAAATTCAACCACAAATTTAAATTTATAGCCAGCACTGGTGCCTAAATCAAACTGCTATGTTGCAATGAAGTTATGTGGGTAAGCTTTATTTTTATGGCTTACAACACTTTAGTTACTTTAGGGAACAGGCTAGGGATCAAAGGACATCTCATAACAAAGCAGTATTTGCTTGGGCTTCCTAGTGGAATTGTCCTGTGGACCTTTTGCAAATAAAATGATTCACCTTATGGGCTGGAATAGCAATATGTAGATGGTAGTGACATCTACTGAAATGGAGAACAGGGAGGTACGTGGGAGTAATCCAAATTCAGTTTTGGATGTGTGACACAAAAAATACCTACGAGAAATCTGAGTGGAGGTATCAGGCAGGTCCAGAACTCAAATGAGATATCAATATGAGAGTTATGTCCACTTTTGTTGGGTGAAATCATAGAACAAGAAAAACACCTTCAGGAGATTGTAGGAAGAAAAAATCCAGGATTGGTCCCAAGACACTGCAATATATAAACGCTTAGGAGAGGAGGAACCTGCAAAGAAAATGAAAAGCAGCCGCCAGGAGAAAACCAGAAGCCAAGAAGAGAGAGTTCCAAGGAAGAGGAAGTGGCTTGTTAGGTAAAATACTGCTTAATGAGTCAAGGGAAGTAAGGAGTAAAATATGGTCATGGAATCAGTCAACATGGTGACTATGAACCCTCCATATTGAACTGGAAGCAGTTTAGGTGGAGTGGTAGCAGGATTCTGATTTAGAGTGAGTTACAGAGTGAACGGGAGTCAGGCAGTGGAGACAATCTGTGGGGACAACTCTGTGGAGAAGCTTAGGCTGAAAGAAGTGGAGAGAGAAAGTAGAGATAGGTAAGCTCTGTGAGCAAAAGGGGTGCCAACAATTCAGTAGGCAGAGAGGGACAAGGATACAGAGGTGATCACGTCAGGGATTCGTGTTGTTTTTAACATCGCCTGAAATCATTCTGCTGTTTTCACAGTGCTGTTGTTGTCATAGTCCTCTACTCTAACAAAACTGGCCTTAAAAAATTCTTTATTCTCTTCAGTAGCGGATTCCTCATCTATCTACAGCTGCAGCTAGCAGTGTATGCAGCTGACTACCCACGCTAACCTCTCTGTGCTCCAACACTGTATCTGGAGATGGGCAGCTCATGTGCAGTCTCACCAGGGTCTCAAAAACAACATATTCCTATAAAGGGAGAAATTTTCCCATCCAGGCCTCTTTGCTCCCCTATTTCCTTTAATGGGGCATCCAGATACTCACACTTAAAACCATATTTTCCTTTTCTGTCATCAGGAAGCCATCTCATATTCTCTGGCTTGGAGCCTTTTTCTTGGTGGTCCCTTGCCCAGACCACTTTCCCTACCACTTCCATCTGTCAAAAACCTACCCATCCTTTAAAGCTTATGACATGTGATCCAGGAAACTCCACTGATCCTTCTAATTTGATGTGATCTCCTAACAGTTAAGCCCTTTTGTGTGCTTCTCTTCAATTAGATTTATTGGAGAAACTGTCTTATCTGCCTGATTAGACTTTAAACTTACTAATTTTTGCATCCCTGCATCACTAGATACAGGCACTCACCAACTTTTGTTTAACTGGCTCAAAAGCAAATTAATAAATTCTTTACATGAAATGAGGGGTTTTTTTCCAGTTGTATGCATGCAGAATAAATAATACACTGGAAACTTAAGAATGCACTCAAATGGAGTGCAGAAGTGAGCTCATATGAACATTAGGGCACTGCCAAAAACTGCTTTTCTTTCCTGGAACAAGTATTTATTTAACTTTTTATTATGGTATGGAGTATTTCAAATATACATAAAAGTAGAAAGAACAGCATAATGAACCCCCATGAACCTATGATCCGGTTGCAACAACTCACAATATCTTCTCAATCTGATTTTATCTATTCATCAATCCCTCTTATTTCTTCCTGAAGTATTTTAAAGCAAACTCCAGACATCATATCATTTCACTTATATACCTCAGTAAAAATCTCTACCAGATGAAATTTGGTTTATTATTTAATCACATGTCAAACCTAATGAAATTAATTCTAATTACTTAATATGATTTAATATCTAGTTTTTGGTCATATGTCCTCAATTTGTTGCAATCATTTTATCCAGAGAATACTTAATACTTATAGCCCATTTAAAGGCAATTTAGTTTTAGACATTAACTCTTGATTCTTTTAGCATATGTGCTGGAAGAGGTTAAGGAAAAAGGAGATACTCAATTTCTGAATTACTTACTTTCGTTGATTCATTTCCTTCTCTCTTCAGCTACTGCTATTTTATATCTTACTCACTATCATGTTCATAAAAAAATGGGAAGGAAAAGAAAGTGTGGCAGAAGCTATTATTTATTGGTTCCCCAATATCTTTTGTCCCCTTTCTCTGGAAGAATATAAGTATCATCACAAGGCTAAAGATGACATTTCCTAGACTCTGTTGCAGTTAGATAGTCACAGGACCATGCAACTTTTTGAGGTCAAGTGATGTGTGCAATTTCTGGGTCATGCCTTTAACTGGAAAGCTGTGTGCTGGCTCTTCCCTTATACCCCCTTTTTAATGGCTTAAATGCAGATGTAGTGTGGTAAGCTAACTGCCACCAAGCAGATGATGAACAACCCTAGAGGATCCAGAAGCAACCAGAGCCCTAGTTGACCTCATCAGGAAGAGTTGGCCTGCCAACCTGCAGACCATCAGTTTTAAAGTACTGTTATTTTGGTGTCTGTTAAAACAGCTGTCCTGATATCTTAATTAGGTTAGAAGGTAAAACTCAACAATGTCAGTATTATAAATCAAATGAAAGTTTTCTAGAAATCTAATGAGAGTTTCTGTTCCCTACATCACAGTCAAATGCTCTTTACGTACGTTTCCAATTATTACTAGCTATCATTCCAGTCTGGAAGCATGATAATCAACTGACATTAATTAACTTATTGTATACCACAACAAGCAGCAAAGTAGAAAGACTGGCTGGATTTGATTCTAGACAAATTTAACCTTCCCTGCTACTTCCTAGCTATGAAGAAGTTATTAAAACTATGTGACACTTTAAATATCTTCAAAATGGGAGTAACAGAGTTCCCTTGAAGATTAATTAGAGAGAATAAATAAGTCTGCATCCATCAGAGGAGGGAACACAGTACTTGGCACAGAAAGGTATCCAGAAAATGTTAATTTCATTCCCTTCGGCTCCATGTGTACATAAGTCCTAAGGGTCTGATATTTTCCAATAATCTACTATTCTATAGTCATTCATGTCTCTAGTACTTACCCCAAACAGCAAGAGTTATTGAACACTGATAGTGGCCCTGAGATTTACAAGGCCAACACACTTACAGATGAAAACCTTCTTCGAAGCATTATATGGTGCTTAGAAAGAAGCAGTGTATTAGTGTGATACTAGACGATAGAGCACACTACCCTCTCATCTCAGGGTTTGTCTCCTTTGTGTAACACAGAGGTTCCCAGAGCATGAGGCTCTGCTCCATCCAGTTATTCAAGGGTCTGGACTGGCAGAGTCACTGGCCAGCCTGATAACAAGGGATGGGAGGATTATGTGGGAGGCATTTACAGGCCAGGCCAGGAAGTGATTTCATAACTTCCCCTCACATTCCACTCTCCCTGAGTCTTACCCTGAGACCTAACTGCAAGGGATGCTGGCAATTGTGGTCTGGTGAGTGCCCAGGAAGAAGAGACATAAATGTGGGGATCAGCTAGCAGGATCTGTCATAAGCAGTTACCCTGAAAGAATTTACTCAACTATTTTATTTAGCTTCGACTTGACTACTGGGAGAATACACTTAGAAAATCTTGGCCAAAACCTCGAAAAGCAGTGTCTCACCAAAATCCTTGCATGATACAAGAAATGAATTTAGGGAAGATTTTTTTTTTTTTTTTTTAAGAATTGATCAGGCAAAAATCTCCTGAACACTTCAAAGCGACTTCAGTAATACTAATCACTTAAAAAAAAAAAAAAAAGTTTTAAGGACAGAAAACCTAAATCATTTTAGTCAGAAAACGACTCAAGCATTGGATCATTTTTCTCTAGGAAAAAACAAGCACTTTTGTTTAGCGAAGGATTTGAACTTCTAAGGGATTTTCAAGAGTCATTAACTTCACGTCTTTTCCTAAACAATGGTGTCCTAGTTACTGGACCAACAGCACACAGGTGGCCCAGAAACCACACATGCATTGGTCACAGCCTCTGTGAGAGTCTCTCAGACACATGGCGAAACCTGCTAAGAGGCTGCAGACGATTATGTTTCATTATAATGATATTTCCAGAAATAAAGAGAATTACACATTAATAAAGCAATGGAACTATGCGGGTAACCATGACAACTGCTGCAAATTTAATAACATTTTATACTCCTCAAGAGTTTCTTTTCTTTTCTTTTTTTTTTTTTATTGCCAGAAAAATGAGAGAAGTTCTGACAAAGAGCTAAGAAGCACTATGTCTCTCATCTGTACCCTCACAGTTCCAAAGATGTCACGGGTATGCTCAGCATGTGATAATATTGACTTCACAGCAGCCTCTGGAAACGCCCCTCCTGGTTCCCACATGTCTATTTATCTTGAAAGATGGTTACAGCCTGGAGCCCACAGTCCAGTGTCTTTAAATGACATCTGGTCAGAGAACTGCTTCTCCAAGTCCCATTTCATTTGTTTTCAAAATACACTTCTCTTTTTGGTTCTCACCAAAGCCAATGGCTCTCATACATGTCTACAGAAATTTCTGGAGTTTCCTAAATAACAAAATCAAATTTTGAAACATTTTATTTTTTAAAAGATTTTATTTTTAAGTAATTTCTACAGCCAACCTGCAGCTCTAACTCACAATCCCGAGATCAAGCATCACACTCTACCGACTCAGCCCGCCAGGCGCCACTTAGAACATTTAAAAAAAAGACATAATCTAAATTATGCCGCCTTCCAATTAATCAAATCATCTTTCTGCTTTTGTTGTGCTGACAAATGAGAAGTCACAAATGAGAAGGATTATTTTAAAGTTTCCCTTCCTCCTTCCTCAACTCAATAAGTACATAAACAAATAATTCTTTTTTTTTAAAGATTATTTATTTATTTATTCATAGAGACACACAGAGAGAGAGAGAGAGAGGTAGAGACACAGGCAGAGGGAGAAGCAGGCACCATGCAGAGACCCTGACGTGGGACTCGATCTAGGGTCTCCAGGATCACGCCCTGCGCTGCAGGCGGCGCTAAACCGCTGCACCACCAGGGCTGCCCCAAGTAATTGTTTTTAACATTCTTCTGCATGATCGCCTATGATCTGGCCTTATCGTGTACAGATTAACATTCAGGTCAATACAGAAGATATATCCCGGATGATGGTACCTTCGGTGGCAGAGAGAAGACCAAAGGCCAATCCCAGGTAGCTGGGAAGCTTCTGACCCTCCTAAAGACCTATGTCAGAAATAGTGTCTCTTTCACTGGGAGAAAATGATAGTCTCGAGGGGTTGAGGTCGTCAAGGAAAAATTATCCATCCCTCAGGTACTGTTACTCCATACTCCATCTGCCCATGTTTCTGGTTCAGGTGAAAAACGAAGCAGTTCATCTTCCCTCACTCCCAAAGCGCCATATAGGTGAGATTATGTTATTGTTTTTCACTATTTAGGCAGGCTCCTCTTCTCTCTGTGGCTCGTCCCCATTTTGCAGCCTCTGGGCAGGGCAGTTTGTCTTGCCTCTGCTTTCCTCCACCTGGGCTGCCTTTCCTTCCTTTCCCCATCTCTCTAACATGTAAATCAGACCTTCTTCCTCACTCAAGCCTTTTCCATGATTTATCATTTCTGAAAGATAAAACCTAAACTAGTTTTTGGTACATAGGGCTCTTGCAGATCTCACTCCCTGCTTCCTTCTCTAACCACACCTCCATGGATGCCTCATTTTTTATTCTGCTCCCAGATAATCCAGTTATTTTGAGTCCCTAAACTTAGCATGAATGGAAGCTGTTCCCCACATCATCACATCTGCTCTAAACTTTCAATTTCAGCTCCCCAAAAGTAGTCCCTGGAAATCTTCCCTCTTCTACCCCTTCTCGGAGCTTCAATGGTCTCTCCCTTGACCGGCTGTTCTTTAGAGGAACAAAACCAGTGTGGTGGTCCCAGGCACAAGAGTTAAGCAAATATATGTAGGGCAAATACCTGCAAAAGCATTAATCTCTTACTGTGACTCTCCTCATTCCCTGGGGAGGCCCAATAGTTCTATTCACAATGGAGCATCTATTCTTCCAGCGTGAATGGACAGAGAGGATCCTATTTCTTTGTCTTTACACTCTGGAGAGTCACAGATGTGCCTGGACAGCCTGGGGTGCTGCTCCTGGAAGAAGTCATGACTAGGAGTAGCTGGGGGTCACCTGCCAAGAGGTAGAGGGATCTAGCACATGTCTTGACCCTACTAGGATCCTGGAGTTACTGCAGGCTGGGGGCAGGGCAAGGGCCATCCCAGAAGGATAAAGACTTAGGTTTCTGTCCATATATTAAACTGTATAACTTGAAATTTTCCAAATAATTAGGTGGGATAAAGAGATTTCTAAGGGGTTGTAACCCATTCACTAAAGTTATGATGTCCTCATGAGATTACACCTCATAAATAAGAATAGCCATTGGCATGTGACTCTTCAAAGCCTCATGGTCAATAGAGCATGGGATGGGAGGGAAGGGTAATTCCCTTATAAATCACGTGTGAGTCTTCCCAGTCTTCTGCATTTTACTGATCATACCTGAAGCAATTTATTTCTCTTGTATAATCCTTTCTCTTCCTCTACTTTTTTCTTCTATCTCTTGCCAACTCACCATGAGGAAGGTTATTTCCTTGCTTTCCCCTTAACTGCCTAAAGCCTCTAATCCTGAGTTTCTACTTCTGTGAAATGGGAGTAATAATAGGGTTGTGAGGATTAAGAAGACAGTATCTAGAAAGTGCTTAGCACAGCAAGCAAGAGGATGTAATGCATGTTAGCTGTGAGCATTGTCCTTTATATTCCACTTATGAATGGTAAACAGAAGGAAATACAAGAAATAAATCACTAGTAAGGAAAAGAAAAGTAGTAAGTCTGATGATACAATTAACATATAAAGGCAAAGCCATCGACTTCTTTGTCCTCTTTAAAATAACCAGACCTATACTTCTGAATTGCTACACTGAGTAAACCATCAATCAATGCCCAGGGTGGTGGAAACCAACACAATGAAGAATCTGACTAAAAAAAATGGTGGGAAAGACGGAGAGAAAACTATATTGGAAGCCACAAATAAGTTGGCTTTTTTTTTAAAATTTCAACTTTATTCGGCCAATGTGTTCAATTTCAATATTATGGCAGAAATGCCTGAAGAACTGTCAACATTTGATTCACCTCAAGCATCCTTCGCTATCTCCCAGTCTGGATATGGGGGTGGTGGTGTGTCCTTGTTCTTCCTGCTGCAGACCACAGGCCACAGAGGAAGTCACAGAGCACAGAGGTACAGAGGTATAGAGAGAGAAGGGAGCTGCCCATATCTGTCCTGGGTCTCAGGCAGTCACTGCTTATTGTCCAGCTGCAATAGGGTCTATGCTGTGGCAGACACCAGAAGTCCCTGTTTAACCAAACAATTCAAGAGACATGCTCAGTCACAGCAACACTGGCATGAGGTAAGAGGGATCACATCTATTCTGACTTAGTTCCTCTCCACATGGGACAGGAATCTTCAGGGAGTCCTGATCAAGTTACAACAGACATCCTAACATCCAAAAATGTCCAAAAAAATACCACAGATGGAATTTTAAAATAAGTGATAGTATAAACCTCACAGAAAGGAGACACTGCCAGCATGAGGTTCCAAATGTTTCAGTGAGCACTCTGGAGAAAATGACATATGAAAAAGTACATCACATTTAGCAACAAAAAAGATGGACCATAAAATAGGCTGGCCTTGAGAGAAATCCCTTTCCAAAAACTGAAAAGCAAACAGAAAAAAATGGGCTTATTTTTAATTTTTAAAAAGTTTTTAATTCCAGTTAGTTAACGTACAGTGCTCTACTAATTTCAGGTATACAATATAGTAATTTAGTAGTTCTGTACATCACCAGGTGCTCATAACAAGTGCCCTTTTTAATTCCCATCATCTATTTCATCCCCCCCCCCCCTGCCATCTCCCCCTCTGGTAAGCATCAGTTCTCTATAATCAAGAGTTTTTTTCTTGATTTGTCTCTTTCTCTCTCTTTTTTTCCCCTTTGCTCATTTGTTTTGTTTCTTAAATTCCACACATGAATGAAATCATACGGCATTCTCCATTCATGTCTTTGTAAATGGCAAGATTTCATTTTTATGGCTGAATAATATTCCAGTGTATGTATATACCACTTCTTCTTTATCCATTCATCAATCAATGGACACTTGGGTTGCTTCCATATCTTGGTTATTGTAAATAATGTTGCTATAAACATAGGGGTGCATGTATCCCTTTGAATTAGTGTTTTGTATTCTTTGGGTAAATATTCAGTAGTGCAATTGCTAGGTCATAGAGTAGTTCTATTTTTAACTTTTTTAGGAACCATTATACTGTTTTCCACAGTGACTGCACCAGTTTGCATTCCCACCAAAAGTGCATGAGGGTTCCTTTTTCACCACATCCTCGCTAATACCTGTTATTTTTGTGTTGTTGATTTTAGCCATTCTGACAGGTGTGAGGTGAGATCTCACTGTAGTTTTGATATGTATTTCCCTGATGGTTAGTGATGATGAACATCTTTTCATGTGTTTGTTGGTCATCTGGATGTCTTTTTTTGGATAAATGTCTGTTCATGCCTTCTGCCCATTTTTAATTGGATTACTTTTTTCGGGGGGATGTTGAGTTTTTTAAGTACTTTATATGTCCTAGATGCTAACCCTTTATTTTATATGCCATTTGCAAATATCTTCTCCCATTCAGTAGGTTGTCTTTTAGTTTTTTTAATCCTTTTTAATCGTTTTCTGCTGTGCAGAAGCTTTTTATTTTTATTTTTTTTAAGATTTTATTTATTTGACAGAGAGAGAGAGAGAGAGAGAGAGAGAGAATATGCAGGGGGAGCTGCAGGTAGAGGGAGAGAAAGGGAGAAGCAGGCTCCTCATGGAGCAGGGAGCCCAATGCAGGGCTCTATCCCAGGACCCTGGAATCATGACCCGAGCTGAAGGCAGATGCTTAACTGATTGATCCAGCCAGGAACCCCATGTGCAGAAGCTTCTTATTTTGATGTAGTCTAATAATTTATTTTTGCTTTTGTTTCCCTTGCCTTGGGAGCCATATCTAGAAAAAAGGGGCTAAGACTAATGTCAAAGAGGTTACTGCCTATCCTCTCTTCTAGGATTTTTATGGTTTTTAGTCTCACATCTAGGTCTGAAAAAGAGAGGTTTAAATTTATGTGTGTATTAGAATGAAGTGTTGCTTCAAAAACTGCATTTCCAATCGATGTCCCTTCTTTATGGTGAGGATCTACGGAGTACACTAAATGTGGCATCAGAGGAGAAGTGGAAGCTCGCATTAACAAAAAGGAACATGCCAGCATCAGGAGATACAACATTGTTTTCACTATTAAATTCTAGGAGATTACTGCATAGATACTTACATAAAAAATACCGAGTAAACTAATAGGCTATATCTCCAGAGTGATTTTGTAAAACAGGCAGGTCAGACTGGCAGAAAATGCCTGGAGTAATATCAGCTTGACTTGTACTCAGGTTCTGCTGCAGAGTGTTAGACCATCTCGGACACATTTTTAATTTCTGAGTCTCAGCTCCTCATCTGTGAGATGGTGATAATAGTCCCTACTCCTCAGGGTCACTCTAAAGATAAAATGAGGCAGTAGAAGTAAGTAGCTGGCCCATGCCAGGTATTTAATAAGGATTTTGCCTTCCCATCCCCAGGTCTATCCTATACAGATCTTCATTATTCCTTGTGCAGATGTATGGATTTTAATATTTGTATTGTAATATTTCATAAAAATAGATGAATCACAGGTCATCTACTTATACAATTATTTCTTTACCTCCCCCACTAGATTATAAACTTCACGAGGAGTGGGGTTCTGACAGTTTCCTCCTAGCATAAGTGGTAAGGAGCATATCACACATAGTACCTGTGGCATCAGTATTTGTTGTAGGAAGGAAAGAAGACTTTTTTATTGAGGACTTACTAATATGGTCTAAGAGTGTTGCTTTTTGGTGATCAGCTTAAAGCATATATGTGGCTTTAGAGACTCTCCAGGGAGAATGGTTGCTGCTCCTTTGACTAGCGCTCTCAAATATCAACATTAGATGTTCTGAACATTCACAGGCTCCTTAGATTAAATCTGCTTTCTCTCCAGCACCAGCAAGTGAAAAGTTTTAAATGACTCAAAAATGGATTTTATTGCTTTTATGTTCTTTTGATCTACAAATTTTCAACAGTATAGTGTATTTATCACTGAAAATGCACAACCATTCAGTTTCAAAACAGAATGAGGACAGATTACAAGCTAGCTTCGAAAATTAATTACCACTTATATAACAAAATTTTTGTGGTAAAATATGTTCTCAGTTCCAAATGACTAGCTCATGAATGAACTTTTAAAACCCAAACCACGTGTACTTCAGAGTTGTCTACAACACACTGATGAGATACTATGAAAGATTTATCTTTATAATGTCATTAATTTTTTTTAAAATGCAATCTAAGTAAAATCTGAAATCTCTTTTTTTCCTTCCTTCTTCCCTCCCTGCCTCCCACCCATCCCTTCCCTCCCCTCCTTGTGTGTCCCAAACACAGTTAAAAAAAAAAAAAGTCCCTGTATTCCAAGCTGCATTGGCAGAAGAAGCTCCAAAAAAGTGTTAAGACTGTGACTCACCTCATTGTAATTCTGCTTATAGAGTTTATGGAAAAGGAATGAAATCCAAGAAAATAAAATAAAACTTTAAAAATCCCACTGATAAGCAAAAATCCTTTCTGTAGGAAATAGAGTTATATAAAAAGATTTATATTTTGTTTCATATAACTCAGAGGAAACCCATGTGCCCTGTTAACTGCCACCTCTAATTAGTTACAGAACATTTAACTCCATAAATATTTTTAAGGATTAATGATAATTGACACATGTATTATGCCTTTAATCTTTTAAGAAATGTTAATATTGACTCTTTTTCCTAGAATTTGGGATGGCGCCAGTATTTTGTCCCAGTTGAAAAAGAAGCAGAGATGCCATCTTGTAAGCAGCCCCTTAATGGTTAAGTCAGCCTGGTAATGTACGTTGGCCTGGGTCTGTCTCTTTGCCACATCCTCCACTTAGCTCAGCTCCAGCCATCGCCAGGGTTATTTCCCTCTTTGTGTTCTTCCATTAACCACTTTTTTTTTTAAGATTTTATTTATTTATGCATGAGAGACATAGAGAAAGAGAGAGAGAAAGGTAGAGACACAGGCAGAGAGAGAAGCAGGCTCCATGCAAGGAGTCTGATGTGGGACTTGATCCTGGGTCTCCAGGATCCCACCCTGGGCCGAAGGTGGGCTAAACCACTGAGCCACCGGGGCTGCCCCAATTAACCACTTTCATTGAACCCCAAGGAAGCCTACAGACTAATGAATTCAAGGATTCTCAGACTAGGCTGTGCTTCCCCAACCATGTGGGCAAGTATGATGAAGAATACAGATGGTGTACAGGTCCAATCCTGGGTTGAAACCATCAGAACCTCTGAGCATGAGACTTGGGCCAATCAGGGTTGATCAACCTTAGTGTAACTTTAGTGGAAATGGAACAGCATTATTCAGACTCTAACAAATGGAGGTTGACTTTTAAAGGAAGAGAGGAGCTTTTGAGGGGGAATCTGTAAAGGTCAATTTTATGTGTCAACTCTACTGGGCCACAGGATGCCCAGGTATTTGGTTAAACATTATTCTGGGTGTGTCTGTGAGGGTGTTTCTGGATGAGATTAACATTTGAATCAGTAGGCTGAGTAAAGCAGATTGGCCTCCCCAGTGGAAGTGGGCATCATCCAATTCACTGACAGCCTAAATAGAATCACAGGATGAAGAAGGAAGAATCTACTCTCTGTCTATCTTCAATCTAGGGGCCTTCTCCTGCCCTGAGACTCAGGCTTCGACTAGAACTTCCGCCATCAGCTTTCCTGCTTCTCAGCCCTTTGAGTTTGAATGGAAGCTGTACCATCAGCTCTCCTGCGTCTTCAGCTTATCAACTACAGATCTCGGTGCTTTTCAGCCCTAAAAATCACATGAGCCAATTCCTTATATGTATATACAAACAGACACATATGTGCATGCATGTGCATGTGCACACACACATATCCTACTGATTGTGTTTCTCTGAAGAACCCTGAATAATACAAGATCATATTTCTTTCAACCATGTGTGCTAGTATAAATATGTATAAAGGTGCACAGACAATATTTGAGAGATATTTTATAACAATAAGACAAGGAAGCAGAGGGCAAAGTGCCATCATGTTAAAATAAAGATTGGGAAACTCCCTACCTAGGGCTTTGGAAAGAAGGCTCCTGTTTAATTGGAAGGAGCAGTGCAGGGATGCAGAATGAAGTTTGTTTTTTATAAGAAAACACTTTACATTCTTTTCACATACATATAAATAATCTCACATGATTCTAAAAAATAGGCTGGTGAGACTGTGAATATAGTTTAAAGGTGAAGGTATTGTCTGATGGTATTGAATCATGATAAGCTCCCTACTTCTTTGTTATCTAAAATGTTTACTGAAAAGATAAAAGAAAAATATCATCAGTAAGAGAAAGGCAGTGCTGAGTGCCAAAGTCAGTGGGATGCAAGGACACAAGGATTCTCAGGGCGTCAGAAGCTTATCAGCCTGGGCCTTCTTTTTTCATTCTGTCTCTTGGTTTCTGTGAGCTGTGGTCTATGATCTTCAGTACCAGAAATCCTGATGTTCCTTATGGCTGATGCTCCCCACTGCATTTGCCTATTTTTGTCACCCTTCTTTGATCTCTATATCTCTTTTTCATCCCTTCTTTATTTAAGCAATTGATTAGTGCTTTAGGAAATAGACTAACAATCAGTCATATTAATGTGATGGGGCTCTAAGCTAGGGATGAGGATTATTTTGGAAAATGTGTTCTTCAATAAAAACATTTAAAAGTGAAAAAAAAAGTGTAGTACTGCAATTTAGAGAAAATCACCTAAATATAGATAAAGAAAATAGGGTAAGATAATGATATCTTTCTGAGTTTCCTATGTCAGAACTTTTCAGTCAAACTTACCACACACAAGCAATTGGGGAAAAAAAAATCACAAATGAATACTTTAGCATATAACCCTAAGAAAAATCTAATGAAAAATCACCAAGCTGGATTTCAATACAAATTGTTGCATACAAAACCTGTTTTGCAAAAATGTTACTGGTTTTAATGTAAGTTGTTACGTAAAATGTGAAAAGTTTTACAACTATATTCTGTAATTTGGACTTTTAGTTTAGTTTCATGGCTTATTTATATAATTCTACAAAATGATGAGTCTGGAAGGCTTGAGCTTATAAGGGAAAAATGCCTTTACTTTAGTGATTCCAGTTTAAACTTACAGAAATATCAAATTACTTATTGAAAAAAAAATCCCAGATGAAGTAAAAAGGAATGTTCTGAGAAGTTGCCTTTGACAGTTACGTTGTCTTGATCTTATAGATGTTTGTTTCTCAGGATTACTTAGTGAAGATTATCAGCATTTTAAAAATAAGAATGGCCAGCGGTCTTTAACAATCTCGTCAGAGAGTTCTAATGGTTGAATCTTTTTTTTTTTTTTAAGAAGTATCTAATCTAATTTTGTATAAAAATCTGAGAGCAAACAAATGAAGAAGGAAGATAATTATTTAAAAATGAATGAAGAGAATATGACTTGCTCCTCACTGTTCTTCCAACATCCCACCTTGACTGCCCCGACCTTGGACTGTCTCTGCTACCTGTGATTGTAGAAGCGAAGTCACATGACAGAACACGAGGAGGATCTTTCCTAATGATATGAGTCCGGGTGCCTGATCTCTGACTTCCAAATAAGGTTAAAGCATAGCTTCATCATCCAGATCCTGAAATGTCAGCCAACTTCACCAGCATGAGAAGCGCAATCAAAAAAAGACACTGTGCACCAACAGAAATACATCAGTCACTAAAATGGAAAGCCATATAGCAACAGCTGATGTCAACGCCGATGAACATTTTTAAACAACGACAACAGACTACTACATGGATGTGTCTACCAAGATAAAGGAACGTTCTCCTCCTAGAGCCTAAATCTGGTGAGTAGGAATCATATCAACTGGGCAGTAAACTGCATACGGAGAGGTACTCTTCCTACCATCTTTTCTTTACCCACTAATACCATCTTCACGCCCACCTGTAGCTTACTCTTCATCTTTTGAAAAATATTCCTTTTATTTATTCATGAGAGACAGAGAGAGAGAGAGAGAGAGAGAGAGGCAGAGACATGGGCAGAGGAAGAAGCAGGCTCCCTATGGGGAGCCCAATGCAAGACTTGATCCTAGGACCCCAGGATTGCGCCCTAAACCGAATGCAGACGCTCAACCACTGAGCCACCCAGGTGTCCCACTCTTCCATTTTTTTTTAAGATGTACATATATGTTTTAGAAGGAGTGTGGAGGGACAGAGGGAGAGGGAGAGAATCTCACGCCAACTCCCTGCTGAGGGCAGAGCCCGAATCTCATGACTTGAGATTATGACCTGGGCCAAAATCAAAAGTCACTTAACTGACTGAGCTACTCAGGCGCCCCTCAGCTTACCCTTCATTTTAAACTCCCATGTCCTTATTTACACTTGGACCCTTTGAGCATCTTCCTTTCCTCCAGAGAATGTTTGAAACAAAAACACCTAAGGAAAACAACATCGGGATGCCAATTTTCACCATTACCTAATTTTTCCAACGTGTTACAAAGTGCAACTCATAAAATCAAGAGGGAGCATCATTCTTTGTGTGTGTTAAACACTCATGGTAAAGCAATACCAAATGAAGGAGCCAAGTTTTGACAACGCTGCAGAGACCCTTCTGGAAATCGCTTGTGAAATGGCACTCCTTGAAGGCCCATAATTCATTAACTTGGCAACACTCCCTTTCAAGGTCATTTCCAAATGCTCGTCTTGTGCAGAGCAGCATGCGTGGAGCAGCACTAGCATGGCACCAGGTCAACCCATTAGTCATTGCTGGAGTCAGCCTTCTGTGGAGAGGCAGCCTGCTTCAAAGTCAGATGGGCTTTTGAAAAGCATGCCAAAAAAACTTTCAGATTTGAAATGTTATAGAGAAGAAGGTCACAACATCTTTTCATTGCCTACTATCCTTGCAGAAGGTTGCTTTTCATATTTTTATGCAAATATTAAAATCTACCCAGTGTGAAAACCAGGTTAAAAAATGTGGTGAGTTTGCGCATATGTCTTCAATTGAGCATGGTGCTGAGTGCCAAACTTCAACCAAGCTGATCAGACTGTAGGTCTGTGTAAAAGCCTACAGTCGTGGAATCTAGTTGCTATAGCTGCAAATTAAACAAATAAATGAGACACCATGGAATGCAGCAAAATATCTGTGGTCTGATTAGTTCGTATTTGCCATATGTGTGAATATTAGCAGTCAAATTCTGAGCTTAAGCAAAGTTCTTTACAGTAGATGCAAGTGAGGGGAAAATGCTTAAAAATAAATAAGAGAGATCTGAATCCTATGTCCAAGGATAAATATCTTACCTTTTATATAAACTTTTAAGGAATTTCATTAGCTTTTTATGTGATGAGTATATACAAATTTGATGTTGCTAAAAATATAGATTTCCACCCAAACATTTTTCCTTGCAGCTTTAGACAGAGTTTGACACTAGCTTCTTACCTATTATATGATAATAAGTTAAAATCATTAGCTATAAGGAAACTTTATCTTACATTTTCCATAAGATTCCTATCCTATCCTATTTGAAGGGACTTCTGTTTATTGAACCTATTATGTGGCAGGTACTGTGCTATGTACTTCCACAGTCAATCTCAGGAATTCCTGCAACAAGCTGTAAGTTCCTCACTAGTGGAATTCAGTAGAGAAATTTCAAAAGATCATTGAACAGAGAATTTTATTCTGACTAACCTCTTAAATTACTTACACTAAACCCTTTTCATAGAATGATAGAACCAGAAAAAGCTTGAGAGGTCATTTGACTCAGCTGCCCTTTTGAGGTGGCTCACATGTCTTCATCTACTAGAAAAACTGCATACAGAAACAGAGTGGCTTTGGGGGTTAACCTGGTATGAGAAAGAGAAGGGAACAAAAAAGACACTCTATTGTGTGTGGCAGCAGGGCAGATATAGAAAAGGATGTTTACTAACATCAGTCTTTTTATCCTAACACATATAGATAGTAGCAGTGTGAGGAGTAGCATTTGTACATATAAGATAATTTGATATATTACCAGGTCACATGAATTAATGTATTTGATAAGGATGAAAGGAGTTGCCTTAAGGGGAAATATTTCCATCCACCAGGGCTAATCCTTGCAACTACGTTAAAACACCTTAATTAGATCGTTAAGGGCAAGCTCATTCTCTGAATATGGATATGGTAAAACAATAGGAAAAAGTCGCTCCTGCTTCGAAGAAAAGGAAAATAATCTAAAATGCCAGGAATGTTTATCACTCTAAAATGTCTTGAAATATGTTTGCAAAATATTAATGACAATTCATGTTTAAAGGCATCTATACACTAGATGTTAACAAAGCTCCATAGAGAGAGGCCCTAGGTACGGTAAGTGTGATGGGGTCCATTAGCCTAGTACCCTACTCCCAGCTGGGACATTGGCTAGCTGTGCAAGCCTGGACAAGTTATCATGCTGCACACTTGAAAGCCAGCATATATATATATATATATATATATATATATATATATATATATATATAAAAGAGGGGTGGTCACTTCTGTGATATAAGGGAGAGTCGATGCATGAGTGGTCTTGGAGGAGGAGGGTTTTTTTTTTTTTTTTTTTTTTTTTTTTTTTTTAGGAGGAGGGTTTTGACAGAGAACTGAGGGCTAGGTGGACACTCGGTCCTGGGGAAGCCCCATCTTAACCACAAACAGGCTCAGGGAAGTTAACCAGTATTCGTAAAGGAGTAGGCAGTTTGGAGACAAATTTGGTAGTTTAGGTTCAGATTCAAATAGAAAAAAAGAAAAAGTTGAGTTGAGCATTTCCTGGTGGGTTGCCACAATCTTTCCTTGCTTTTCTTTCTTCACTTTTCAATATGACTCAGATAAAGGAGCACGTGGACAAGATGAGGATTCTTATCATCTTCATGATCTGGTGTGAACATAAGGATTTGGGACAACGATTCCGGACTCCCAGAAAAGTTTCTTCCCCCATTTTATCTAAATGTGATCAACACAAAGACCCCTCGGGATCTCTAGATATCTAGAATCCAGCCAAATTGGGAAACATCAATACCTACCCTTCCTAGGTGAGTTTTGTCCCCAAGCCTACCATCCACCTGTTGCCCATATCATTTTATAACCCTTTCCCTTACCAGATCCCTTGTCCGAGAACTCTCTCTTCACTATATGTATTGCATTAATTTCCTATTTCTCCATCCCTGGATTCGGTGATAATTTTCAGTGGCCAATACTGCTGTCTGCTCTTCCCTTCTGCTACCACATATATCATTTTTATCTAATACTTGTCTTGACCTAAGGAATGAACCATCCTCTCTGCAGATGATTACAAGGTGTTTAAAATTTACTGCTCTGAAAAATCAGTTATTTTGTTACTGACTTTATTCACAGCCCTGGCCTCCAAAGAAGCTCAACTCAATGGCACAAACTTAGGCACCTCAATTCAAAATGGAGTTTTATAAATCAATCATTTTATTAAATTCCAAAATATCCATTTAACTATCCTTAAAATCATAGTACTGTAGCCTCCCCAGAGTCCATGATGTATTTGAATTGAATTTGATGGAATTCACTAGGGATGCACCTAAGGATCCTATTTTGTATATATAAAAAAAAATAACAACAATTCCAAATCTTAGCTAAACCACACACTGGTCAGGTAAACACTATATGCAAGAGTTAATGGAGCTCGGACAATGCTAATAAGCCAATAGCGATGGCTAAATTGCTCTGCTGTGCTCTTGTCAAATCATATGAAACTGTAAAAACAAATCTAGACAAGCTGAAGCCTAGGTAGAGGAGACCAAGCATGATGGTAAAGGGCCTGTATACCATGTTCTCTGTAAATGTTTATAGAGTGTGCAATAATGCCAGAGAGTATGCTAGGTTCTGGAGGAAAAGATGAAGGAAAAAAAGCAACATTTGCTGCCCTTTATGGCCTCATAGCCCATTAGGGTAATAATTACTAAATAAATAAATAATAATCAAACAATGTGATAAGTGAATTCATAGGTGTTACGACAAAGAGTTCTGAGTGCAGGGAGAAGGGACCTGCTCAGATGCCTAGGAGATTCAGGACCGCTTCATTCACAGGTGGTGTCTGAGAAAGGAATGTAGCAAGGAGCCATCAGAACTTTAGCTCTTCTTGATAGGTAAGAGAGGCAGCAATGAGAAGAAAGTTCTGGTGAGGAGGGAGTAGGAGGCAGGGAGATAAGAGATGAGCCTATTGCCTCAGTTCATTGGGAAGATGATGAAGCCTTGAACTAAAGTCAGGATGGTGGAGATGAGGAGGCTGGGGCAGCTTTGGGAGCTACTTTGGAGGGGACTAGGACTCTATTAGGACTCGTCAGCTAACTGTGAGGTATGTGGTAGCAAGAGGAGCTTTTAGACACTTCTGCCATTATGAAAGTGGCAACATGAGATGGGTAACAAGATGAGAGGAGGGGTTAACATATGAATTTGTTTCAGTATGTTCATCTCAAGGCACTCGCCTCAAATGCTGAGTACAATGCTCCTTGGAAGTTAGACCAGGAAGTACAGACTTGGAATGGCCCATATAACAGAAATTATGGGGAAGAGTGAGATCCTCTCAGAAGAGAACATGAAGAGAACAAAGACAGCTAGTATTTGAATCCTGCAGAATGGATGAATGGACTGGGCAGATTTGAACTGGAGGGAAAAACAGAAGGTTCAGTTCCTTAAGAGAGTCTTCCCTAAGCTGGAAACTCCATGATTTTGGTCCACTGTTGAAGCTCCATCATTGGACATGCTCAGGTAGAGACCTGAAAGGGAATTTGACAAGATATTGTTCAGAGAATTGAGGTATCACATGGTGTATGGAACAGATGGTCTTTAGAAACACTTCCCAAGTTTTAAGATGCTAGGATTCTGTGTCTCTATGATCGGAAATGCAGCTTTGTTTTTCCACTTCACTTTCTTTGGCAGCTATCACTGATGCTTGCTGAGGTTGGAGCTTCAATTAAAAGAGAACTGGAAAGGATAGCAGGATGGACTTCTGCCAAGGAGTTGGGTCTGTGGCTAATGAATGATCTGTTTGTGGTAATGAAGAAGGAAGCCAGTTCCTAAGACAACACCTTCGGGTCTAGCCCTACCTCTCCCTCAACTATAAAGAACTAAGGCAAATGAATGGGAAACATATGAATGAAGTTTACTTTGAAATATCTATGGATTTAAGGATTAGGGGTAAAAGAACTTGAGTAAACCACACTTTGGGTTTTGCTGACCCCAAAAATATCTGAATAAAATTTATAGACCTTTAGATGAACTTAAACTACTGCTAGGCCTGCTCATCTATTCAGTGAAGTAAGAAAAAGGGCAGAGTGTAAGCCAAATAGTATTAGTCTTGAATTCTATCCTGAGGTGGAATATTAGCTCTACAAAGGAATTTGTGATGTCAGAAAACTGCTTTTAAAAAGCCATGGAAGAGGCTGTCTATCTTCCAGTGGATAGTCTTTCCTCCTTTATCGAATATTAGTTGACCATAAAGTTGAGGGTCTACTTCTGGATTCTATATTATGTTCCATTCATCTATGTGTCTGTTTTTGTGCCAGTACCACACTGTCTTGATGACCACAGCTTTGTAGTACAACCTGAAATCTGGCATTGTGATGCCCCCAGATATGGTTTTCTTTTTTAAAATTCCCCTGGCTATTCGGGGTCTTTTCTGATTCCACAAAAATCTTAAAATAATTTGTTCTAACTCTCTGAAGAAAGTCCATGGTATTTTGATAGGGACTGCATTAAATGTGTAAATTGCCCTGGGTAACATTGACATTTTCACAATATTAATTCTGCCAATCCATGAGCATGGAATATTTTTCCATCTCTTTGTGTCTTCCTCAATTTCTTTCAGAAGTGTTCTATAGTTTTTAGGGTATAGATCCTTTACCTCTTTGGTTAGGTTTATTCCTAGACTATCCACTGGAAGAAAGACAGTCTCTTCAATAAATGGTGCTGGGAAAATTGGACATCCACATGCAGAAGAATGAAACTAGACCACTCTCTTTCACCATACACAAAGATAAACTCAAAATGAATGAAAGATCTAAATGTGAGACAAGATTCCATCAAAATCCTAGAGGAGAACACAGGCAACACCCTTTTTGAACTTGGCCACAGCAACTTCTTGCAAGATACAGCCACGATGGCAAAAGAAACAAAAGCAAAAATGAACTATTGGGACTTCATCAAGATAAGAAGCTTTTGCACAGCAAACGATACAGTCAACAAAACTCAAAGACAACCTACAGAATGGGAGAAGATATTTACAAATGACGTATCAGATAAAGGGCTAGTTTCCAAGATCTATAAAGAACTTATTAAACTCAACAGCAAAGGAACAAACAATCCAATCATGAAATGGGCAAAAGACATGAAGAGAAATCTCACAGAGGAAGACATAGACATGCTCAACAAGCACATGAGAAAATGCTCCGCATCACTTGCCATCAGGGAAATACAAATCAAAACCACAATGAGATACCACCTCACACCAGCGAGAATGGGGAAAATTAACAAGGCAGGAAACCACAAATGTTGGAGAGGATGCGGAGAAAAGGGAACCCTCTTACACTGTTGGTGGGAATGTGAACTGGTGCAGCCACTCTGGAAAACTGTGTGGAGGTTCCTCAAAGAGTTAAAAATAGACCTGCCCTATGACCCAGCAATTGCACTGGTGGGGATTTACCCCAAAGATACAGATGCAATGAAACGCCGGGACACCCGCACCCCGATGTTTCTAGCAGCAATGTCCACAATAGCCAAACTGTGGAAGGAGCCTCAATGTCCATCAAAAAATGAATGGATAAAGAAGATGTGGTCTATGTATACAATGGAATATTACTCAGCCATTAGAAATGACAAATACCCACCATTTGCTTCGACATGGATGGAACTGGAGGGTATTATGCTGAGTGCAGTAAGTCAATTGGAGAAGGACAAACAGTGTATGTTCTCATTCATTTGGAGAATATAAATAATAGTGAAAGGGAATAGAGGGGAAGGGAGAAGAAATGGGTCGGAAATAGCAGAAAGGGAGACAGAACATGGAGGACTCCTAACTCTGGGAAACAAACTAGGGGTGGTGGAAGGGGAGGAGGGAGGGGGTGGGGGTGACTGGGTGGTGGGCACTGAGGTGGGCATGTGACGGGATGAGCAATGGGTGTTACTCTGTATGTTGGCAAATTGAACACCAATAAAAAATAAATTTATTATTAAAAAAATTTAAAAAATAAAATAAAAAGCCATGGCCTATTACCCTAGAGAAAAAACTACTAATACCCAGATAAAATGACCAATATATGGAAGAGCTTTCCAATAAATATGATCCAGGCATTTCTATTTACCTGGCCTGTAAGTCTCAGACATTCCAGGGACAACGCTGTGTTCTTTGGACATCATTTCAGGCCTTCTCAGGCAGTAGTAGCAATATGATACATACGAACCAGTAAGACCCTCAGAAGGGATAGCAGGCTATGTATATAAGATTTTACTGCAGTGCAGCTGAGATTGAAGAGTGAAGTAAAATACAAGTTAGGAAAAAAGTGAATAGTTTGGGGTTGCATTCTCTGTCAACTACTATGAAAAGGAAAACACAAAGAGTAGGAAAAAAAGGCAAGAGAAAACATGGACATAGAATATCAGTAAAATTCACATTGATGCAACAAATAATCACTGATTTCCATTATGTAGAAGCACTGTTTGAAGCACTTGGGATAAGCGAGTAACTGAAATGAAGATCCCTGCCCTTATGAAAATTATATTCTAGCAGAAGGACATGGGCAATAAGCCATAAATACAACATGAAAGTAAAACAATATAAGATGTCAAGGATGGTAAGTACCACGATAGGGACAAAGAGCAGGGTAAGGGAACGCTGGGGACATGGGGGTAGCTGGCAATACCTTCACAG
This sequence comes from Vulpes lagopus, assembly GCF_018345385.1. Lineage (NCBI taxonomy): Eukaryota > Metazoa > Chordata > Mammalia > Carnivora > Canidae > Vulpes > Vulpes lagopus. Next base: position 91,849,481 of record NC_054825.1, on the reverse strand, counting down.
TGAGCCTTACTGAGAAGGTGAGCCTGAGCAAATGAAAATTCACAAGGAGAAAGCTATGATCAGTAAAATGAAATGTGAAAAAGCTTACACATGAGAACCATATGCAGTAACTCTGAAAGTATCTGCCTCACTGGATGGAACTCTCCTTCTTGCTTCTGGGTCTTTGGGGTCTTATTTGTTTTCTTTAGGAGGTCCATTGGGAGTCTTAGAAAGTGGTTCCCAAGAAATTTCTGACCTCTGTTCCAGTCTTACTTTTATTTTTGAAAATTTCCAGATATCTTCCAGTTACTTTAGAATATATTGGGAAAATGAGAAAGGTCAGTTTTTTCATATGAAAAAGAAGATTGTCTTCTCTTGTCCAACAGCTTATTTTGTGAAATATCCACTATCAGGGTGGCACAGACTCCATAGGTCATGAAATGCATAATCTCTGTGGCCCAGAACTGGAAACTTCCCATAAGTTGTGTTATTTAACAAAAGAATAACGTCAAATCTGAGTTCCTGCAAAACCAGTGATCATCCAAAGAGTATTTAATGCCTTCTCTTTTGGGAAAGATAAATGTACAAAAACTTTAGTAATTACCAAATGTCAAAATAATATTGAACAGAATAAATAGTTGCCTAAATTAAAGTTCTCTTGAGGATCAGTTACATACAACAACTGTCAAATCAAGCACGAAGAGAGGTGGGGTTTATTTTTTTATCTCCTTATAAATTATATGGGGAATGAACAACTGCTGTGATTATAAGAATATCTAGGTCATGTATGCTTAAAGATCTGTGATGATGATAATAATAATAATATCCAAACTTCTGCAGTGCTTGGCATTCTCAAAGCATTTTATAAACATTAATTAGGTCTTCACTAAGCAGAGACACTGTCTCATTGTTGGTTTTTCCTGTTACAGCATTGCTGAGAATCTGCAATTTTAATGGAGTTTAGATATTTCTTTATTTATTGCTTTTAATGTATATTTATTCCATTGACAATGCTTTAAACTTCTAATCAGCAGAAGAGAAAGGTTCAGTGATCTATTTTTGCAGCCAAGAAACAGGCCAGAGTAACAACAGTGCTTCTTCTTATCAGAGTGAACACAGCCTACCAGAGACTACTCTGTTGCTTTGTGGACTTGTTTTCCTATTCACTTTCTTTTACCTCAAACATGACATTTCTACCCTTTAGAAGTGTGAGTATTTTTCTCATCCTAGCAGGGTATTTTGCATTTCATAGGTTTTCAACAAATGTTTGCTAGATTAAATTAATTCAAACCTTAGCCCTCACGGTTGCAGCCATGCAGACCCCAACCACGACTGTCCATGACCATTCTTGTGACATTTTGAAAACGGACTCATTTTGCTGATATCTCTAGATATAGAGAAAGATATAAATGTAAACATGACATTCTTCCAAGTTTGGTTTGTTTGTTTTTAGAGAGAGAGCACAGAGAGGGAGAGGGAGAAAGAGAATCTTAAGCACACAGGGCTCCATCTCACCACCCTGAGATCAGGACCTGAGCTGAAATCAAGAATCCAATACTTAACCGACTGAGCCACTCAGGTGCCCCAACATTCTTCCAACTTTCAGAAACAAACACATAAATATACTCTTAATCACCAATGCTTAATGAATGCCTAATGGGCATCATGTGCTGTTCAAACTGCTGGAAATACAAAAATAAATAGGGCTGCAGGGATAGAATAGTTCTTGATTTTTGGAGACTGAAGTGATTCCAGTTAAATGTTTTATATTTTATAGGCTGATATTTTTATTTATAATAAATTAAAATTTTGTGTGTATGTAACTGCTATGTTAATAGAGCCTGGAGATAAGATGGCAGTTATAGAGCGAGGTTGTATTACTGTTGTAACTCATCTATTTACCCATTTCCTCTTCTCTTCTCCAAAAAAATTCTAAGACTGCTTGCTGGGAGAAAAGAGGTATACAATAGAAAGGAAGAGATAGGATACTTCCCTTTAGTTACAATCCTAACTTATGGGTACTTTAGAATAAATCAAAAGGAAAGTCCTGGGAATTTCAAATCCTGTCTGTTTTCTTTCATGCCTGGTTTCTTGTACTAATTTTGTGCTGGGCAGTTGAGTGCTGTAAATTCAAGACTGACTTGGTGATGTCTTCTTAAGTGGTGCCATGACAGACTGATAAACTGCATCTTAGTTTGGTAGTTCAGGGCTCTAGATCCCAAGAGATTATGTTGAGACTCTTCAAACACGAAATGTGATTCTACACATAAGAATAAGGTATATTCTCTCGCAGAATTCTTGTACTTAGAAAGATCTAGACAGGCAATAGTAAAAGGCCTAAGAGGCCATAAACTACCCACAGAAATATTTAAAATTTACAAATTAAGCTTGTAAAATATTAAATATGTTCTGTCTTCCTATATTATTAAATATATATTTCATCAAACAAAATTAAAAATATATGATTGGATGGATGAGTAGCAAAGTAAAGACACACAGATTTATCAATTACAAATGTGTAAGTTATAAATTATAAAAATATATTGTTTAATATAATACAAATAATCCACAAATTTATTTTCTTGCCTTCATTTCAGCAAATTCACTGAATATATTGTTATAATGGAAATTTTCACAAAATTTAAGCTCTATTTATAATATAAATGTAAGGTATTAATTAATAATAAAATGGAGGTATCTGGGCTGCTCAGTCAATTAAGCATCTGTCTGGCTCAGGTCATGATCTTGGGGTCCTGGGATCCAGCCCTGTGTCAGGCTGTCTGTTCAGCAGAGAACCTACTTCTCCCTCTCCCTCTGCCTGCCACTACCCCTGCTTATGCTCTCTCTCCAATAAATAAAATCTTAAAAAAAAAATGAAATAAAAAGATAAAATATAATTATAATCAAAGTGTACATAATTTGAATGTTTTCATCAAAATACGAACATTCAAATGAATGTAAAGATTTTTAGCAGAATTATTTTCATATTTTTTAAATTAAATATTCAAAATTATTAAAATTAAAATACAAATTATAATTAAGCTTTTTAATAAAGTGAAAATGTTTATTTGATTTATTAGTATTTCACAAATATTTTTATACATTTTTATAAAAATTAAATTATTCATGGTTCTAGCAGTTAATATTCATATTTTAATAGCCAAACTAAAGAATCAGCATCCGATTTAAAGTTACATATATACAAATTTAGAGTAACGTAAATTAATATCGGAAAATATTCCTCAGCAACCATATGCAACTTCTTTGTTACTAATTCCGGAACCATGTACTGGAACATGAAGAAAACCAAAGAAAGGTCATTCATCTCTACTAATGAACAAAATTCATTAGGAAAGAATCCATTGAGCTATTATCTTAGAGGATTTGACATGTCAATTCATTTATCTTTTCCCTTTCTGATATATCTGTATCATTCAAATTCCCCTTAAATTTCTAAGTAGTGTTTGTCTCCAAGAGTGAGAATTTTAATCCATCAAAGTGAATGAAGGGAAAATTCTGAGAGTCAAGGTATAATTCTAATGGCCTCATCAGTACTTAGAAACCATTCGTTGGAAACATTAAGTAGCACCTGCATCTACAAAGGTTGTGATTTATTCTCTGACCTAAAGGTAATATTGTGCATCTGAGGTATATAGATGACATGCCAAACAGTTAAGGCCTGTCCTCAACAGCACATTATGCAACCACCAGTTGCATTCAAGGGCATTCAAGGCCCTCTTCATGTTGTTAATTTCTCACTGCGCTAAACTTTATTGTAGATATGTACTTATAGGAAAAAACATAGTATGGTGCTGTCCTCGGTTTTAGGCATCCACTGGGGATTTTGGAATGGATCCCTCTCAGATAAGGGGAGGGAAATGACTGTATACTGAATTCACTCATCAATCTAACAAATATGTATTGATCCTACTACACATCAGGTGGGTGGGTGGAGTGCTGTTTGCACTAGGAAGGTAACACTTGTGTGGGGGATACAGACGTGTCAGTTGGAGATTGTGAAGGTGCTTTGGAAGCCTACCTGACAGGGGAGCTAACCTGGCCTGCGGGGGTAAAAAGAGACTTCTAAGAGATATTCTACAAGCTAACAAGGGTTCTCCAGTAAAGAATGGGAAGGCATGTGGGACAGGGGATTGAAGAGCCAGGGTTATGAAAAGGTCACAGTCAAGAAAAGCCAAAAGTTGGAGAGGCACAGAGTAACCATATCAAGTCCCTTAGATGGTAAAATGAATCTGACAAGACCCAACTTATGTGTTTGGAACCAGAAGAGAGGTGCCACGTTAATCTTTTAACAGTGTGGCTCTAATTGGACTCAAAGAAAATGCTAGTTCTCTGAGATATGCCACTTTTGATGAATTGGCTTAGGAAAGAATTAATCAAGCCCCTGAGTACAGTAATGTTTGTTTGTTAGCACACACCACTTCTCTCAAAATATACCAGAATTGGGGGCAGAAAGGAAACTGTTATTTTGGACCTATGACGTGCGATTCTAGCTCTTCGTTCCCCTATAATTTCTGTGATGGGTTGCCCTTTTCACCAGGAGCACCCAGTGACATAGTCTAAAAATTGCTGTAACCAAAAAATGCAGGCTTCTTAGTTAATGACAAAACTGCTCAATTCCAGAAGCAGAAAGGGAAGACAACATAAAATTTCTCTGCAGAGGATGTATCCTCAAGTCTTGCAAGGTGACATGCAAACCATTCAAAATAATTGATTTGAAACATGTGAAGGCAACACCATGGCTAAAGCATTGGAAGGAATCAGAAGAAGAAGGGAAAGAGCTAGCCACCATAGGCAAATGCCCTCCATGGGCACAGCCTGCCAAGGACACTTCCAATGCCTACAGCAGATCTCCCAGAGAAAATAATAGTCTCATTGCTCCTGCGGAGGAAATTCTCCCAGTGCAGTAGTTACTTCCAATACCATCCCCTGACGTGAAGTGGAGGAACCACAGGGCCTCGAGAATTGTATAGGTGTGACTAGGTCCTTAGGCTCTAATAAGGGACAAGTTTTTGAATGGCACAGAAATTAAATTCATCCATGGAATGAGCTAGTTGTATTATCCAACAACACCGACATCTTATAAACTGTGGATTCATCTACTACATAGTTTTAATAGTGACCAGTTTCATGGGAAGATGCTTTTTATTTACATGCAGTATTCTTTTCTAATTACAATCTTTCATCCCTATCATTGCACAGCCAGTTAGGTACATTCTATGAAAAGCCTAAATTTAATGAAAGGAAATTATTTGTTTTAGTCCACTCACCATTCCGTGATTCAGCCACCCTGGGATAAAATTATCAAGCAACTTCGGATAAATCATCTCTCTGTCATAGGCATAAATGATCCAGAACACCGCTACAACGAACTGGAAGGGAAAAGAAATCCTTTATTTCAAATTTACAATATACAATTTGTTTGGTTATCCATTGTTCAAAGAACTCAACAGACTGTACTCTATAGTGAAAGATGAATTAGTAAGTCAGCTAATGACTGGAAAGGGATTTCTAACTTCACTCCATTAGTGGTAACATGTGGGGTCCTTCATCCTTCCTTGGTCTGCCTACTGTGTTCTCTCAGGCAAAGGGATCTGTTTTCGAGGGAGAGATAAATAATCTGCCTGTCATCTGGAACAGCTCCCTTCTAGGGCTAATTGTGTTGGTCTGAATCCTCTCAAGAGGGTTTAAAAGTTCACTGGTGGTTTTTTGGATCCCATTCCCCACTGTACAGAGTCAGCACACATTCAAGAAACTGTAGTGGATTTTCCTTGAACCCATCATGTGGTTTAAATTAATCTTCACATTCTCAAGTTTCCATTTCACCACTAACAGCATTAAAATCACTGCTATATAAAATGTCCCAAAGTCACATTTCCTGCAAACGTATTAGTTTATATAGGCTAAGCAGGGGCTTTGGCTGTACTCAAAGCAGAGTATATGGAACACAAAGGAAGAATCCTAATTCTCTTAGAATAACTTACATGTTTATCTGGGTTCCTGAGGTTTATCCTGACCCATCAGCAACATAAACCATCCAAAGAGAGTACAGTACTCGTTTTAATCTCTTATCTTTGTTCAAACTAATGGTGACAGAAGTTCAGATAAAATAAAGAAATGAATGGTCCAAGGTCTTAACCTTCAGCATAGAATTTGAAAGAAAAGGCAAATGTTACATAGTCAATAAATGTGGTGTGGAGAAGGCAACTATCCCAGAGGGAAGGATCAAAGTCTCTGTAGAGTTATGTCTCATAATAAATGCTACAGTGATAAAATGCAGATAAATATTAAGCAGAAACAATTTTTATCTCATTTCTTGTAAGTCGTCCATACCCCCACATTTTATTAATAAAAGTAGTAAATATTTTAATGCCACTTTTCATAAAACTTCCAACGCAAGCTAGTAATCAGAAGGGTTCCAAAATTCTTTTCCAAGTATGTCAGTTATGACATGGGTAATCGTAGCCTGAAAAAAAGAGTTCACCCTTAAAACCTAAGATGTTATGAACATTTCTCATTTCATAAAACATATTGAAAGATAATTACAACAGGCAACCAGAGATTACACACATAGTTTCAATACCGGATTGGAGTCTCCAGTTATTTATCTTGCTTTGGGGTCAACTATTTTCACTCAGTTGATAAATGTACAAGATGGAAAAAAATATTATTAGCTTAATGTTAACTATAATTAGGATCTTTCCAAATACAATGAATTATTCACAACTTTGGTTTATTCACTCCACTACAGATTTCAAGTATACTGAAAATCACTGTTACCTGGTCTCAGACTTCGGCACCAAACTTTATAGCATTGCGACTCAAAATGTAGTCCCATGGATCAGTAGCCTCCATGTCACCTGAGAGCTTATTAGATTTGTGGAATGCCACGTTCTATTCTGATATGTTCTGAATATGCATTTTTAATAAGATCTTGGGGTCATTTATATCCACATTAAAGTCTGAGATGTCGGCTTTGGAAGGCCCTACTCCAGACACCTTGAGCCTCTTCCCCCACTGAGGGGGCAGTTACAGAGCCCACTGGCTGGTTTACCAGAGCCTCCACCTCCTTTTTCAGACCACATCCTGGGAAACTGTGATCCTGCAACTTCCTCCCCCCAAAGACACAAGTATGCCTCAGTGCCTGTGTGGGTCTCCTTTCTGGGTCTGACTGGAGGACTGACTGTACAATCAATGTGTATACACCCTAACCTACAAGGTGGTTAAGACATATCTGTTTCTGAAAGGTGAGAATAAGTTTTACATTTAGTCTGGGAGTCTACACACAAGCGCGAAGCTACTTTAATCTTGGATGGAGCCATTGGTGGAAATCCCTTCACCTTTGCCATGTAGTGTAATCTAAGCTGGGGTGATGTCCCATCACATTCACAGGTCCCCTCCTACACTCAAGGGGAGGGGATTATACAGGCGTGCATCAAAGGAGATGCAATCATGGAGCCATCTTACAATTCTGCTTACCATATGCTTCCTCTCTTTTTTTCCAAATTGTTTTGGATATTTTAAGAAACATTTCCATTTAAATTTTAGAATCTCAGCTAGCTCATTTCTACAAAAATATCCACCTAGAATTCCGACTATGACTGTACTGAATCAATATATTCAATCTGGGGAGAAATGGCATCTTCACAAATTGAATCTTCTGACCCAGGGACATGATTGATGTCTCCATTCGTATAGATCTCTGGTTTGCCAGTTTGTAGTTTTGAGTGTATGGATCTCACACAGATTTTTAAAAATTTATCACTAAACATCTCGTGGTTTTTTTTTCATGTTACTGTAGATAATACTGGATTTGTTTTTACATTCTTTGCTGCTCATGTATAAAAATACAAATGACTTGTATATTGACGCTGCATCTCCTATCTCAGCCAAATTTGTGTCGTTTGAGTAGTTCTTTCTTTCTTTCTTTTTTTTTTTAAGATTTTATTTATTTATTCATGAGAAACACACAGAGAGGCAGAGACACAGGCAGAAGGAGAAGCTGGGATCATGCCCTGAGCCAAAGGCAGAAGTTCAACTGCTGAGCCACCCAGGCATCCCAAGTAGTTTTCATAAATTATTCTAGATTTTTCTGTATGTGATCTGCAAATAAAGACAAGCTTTTCTTCTTCCTTTATAATGTGTATGCTGTGTACTTCTTTTTCTTTTCTTAACTGTCCTACCTACAAACTTCAGCACAATGTTGACTAGAAGTGATGAGCTGTGAGTACTCTCATTTTCTTCCCCACCTTAGGAAAGTGTCCAGCCTTTCAACATTTAAATTTGATATAAGCTGCAGCTTTTTCTCAGATATCTTTTATCATGTTGAGGAAAATCTCTCCTATCTTTCAGTTAGGTATGTAATGGACAAGTACTATTTTTTTTTTCAGATGACCTTGCCGTAGATCCTCAAGTGACCAGATAGTTCTCCTCCTTTATTCTGTTAATACAATGAATTATATAGATTTTAAATGTGAAGCCAGCCTTTAATACTTGGTCACTATGGATTATAATTTTTATATACTGCTGGATTTGACTTGCCAATATTTTGCTAAGAATTTTTCTCCTGTCTTTATTCATACAGTATATCAATCTATAGTTATTTTCTCATGCCTTCTTCTAATTTTGGTGACAGGACAATGGTGGCCTCAAAAATAAACCAGGAAAAGCTCCCTCCTCTATTTTCATGGGACTCTGTGCAAGACTGGTATTATTTCTTCCTTATTTGATATGTATCTGGACTTGTAAGTTTTCTCCTGAGAGTTCATTGTGAATTCAATTTTCTTAATAGATACAAAGTTTTCGGGTTTTCTGCTTTCTCTGGAGTTAGTTTTAGTCATTTTTGCTTTTTTGTGGAATTTTTTTCATTTCATCTAAATTTTTGAACTTATAAAGCTGTTCTTACTATTCCGCTATGGAATTCAGTGAATGCTACAAATCAGGTATTTATCTCCCTGGAGAGCCAGCTGTTAATTATTTCCTAGCATATCAGTGTTGAGAGATATTTTCTGTTCACTATAAATGATCATTCATGGTGCCCCTGCCACATGGAGAGCATTTTGGGGTCAGTACTTATCGATGCAATTTGATCAACTCTTTCACCCCTACTGTATATTGAGGGAATTTCATGGGTTATCAAAAGTGAAGTGACTTTCAAGAAAATGTGAGTCACCTTTCTTAGTGTAACACTAGAAGGTCAAGAGGCCCAGCTAACTGAATAATCAACCTTCTAAATAATTCTTGAGATATAAACACAGCACAGATGGTGGCTTCTTGGCTTCATGCACTGATATCCTCTTGATAGTATGGTCATCAGCAAACCCAAAATAAGTTTAAACTCTACCACCAGGGCATGACTATGAAACAAAAATAGGTTCTCTTGGACAGGCTAAGCGCCCCTGAAATGTTCCACTATTGTGGCCAGCTATTCCTCAGCATGCACCTGCTGCTTCTAAGCTGCCAGGCCCAGAATACTGTACTTGAACTCAGAGTAGAAGGCGCTCAGGCACTTCCCAGTTCTTCAAGCTTCCCAGACAAAGTACTTGTGTTACAGCTAGTCGTTGAGGCCTCATCTGAACCCCTGGAACAATCAGAAATGAATGCAAAAGAAAACTGGATTCACGCTTTGTCTCCTTCTGTAAAGAGCCTCTTCTATGGTATCCAATAGAAGTTGAAGTTAATCAGCTTTAGTCCACTTCTAAGAAGACGCTTTACTGATCAGTGAGAATTTCTTTGGAATTTAGTAAAACTGATTAGAGTGCAAAGGATGTTGCAGAGAAACGTACCGTGAAGGAGGTCAAAGAGAAAAGTCACTAATCTATGGATTGGTCTATAAAGGCCATTTATCATATCTCAAATACCCACTGTTGAAGCAGGGAAGCAGGAAATAAATGAATACATCTTTAAAGTCTTCAGCTTCAATATGACATGATCCTATGAAATCCTATGAAATTGGTTTTCCTTTAAAACTAATCTGTAAGTACTCAGCCTTTACCAAATACCTATGGGGGAAAAATGAATTCTGTTTCGGGCTCTATTACTTTGTTTCCAGATTTCCTTGTCATGATTTGTTTTCCCCCCATCACTTCTTTCTGTGGTAGCATTTGCTGAGAGGTAATATGTAGACATGTTTCCAGTTAGGCTTTCTTCTTCCAAACATATAAAGCGTGAGAAAAAGTTGCATGTTCTGGATGCTAGCTGGCTTCTTCTCTGATGGTCTCCAAGCAGAGAGAGACTCTCATTTTGACAAGGCCCTTAGCTCCCCACACTCTAGGTCCAGGAGATTCCGAGTCCCAACATGCTTTCCTGGCTGACTTCCTTCAGCCATACCCTCAAATTCAGCAATGTAAAGCAAAGCATAGGCCCCTCTGAAATGTTACACTATCTCTTGTTCCAGAGTACACTTAGTTTCTAGTACTCATTCCTGGAAATGTGACATAGAATTCCTCTACTCGTAATTATGAGGCTGTGAGTAACACCACTTTTTTTTTTTTTTTTTACTCTGTGCACTATGCTCAAATTACCTTAAAATCAGAATCTGCATTTGTATTTGGAGAGTTTCTATAGCACACATTGCTGCCTTTTTTCACAGCCTTCAACTATAAATCTTTGTGGTAGAATTGATAATTTATCCTTATTTACCTACAGTTAGGTCCTTAATGGGCTCTTCTGACTGAGTAAATAACCTGAGCATAAAACCTAGCTCCTAGAGTCCCCATATGCCTTGACGCCTGGCTTTCTCTGTGACCTCAGATTATACCGCATTCTCTCCTGCTCCCTAAGCTCCAACTGGCAATCCATTCCTAAAGCTCATTAGGCTCTTTGGTGCCTCTGGGTCTTTGTACTTCCTACTTTTTATGCCAGGAATTCTGGCACCCCATTTTCATCTTGCTGTACCCACTGCCTCTTCAGGTCTAGCTTAAGCAGCACCCCTTCGAGGACGCCTTGCCAATGAGTCAATTGCCCCATTATTTCCTATTGTTGACGTTGCTATAAAATAAGTTTTTGCTGTTGTTCAGTGGTTGGCTCTCTTATGAGGAGGTGAAGTGTCAGAGAACAGGAGCTTGTCTGTCTTGTTCCTTGCTCTTTTCCCACTGATTCACACATAGCATGTTTATGATAAAAATTTGCAGAGTAAATGATAAAGATGTATTGGTGCTACTTGTATGTGTCAGGCTCTGCATCTTCCATAGGAGCGATCACCTAAAATTCCTCTTTTATGTCCTCCATATTTTTTTGTCCTCTGTCCTTGAGAAAGAGAAGCCCCTCTTTCCAGCATTATTCTTCTATCCCATCTCTTCTCAGACTTTTTACCTGCCAGCCCCTCCATCACCTGCTTAAGTCTTCTATCATCCTGACATAATCCTTCTCTGGATTTTTGGATTAAGATGAAAGACTAAAGGCTCTCTTTCCCCAAATTAACCAAACACAAGAAGGAGAAAGAGAGGTGAAACCAATGAAGTAGGGAACACCCATAATCCAAATATCACTCTTTTCAACAGGCTGCTAAGTATTAGGAAAAATGAACCAGGACAGGGCAAGACTGATTTGGAAACAAGATTCAAAGATGTCCTGCCCGAGTGAGCAGAACAGAGAGGTTGCTATAGGCGGTGCATCCTAAGAGATACTAAATGACCCTTGCTGGGAACAGGAGGTCTGAGATGCATGGGAGCACTGGGGAAATGTTCTGATCCCTGCTTGGCTTCAGGTGTCAGAAGTGATGAAGTTAAATGTGGAAACGGGCCAGTATGTCATCTCTGCAAGAAGCAGGATGTGGGTATGTTATGGTAAATGAGAAAGGATCTGGGGTAACCAGCCTGCATGAACAGCTCATGCTCACCTAATGAACACAAAGCTTCCGGTCACCGTACAAAATGGGTTGTGATCAAAACGAGTCCAGAAGAGAGAAATGAGTACAGCCCAGAAAGAAGCCATTCTCCAAAGGAGGTGGTGATGGAAAAGAGGCAGAAATTCAAGCTGCCCTAGCTCAGCTCCCTAGCCTGTCTCCAGTTCTATCCTTTTGCAAATAGCTGGCTCTGGAAGAACAGACCAATTTAAGGATGAGTAATCATAAGAAGAGAAATAGCATGAAATGTATTCATAAATACCGTGAGAGAGAGAGAAAGTAGAATATGACACCCCCCCCCCAGAAAAGGGCAACTGAACATTACAAACCAGAAAAATTATTAATGATCAAATAATTCTCCATGAAAGAAAAGAGGTCAAACATGAAAATCTGAGATTAAATAAAGAAGATAGAGCAAGAGAAGAGTGGAGAGCTTAAGAAATAAAGTATAAAATATAAAACCACATAGAACTGAAAGTCACATTATAAGCAGTAAAAGGAAAAACTGTCTTTGGTAAAGACAGTGGGGGTTTTGCTTTCTGTGGTACCATGGACTAGATACACTGAAAAACTTTCCTACTGTGAAACACTAGGTGCTAAATAAATTACAACAAATATACTTTCAAATATATTGCTGAGCAGACAAGAAAGGAAGGGAAATCACTGGGAGTTAAAAAAAAAATTAAAAAAATCCCATACAGACAAGAACAGAACAGGGAAGAAACCAGAACAGTAGCATAGAAATTGGGACTGCCCTAAGGGCAAATGCTCATACCAGAATTAGAGTGCTCTCTGGACTGTGGTCACAGAAATGGATGACCCCAGCCTTGGGCCCACGCAAACTGGTGGAGTGGGGTACTGCATCCATGGGGCTTGTCCCACAAAGGGGCCAGAGCTTCAGCAGAAGGGTAGGCTGGAGGAGGTGCTCTTCATCAGGCTAAATAAATTGCTTTCTATTCCTAATTGCTAAGATGTTTTTAATTAAAAACATTTCATTTCACTGAATTTTGTGCTGCATGGAGATCATGAGTTTTCCTCCTTTATCTTTGTATTCACACAAGCTAAGTGTGGTCATTTGGCAAGGTCTGCAAAGTCAGAGAACAGCTTTTACACTTGTATCAAATAACTGAGGTGGAGTGCTTCTCCCAGATTCCCTCTGCAGGGCCCATGTGTCCATCCCCCAGATGTTGGGAATACTGTGAGATGCATCTCTCATTGGGAACTGCCCTCAGCTGCAGGGAACTGCCTTGCCCGAAGGCATGCCCCTTCCCTGGGTGGGGGGAAGGGGGCACAGTCTAAATTCAATGACTGACCAACGCCAGGCCAGCCCCCCGGCATCCATTTTGGACAATTCTGAAAGGTCATCCCAACTCTAGAGGTCCCAGGATGCCCGTTACAAATGCAGTGTGAGTCATCTCCTTCTACCCAACACTGCCTTCCTCACTTCGAACAGGTGTTTCTCCCAAGAGCCCCCTTCTGCATGTACTATCCATCCTTGAGCTTGTTCACAAGGTCAATCTAGGACCATGCATGCATGTATGAGTGCCACAGACAGACATATTGAAGCCTGAAAACACTTGTAATACATCATCATAAAGAAATGTATCAAAAGTAAAAGCTCTTTGTCATCTCGCCCTATATAGTCCTTGTCAAAAGGATAGGTATTCCCTTAAAAAAGGTCTTTTCCTACGCATGTAAAGAGTATTCCATTCACTATTTTAGAAAATTAGATCATGCTATAACTAGTCTTCTACAATGTTTTAGCTTAAGAACATTTTAATAGTGATATCCCATTTTTCTAAAGCACTTCTAATCCCATACTGCATGATTATGCATCATAATTGACTTAAGCTTTCGCTAATGGATATGTATATTCATTCCAATTGTTGAAGTTTCCAATAATGCTGCAAGAGTACATTATGTGTATGTTTTTGTGCACCTATGTGAGTATCTCACAGGAATAAATTACTAGAAGTAAAGCTCCTGGATCTGAGGTCACCATCACCTTTTGAGCTGACTCTCACAAAGGCTCCTCTGTCATTCCCTCCTCTCAGTGCCTACTGCTTTTACACTAGTTCTAGGCCACACTGTCCCTATTCTGGACTCCTGCGGTAGTTCCTTGGCTAGAGCCACCGGCATCAGTTTCCTTTAAATTCTATCCATGCTTTATCTTGGCCTCGGAGTTATCTTATTAAAAACACTTAAAATTTCTCAGTTTAAAACTTCCAATGGCTTCCCCTAGCTTGTAGAATAAAACCCAAACTCCCTTTGTGATCTGGTCCCAAATTTTCTTTCCAGTCCCTTTCCAGCTTCTTCCAGGAACCCAATCAACAGACTATGTATAGTTTCCCAAACTCACCACACACACTTCCAAGTATCCATTTCTTTGTGCTTTTTGTAACTGCAGCTTGAGATCCATTACATTTTTCCCCCCAAATCCAAGCTCTATCAAGTGTTACTTTCATGGTAGAGTTGTCCCCACCTCCTAAACTCCCCTGCAGTTTTCTCATCCAAAGTAATTACTTCTTTCCCTGACCCCCCTCAGGCCTTTGCTTATAACACCAACCCATTCAACTAACTCTTAGACATCCTTTCACTTGCTGACCCCCCTAACCTGCTGGAAGGCTCCATCTGCCTCCCAGGTCCCTCATCTGCTGCTCTTTCTGCCTAGAATGCCTCCCACCAGCCCAGCCCTCCCAGCTCATCCTCACTTGTAGAAGGGGTTGGCAATAGCATAACCTCCAAGAAGCTTCCCCTGAATTGCCCCTTTTCCTTGCTCATGCTCTCTGAGCAGAATCACGACGGAAAAAGTGACAGTGTAATCACTGGTTTCTCTTCCCAGTGGCGCATGAAGTTGGTGAGCATGGAGAGCAAGGACCACCAATTTCCCCTCTGTTGTACTGTTATATCTCCCCTGGAACTTTGTATGTTTATTTCTTAGCTCTCTATTTGGAAATAATCAGACTCACAAGAAATTGAAAAATAATACAGAGAGTTCCTGTGTATCTTTCATCCAGCTTCTCCTGAGGATAACATCTTACACACACTTAGGACAGTTTCAAACCAGAAAACTGACATTGGCATAATACTATAACTAAACTATAAACCTATTCAGATTCCACCAGTTTTTACAGGCACTCATTTTCTGAGGGCTGCATATTGTACTATGAAATTTTACTACCTGTACAGATTTGTGTAATCTCTACCACAATCAGGATTCAGAAGAGTTCCATCATCAGAGAAAGGCCATAATACTATCTTCTTAGGGTCACACCCTTCCCCAACCTTAGCCCCTGACAACTATGGATCATATCCACCACTATATTTTAACATTTTGAGAATATTATATAAATGTAATTTTTCCCAGGGCTTTATGAAGGCTAGTTTACACCTATTTGGTCTCTACTATGTATAGGTGAGGGACTTCACAGGCAAAATATTATTTAAGACTACCCTGAGGTAGCTACTATTATTCTTCTGGCTTTATAGACGAAGAGATTAGCTTTAGAGAGATTTTAGTAACTTTCCCAGGGTCAAAAAGTGGCCAAGCCATAATGTGAGGCCAGACAAATGAGACCCCAGAGGCAATGCTTTTAACTTCTCTTAATATATCTTCTACATAATAGTACATACTTCTGAAGCAATTAATAATTGAATGAATGAATGATTAAATGCCAAAGACTATATCATTTCTAAGTCCTCTAATAAGGCCTGAATATAACAGGAATTCGATGAATGTTTGGTGAGTAAAATGTTTGGTTAATCATCCTAGAAAAGCCAGAAAAAAGAAAGATGGTGACACATGGAGAAAAATCAGCAAGCTGCCCTTCTGGATCAAACATGACATACAAAACCATAAAACAGGAGCATGGAATACAGAACAAGTCAGGAGACTCATTCTTGTCTTTGCTAGTAATAAATGCATTAATGGTATCTCAAGCATCTCAACAAGGATTATTTGACCAGGTTCATCCTCTCTCTGGCAAATTCATATTCACAAGATAGAGAAATAGAACATCTGATGGCCAACAGATGTTTAGGTTTTGTCTTGCACCTTGAAGTCATGCTCCCTTCCTTACTCAAATTTTACTTAATAAGCTCCTATCTTGGGGATCCCTGGGTGGCTCAGCAGTTTGGCGCCTGCCTTTGGCCCGGGGCGCGATCCTGGAGTCCCGGGATCGAGTCCCACGTCGGGCTCCCGGCGTGGAGCCTGCTTCTCCCTCCTCCTGTGTCTCTGCCTCTCTCTCTCTGTCTATCATAAATAAATAAAAATAAATAAATCTTTTAAAAAATAAGCTCCTATCTTATTCTCATGTCATCTTTGGGATGCAAGTCCTTTTCCAGAATACCAGCTTATGAGGCTGGGTGCTTATGACCTATGTCCTTAGACTCTGTGCCCAGTGTCATGCTGGGTATCATCCCTGTACCTACAGGCTGAAACCACACCAATCAGGCCACATTCCTCTGGTTCTGTCTCTTTTCAGAGTCTCATCCATCTCTGCTTGGCCTGTTTCAACACCAACTGAAACATGGAAATGCCAGCTTTTATGTTTGATTTTATTTCCCATCAAGTGAACCCAAATTGCCTTGGGGTGGCTTCTAGTGGTAGCATCCTTCTTTTGAAGGTTTATTATACTACATTGACAGTATCCTGGAGGTTGCGGTTAGTAAGGGGATATGCACTGTGAGGAGGTTGCGTGTGGAGAAGATGAGTCCCTAAGGTTAGAAACTCTGCCCCATTTTCTGGTCATCTGCCAAGCTACAGAAAGAAATAGGAAAAAAGAAATATTGAGATCTGACTGATACGATAAACGTGAATCAGGAGTAGTTGCAACTCAGTTGGTAAACTAAAAGGATCAATTACCCGATTGCACAGATGGAATGAAAAGTGCAATTAGGTACTCAGAAAAATGCATAGTAATATAGCCACTGCTAAGACATACAATGGAAACAGTTAATGTTCTTTCATTCCACAACGGTATAGGTTAACCCTGGTTAACCCTGATATATTTGGCACAATCATTTCTTGAAAAGGGACTTCAAGCTAAGATAACTCCTATTATGGAGACACTGATACAAAGGAGAATTGGTAGGAGCCATGGGTGAATCCATTCTCTAGGTAAGCCATGTGGTAAAAAAAGGGAATCAGAAATTATATATCCTGCTATATGGTGGAACAAATGCTCTGAACTTACACTCCTAATGAAAACCACCACCACCAAAAAAAGTAAAAAAAGGCTTAATGAAACATTCAGGTAATTGTGTATTAGTTTCTCTTTCATCCATCCAGTGTTCTTTTCTGCAAATACAAGAAAAAAGGTACATACCTGCACATATAAATGCCTATATGTTCATATCTGTGTGTGTCTCCCTTTCTTAAATATACATATCATACAATATAACCTTGATTTTGTTGTTTCATAACATTCCCAGGAAACATGATTAAAATAAACCACGATGTGACAAAAAGTAGTGAAACTACTGATGTCAAAATAAAGTTAGTGAGAATCACTAGGAGATCAGCAAGCACCAGAGGCCAGCTTTCCTCCAAAAGTATCTGTCAAACCACAATGACCCGAACTTTATCTTTGGTTGCTCTGTGGAATTTGAGAGATAGGAGATAAGACTATCTCCAAGGTGGGGAACCCCACTAAGGCCTCCACCTAAAGCTAGTACCCCAGAGGGTTTTACCTTCAGTGAAAGGGTGACCCTCAACTTAGCGGAGAGGAGGGCATTAAGAAACATGCCTGCTGGAAACTTAGCTCTGTATTGAGAAGAAAGAGAAATTACCCTGGAAATTCGTAACCATAAGATAACCATTGGAACATCAAGATAGTAATCATGTGGGTTTGTGGCCTGATAGGAATTTCAGGAAGATGCAGTGATCTGAAATGTGTGTTCTTTGTAAATTCAAGTTAAGAATATAAAAATTTGCCACCATTTAAACCAAAAAGCAATTCAAAAAGTTTCAGAGTAGTGGTATCTTATGGATCATAGCCTCTGGCCAAGGTGCAATTGAGTCTGAAATCAATAAGAGAAACATAAAAATCCCTATACATTTGGAAATCTAAAAACAGACTTTAAAAACTTGGGGATCAAACACAAAATCATAATGGACTCTATAAAATATTTAGAAATAAACAGTAATAAAAATCATAGATATAATTTTTGTGGGATGTAGTTAAAGTGTTAATTGAGGGAATTTTACAGATTCCTATACTTACAGTAAAAGAGAAGAATGTGTAAAAATTAATGAATGAGGTATCCATCTTCACAAGACAGCAAAGACTAGCCAAATGAAATAGAAAACCAGCATACAGGATAGGATCAATGAAGCACCTGTATAGGTGCAAGGAAAAAAATCTGATAAAATGTGGCAATCATTCTTGATAAGAATTCTCAGCAAACAAGGAATGAAAGTCCCGTTAGGAAGTAAGGGACCCCAGACCATGCTCAGATTCTCAGGGGCAGGGGTGACTGACAAGTCGTGGCACACCAGTATTTCATTGCAGCATACCATTTGGGGAGTTTTTTTCCTGGAGAATATCTTACACATGTGGAGCAGGAGAATGAATGTACAAGAATGTTTAAAGCAGTATTGCCCAGGACTGCCAAAAACTTGGAGACAAGCCTAATATCTATCAATAACATAGATTTCTCTGATGAAAATTCTAAAGACAGGTCAGTTCTTTTAGGAAGTCAGAGTTTTTTCCTCTTTTGTGCAAAGTTCAACACTCAAGTTCAATAAATCAGTTGCTGATTCTCACCAGAAAATAAAATATACATCCACCACCTCCAAAATTTCCAGAGGAACTAAGTTGGAAATTGTCGGTGAGGAGTTTGTAGCAGAGGAGACCCATTTCTAACTTATGACATAAACTCTACCAATAGTATATTATTTTCCTTTGAAGGCTTTTACCAGTATTTGAACCTTTCCCTCTACCATCTACTGCTTTCATGAACCTTAAGAACTCCTTCTGGGATTTTGGATGGCATGACCATACATACCCTGGATATTTCAAGAACTTGTACATCTAATCTTTTGAATGAGTGTTTGCAGTGGAGCAGTGTAAATCCTTTGCTAAAAGATGCTGTCATCTCTCAGGACATTCTCTGTGATGTGGGGACACTTTTAGGGCAAATGGAAGGAAGCTGACACTCTTTGATTACTTGTCATCTTCTTGGGTACTGTTCTAGATACCCTGTGTCTTTCATTGTCCTCCACAATAACTCAAGTGAATTAGGTTTTGTTGAGCTCTTCACATTAGAAAACCAAGATTTTGGAAGGCTTTGAAATTTGCATTAGGAAGTGGTGGGCCCAAAATTAAAACCTACATCTTTCTCCAAGGCTCATGTTCTTTTGAGTACATCTGGTCACCTTATACCTCACACAGACAGTAAGATCACCCCCATAAGGTGGATCATTTTTGCATTCTAATAACTAACCCTCCTTTGAATGGTTCAAAGTTTTAAATCAGTCCATTTGAAATTGAATTCCACTTCAAAACAAATTGCACAAGGCTTCTTTTACCCTCTGTCAGTGACAACAAGTAAAATAATTAAACATATCCATAAATGTTACACAAGACTATTTTTATTATGTTAGAGAACCACTGCCAACCAAATAGCATTCATAGAAATTTCTTTTTCAAAAAACTATTTAGACCTTTTGTCACATAAATCATTGAATAATCAAACTCTTGCTCTCTCTCTCTTTTTAACAAAAAGGGACAGTATTCTATTATTAGATAGGATTATATTAAAAGGAATATCCACAAAGCAACTATAAATACATAGGAGAGACATCCAGTGAACTACAACTTGAATTTAAAGTTACCACCTAATAATAAAATTAAGAAAAATCTAATCTAATCAAAGTTAATTAAGCAATTAAAGCATCCTTTTGTAGAAGCATCCTTTTAGGTTGGCTATGGATCAATGACTGCCTATATTCAGTGTCTTGAGAACAGTATCACAGTGGCCTGATCAGAATACCATTGTAACCGTGGAATCTGAAGCCTGATTAAATGAATTATAGGCTGCCCAAGAAGGATATGTTAACAGGGAAAAGTGATCATCATACTGAGTAGGCTTATAGTTATAACAGGCAAGAATGGGTCTCCAGCTTTGCAGAGAGGACAGGCACCCCTGGCCACCCAAGTTAGCATTCCAATCTACTAGTCTGCATCAGCCTAGTAACTTGACCACCTGCCATTAATATCATCCAATCACTGCCCCTTGCCCTGAATTTGAGTTTAATTGTTCTGTGCTAGAGAGTTTATGTAGATTTGAGCCTGCCTGACATTTTTTTGTCATAAATTATTCAATTATCCTTCTGAGCTAAACTTCAATCTGTAATCATTTAGTTAACATGAATTCATTGGCTGAGAGAAAGATCAGCTTAGAAAAGTTTGACAAAATTGAGTGTCTCCGTCTTTGGCCCTAGGCTACGGTGACATTTGAGTAGTGTCTCAATACATAAGGACATCCACAAATGGCCACTTCACAATCTCTGGATTGCTAAGGAGATAGGAGAAGAAAAAGTCTCAGGTTTCCTTTGTTTTGTTTAATTTGGATTATATACATAAACAAACTTGGACGATACATAGAAATTTCTGTGCATAGTTTGCAATGGGAAAGGTTGGTATATTTATTTTTGAGCATCATATCAACTGCATATCAATTTTATTTCCTCCTCTAGGAATAATTTAACCTTTAAGTTTAGAGCATAAACATCTGTAAATGACAATACATTTGCAAATGAGAATACTTGTGATATTTTCTTATTGTAAAATATATAAATGCTCATTGTGGGAATCTGTGTGGACTTTTGGTTTTGCCCTTTAGTTATTCTATGATGATCTATGCTGTATAAACAAAGTGGAAGGAGTCAACAAACAAATGGTCACCTTTGAACCAAAAGGGTTCAAAGATGCATCTATGCAGCCTGAGCATCAGCACTCTATCTGCCCATCAGACCCTTGGTTTCAGCTCAGGTCACAATCTGAGTCATGGGATCGAGCCCTGCATCTGGCCCCATGCTCAGCATGGAGTCGGCTTGGGATTGTTTTTCTGCCTCCCCCTCGGCCTCTCTCCCTGCTCCCACACACACTCCCTCTCTCAAATAAATAAATCTTTAAACAAACAACAACTATATATATGTATGTATATGTGTATACACACACACACACACACATAATATATGAATGAAAGAATGCCTGTCAATTAAGAGCCAGGAGGTTGTGCTAAACTAATTACTTTGAGGATCAGCACTTCAGGAAGTTGTCAAGATTGGGGAGAAAATCTACTTCCTGTGGATGATTCTTTTTCCCTAGAGCTTGTTTGCTTGCTTTTTTCCTTCCTTACTATCCTTTTTGCTTGACACTCTTCAAGTATAGAGCGAGCTTCAAACTTTACCAACCAGGTCCAATATGGTAAGCATTATTCTCCGGGTAGGACCCAGCAAAGCAAGAACCCACCCATGTGGCTTATTGTGGCAATAGCCTGTGTACCCTTAATCAATGTGCCAATCCTGGTGCTGAGATCACAGCCTCAGAGATTAGTAAGCTTCCCATTGCCTACTGCCTCTTGTTTTTATAAGATCCTCTTTGAGAGTAAGTGAAGTTATGTGAGAGCATTTAACATAGTGACTGGCGCACAGCACTCAGTAAATTTGCCTGAGGTCTATTGAAGCTCTCTCCCCTTTTTTCTGGCTTTCCTGATTTTGCAAGACAAAATCCAGAAGAAAGTTCTTCTGTGTATCTTGCAATGTAATAGAGAAGACACTTATCCAAATAGGCAAGATTATTTACAGGCAGCCTCTGCTGAACAAGGTTGAGGCCCAGGAGACTAGGTCACTTTGATGAACTGATCTCATTTAGACCACCTCAAATCCTTGGTGGAAATAGGGAGGTATAAATTATAAATTAAAAAAGAAAGACAGATTTGACTGAAAAGTCTCTCTTGATAAAGCAGAACAAAATGGCTTTCAGGAATTCTTAGTAAAATATTCGCTGGGTAGGCAAAGTTCATTTGTTAAAATACTCATACGGAATGTACTGGATCATTTCTTGCCAAAAATATTCTTTTGCAATCATGTAGCCACTAACTGTGCCTTCTTACAAGTCCAGAGATGAGTTGCAGATGACATTGGACACATTTAGTAACCATTTAAAAAAATGTAGCTAATTCTATTGATAAAACCTGATTTTCACATATTAAAAACAAGCACATTGGGTAAATGTGGGAGCTTAAATCTGTACTCAATGGTTGAAACAGAAAGATAAGGCAGGAAGATGTTCTTTTTTTGCGGAAATTTGTACTTTGCAAACTGGCCTGTGAAACCATACAAAACCATTGGCTCTTTGGTGTGAAATGATGTATCACATGGAAACAGTAATAAGCACAAATAAACAGCTTTTGTTAAACAGCCTCAAGGAAAATGATAAACAGTGGCTTTTGATCCAGATTCTGCATAACTCCCTTTCTTATTTTGATGCATTCTCCTAAATTAGAAATTGTGGTCAGCTCAGAACTTACGTATGTAGCTAAATATATCTATCAGGGGAATGATGTAAAGCAAAGTTAGGTCTGGTTTGTGAAAAAGTTTAGAGTACCTGCTCATAACAAGCACTCCACTGGCTGCTCTCTGGGTTCAAGTTCTGGCTGCACCATGGACCTCAGACATGCAACCTGTAAAATGGGAACCCTATCTGTAAAATTGTAAAATAGAAGTATCTTTGGTAAAGTGAGAATGATGGAAATTCCTACCATTTGGGGCTATGAGGGTTGAATACACAATTAAAGTACAGCCCTTAGCACAGAATCTATGCCCTGTCTCCCCATCGAACATGCAGCAGAAGTTAGTGTTCATTACTAGATTTTTCAGCCTTGAGTTGTTTGTCAGTTTTGGCTCTATGGGAAGGGAGATGGTGAGAAGTCTGAGAAAGCGCAAATGGAACTGCCTTTCCACCACCAACAGAAAGCAAATGCCTCTGGGTGTGTGGCATCTTCTTTAAAACCCTAAGGTAATTGCAGCAAGGAGGCTCAGGTAGTATTTCTGAATATTCAGACAAAAATGTTACTATATTAATGAATCTAGGGGCTGTTTCTCTTTGTTGACTCAATGCTAATTTTGACAGCATCCCCTGGGCATGTGCATGCTAATATTTTCTGGGCATGGAGATGCTGAGGCTTCTTCCTGTTTACTTAGTCATGTTTATATGAAGGCAGTCGTTCTCATTTTGTAGTAGATTTTTAATGTGAGGAAGAGAAGAGGCCCTCCTTAAGGTGAAGTGGTGAGGAGCCAAATGAACACAGAAAACTCATCTCCAACGTGGGCACATCACCACTTATGCTCAGAATTTTCTTGTTTCACATCCCTCCCTAGTCTCCCCTTGGCAAACAATGAACAAAGTTGGTAGAGCATTCAGAGAAGAATAAGCTGATTGGGATGGAAGCGCTCCTTCTGGTTCCTTCTCGGACATGCTCCCTTCATTTTCTTCCCATCCATCAAATCTTAGCAGCACAGCCCAACACCCAGTGTATGTTTGGTCCTTTGTGTTAATGCAGCACAGACATAACCTACAGGATAATGGGACATTCTGGAGAGGGAAACATCTTGGCAGGTGCTCTTCAGAGGACCTTAGGAGATAGTGAATGGAGCTATGAGGTGACCTGTGAGCTGTGAGTCCACACATGCTCTTCCTTCACTGTATCCCAGCTCCTTGTCTTCCCACCTGTCCCCCCAAAAACATCCCCCAAAGTCAGAATGACACCTCAACTTCTGTTCCTGAGAGAGCTATAAAAAGGCATGATGAATGAGAAGTCCTATCCAGGACCTGCTCTTTGTGGTAAGATAAGCAAATCATTAGCATGGTCATCCCACAGGCACAACTATAAGTTAATAACCTTTGTGTAGGTGGAAAGTTCACTGGCTCCTTCCTCGGGGGAAAATGTTCCTTTTGGTTTCAACTGATGTGATAACAGCTAAAACAGGTAAGAGTTACCTCAAAATGCCTACAAGGACTGTAGTTTCAGAGCACCCACACAACAAATCATTATTTATTTTTCTACAAAGAAGGAGAAGGGGCTGGGGTAGAGGGATGAGGGGGAAAGGTAAGAGAGAGAGAGGAGGAGGAGGAAGAAGGAGACACAGAGAAGGAAGAAGAAAAATTGTTTGTTCCTTTCCTCTTTCCCTTTTTAACCAACAGCTAATATTGTGTCTTGTTTAGGGTTCCCCTAATAAGGGTCTACAAAAATCCTGATTTAGGGGTCTTATTTTTGAGAGCAAGAATCCTATGTCTATTTCATAATATGCATCACATTATTAATGTTACTGAAGATCGATTCTACCTTTTCTCAATCACATACTTCAAATATCTATCATACTTATGGATATAAATATGGAAAAAAGATATCTTCATTTCCTGAGACACTTTTGTAGCCCTTCTGCCCCGAAAGAGTGGGAACTCTGTGAAATTGTGGAGGCCGAGAAAATTAAGGCCATTCCACCTCAAGTTTAGCATTAGCACAAGCACAGTCATCTTAGGCTCCTGTGAATAAGAGCTGCACTTTACAGGAAAAACTGCAGAATGTCCTTGACAGGGAATCCCATATCAGAAAGACAACAGAGCTCAGAATGCCCTCAGCAGAGAATCCCATATCAGAAAGACAACAGAGCTCAGAATGCCCTCAGCAGAGAATCCCATATCAGATCTTAAGAAACTCCCCCACCCCTCCCATATTGGAATGGAAAAAATTCCTCTACCCCTTCTGAAAATCCCCTAGACCAGCCCATAAAAAAACCTAGCTGTAACCCACTTCGGGGTCCAAGCCCCTGCTCTGCTGTGTGGAGTATACTTGGACCCAAGCTCAAGCTTGCTAATAAACCCTCATGTGCTTGCATCGGTGTCGGCTCCTTGGTGGTTTCTCGGATTCGCAATCTTGGGCACAACAAAATGACACAGCACATGATCATTCTCTACAATTTCTAGGGAACTATTCAAGGAAGATTTTACTCATTGAACCTAGTTGTCTGCATATCTGAGTTACTGATCTGCAGCAGAGCCAGCTCTCACAAACTTCCTATGGAGTTTCAGAAACTCAACAGGAACCATTTAGTCAATAATATAACATATGGGATTTTCTTTGAGAAGAGCTTCTTTGAGTATCAGATTTTGATAGATGTTTATAAAAATACTAATGAGAATGTACCAAAAAAAATGGTGCTAGCAGAGAATGAATGGAAACAATATGCCTTTCTTAGCTAAGATAGAAAATGTCCATAATTAGTCTCAACAGTTTTACTGTATCCATTTTTCATAAAAACATAAACAACAAATTACTTAAAATCCTATTAGTTTTTACTTAGTTTATATTTAATAGTTATCCTCAATATTTGTTACTTATCATATTTCTTAAAACCTGATTTTGTTTGGGCAACAATGTGCCCAATCAATAAGGATAAATCATTAGTTTAAGCCCTCGTGGTAAGCTAATTCCCTTCTCCCACTTGCCTTCCCAGTTTTCCATGCAGCTGATTCTAGCCACATGACCCTTCTAACCAACAAAACCTATTGGGAAGTCTGCAGACAGGGCTTATAGGAAACATTCATTAGCCTGATGAAGAGACAAACGCACGGGGAGAGCTCCCTAAAGAGCTTCTTCCTCTTCCTGCCTTGAACACGGCTGCAAGGGAGTTGATGTTTGGGGCTTTACCAACCCTCTTGAGGCCTTAGGTAGCAAGTCCAAGGACAAAAAGCCAACATCCTAGAGATAGAAAAGTGGACAATAAAAATGCCTAAGTCTCAACTGATAATACTGAGCAATACCATCCTTAAACTACCTGTTTACACACTTCTTGTTTTGTGAGATATTAAATATCTTTATTGCTTAGGCCACAGTTGGATGGATAGTCACTCAATAAATACTAAATTATTTAGGCATTGCTCCTGCTGCTTGGATTACAGCAGTAAATCAAACATACAACCTCCCTGGCCTCACAGGGCATGTACCAAGTCAGAGGAGACATATGCTACAGAAATAAAAGAATAAACATAATATGCCAAGTCATGGCAATCACTATGGAGAATATAAAGCAAGGTAAGGAGATTGAGAATAAAATGGAAAGCTAATTTATATTGATAATTCATGGAAGCTTTACTGAGAGGTAATCATTTGAACAGAGACTTGAATGAATTAAAATAGTGAACCAGGTGGATAGCTACGGGTGTTTTGTTACTTGCATCTGAAAGCATCATTAACTTAGACATCCAGTAAGTTTGTAGTCATTCGTCAAAACAGAGCTCTGACATAATCACTTCTGGGAAGTCTTCCAGGACCTCCCACTCACTAAAATCAATCCCTTCCTCTTCTAGAATACTTCTTCATCTTCACCCCATGCACTGTTATCTACACCATGCCTTCTTTTACTCTACTTGTTGATATAGCTTATAATGTCACCTTCTCTAGGCATTATGACTCTGGAGGGAAAAGATCAATTCTTAGTCACTGCTATCTTGGCTCTTAGCACTTGGTATCTGCTGACCTAGTGAGCTCCATGTACCCAGAAACAGTTATTTTTTTTAAAGATTTTATTTGGGGATCACTTGGTGGCTCTGCGGTTTAGCACCTGCCTTCGGCCCAGGGCATGATCCTGGAGTGTCCAGATCGAGTTCCACACTGGGCTCCCTGCATGGAGCCTGCTTCTCCCTCTGCCTGTGTCTCTGCCTTTCCCTCTCTCTCTCTCTCTCTCTCTCTCTCTCTCTGTGTGTGTGTGTGTGTGTGTCTCTCATGGATAAGTGAAGAAATCTTTTATGGATAAGTAAATAAAATTTTATTATTGTTTTAAGATTTTATTTACTTATTCATGAGAGACACAGAGAAAGAGAGAGAGAGAAGCAGAGACACAGGCAGAGGGAGAAGCAGGCTCCATGCAGGGAGCCCGATGTGGGACTCAATCCCAGGACCCTGGGATCACACCCTGAGCCAAAGGCAAACACTCAACCTCAGAGCCACCCAGGCGTCCCACCCACAAATAGTTATTGACTTGACTGGAGCTTCTGCCCTTTGGATGTTTGGATATAAATGTGTAGTTTCCACTGTAGTGTGATTAAAAGTGGGCACCTACAGAAAATGTTGTTAAAGTGTGATTATTTTTTGTGTTGAAGAAATCCATCTTACAAGCATTGAGAAAGCTGACTGCACTGAGTCTCCATGAATGTGTACAAATTTACAAATTACATAGGTCACTTAGGCAGAAAATCTTTGGTTTCCATTTGGGAGACAAAAATATATATGATGGTTGAGAAGCAACCTGGTTCCCTATCAGGTACATCTGTCTAATCACACACTGTCCTTGGTCTTTGGAAAAGGCTATCCAAAAACTGATGTAACCACTCACTTAGGTTAAGTAATTACAGTCTCCTGAGTCTTTCTCCTGGTAGGGGAGGAAAAAGTTCATTTTGTTTACTGATCTTGAATGAATGCTCATCTGTGAACCTTTCTTTCCTCTCAGGCTACTCAATGCACACTCACTTCAGTGCAGGAACAAAGCATTATGATTGATTCAACTCAAAATGAACTGGGTTTTACCATAAAATATAACCTAGCAGATATTATATTTTTAACTTCAAAAGTAAAGAGAAAGGGAAAGGGCATGTGAAGAAACTTAAAACATCAATGAAGGCTTAAAAAAAAAAAGAGTTTGGTTTTAGGTACTTGTGTGAAAATTTAATAAAGAGAGGATCAGCAGATATTAAGGTATTTTTATATTAAATCCAGAGTTTGTAGAGTAAAGTAAATAATATGCTTTTAAAAAATGTTCCCTCAATATCAAAACAGAAAGAAAGGCATTTTCTTCATATACTCTCAAACAGAGTAATAGTCCCTTCTTTAATGTGTTACATTAACAGATATTAATATTAGTAATTAATACTACTTAATGTTTGCTTTCCATTTAAGCCAATCTCTTACTTAAAACTCAGAAAGGAAAATAATGTTTTTTAGATTGTAGGGTTATGATGATCCAAATGTGTATGCTTCACAACATTTTTCTGAAGAACGGCTTAGAGTCAGATGGTATGTCAATTAATGAAGACTTACTCATCAGTTTTTGAAAATAGGTGCTAAAGACTTTAACTTTGCATTTGAGATTCCAAATCACACTTCCATATTGCCAAAGGAAGCAGGTATCATAGAATCCCCATACAGTCCCATTTCAAGGAATCTAGATCAGGTTGGTACATATAAAATCTTTACAAAGTCTTCATCAGAACTTATAACACCAGAGACAGTTACTGAACAAATAACTTTGAGACTAAACTCAGATAAAGAAGCTCAAATTCAGGATGCCTGGGTGGCTCAGAGATTGAGCTTCTGCCTTCAGCTCAGGGTGTGATCCTGGAGTCCCAAGATCGAGTCCCTCATCGGGCTTCCTGCATGAAGCCTGCTTCTCCTTCTGCCTGTTGTCTCTGCCTCTCTCTCTCTCTGTCTCTCATGAATAAATAAATTAAATCTATATTTTAAAAAAAGCCCAAATTCCAGAAGAACTTAGCTTAGCACCTGCTGATTTGCCTGGGATACCCTGGATGCCCATCCCTGGTTGGAAAAATCCAGATCTCCAGGTCCTTCTTGGGCCCACTCCCCCTCTCTACAGAGAGGGACATCCCCAATTTCACTCATCAGTCAAGGTTAATTTAGCAACAGCTCAGCTTCTGGTCTGGAGTAACCCAAGTAACACTAGGGACAAAGATGTATGGGGGAGGTAGGGAGGTTTGATGACATGTCTCATGCAAGCTGAGAAGGTGCAAATGAATGGGACATATATACTTAAATTAATGGGAAAGTATGAGCGTTCTTTGTCACTTAAGGGGCTGCTTTGGATAGCAGTTGGAGACACATTTAAAATTTCTGAGAGAACCAATTTCATACTCATTGTTCTCATTTTTTTTTTTTTTTTGCTACTCTTCCTCTTTATCTTTTTTGTTTGTTTGTTTGGTTGGTTGAAAGTCTTAGCTGATTCTCTTAACTAGAAGGGTATCTGCTAACAAAAAAGTCAACAAATTCACAGGAGACAAAAGACATTCTTGGTTTGATTGCTCCTAATAAACTTCAGTGCTTCCAGACCACATAATGTCATAGAGTTATTTGTAATGCTTCTTTAAAAGGGTGACAGGGTTCAGAAATAAACTGCACATGTTAAGAAGAACCTCCCATGGGTTATCCCTGCAAAATGAGTTGCAAGGTTTTGGGAGTGGTGGTGGTTTCCGGCCATTAGCATTACTAATCAAGGCCAGCCTTGCATTTATGGGAATCTACACAAAGGATGATACATGCTATGTTCACTCAAGCAACCCTGCCTGATTTCTTCAAGGTTATGCTCAAACAAAACTTTACTCCAATTATCTTTGATTGGAATGCTTCATTATTTTTATATGTCCTAGGGATAGAGTCCATGAAGTAGATGCATTAGGTCCATGAGTCACAAAAATCATATTTCGTGCTTCATGCCCACATAAAGCAATTACTGTCAACTCTCAATTAACCTCGTTATCAGAGGAAGCATTAGCGGAGACAATACAAATCCTGGATAACCTACCCATGTCTTTCTTGCTGCCACAGTTGCAGCTGAGGTGAGAAAGAGAGAAAGAGAGAGAGATAATGGGAGCACCAGGCAAAGCGTGGGGCTAAGAGGTCTCTTCTGGAAAATTTGAGCAGAGGTGCCACTCTGCCCTTTTATCATGTCCCTTGCCTTTCTGCCCTGCGCCAGGAAGCAAAAATAACATTACTTTCCTTGCAAACTTCTGGCTGACAAACAAAAGGTAAGGAGCAAAGGAAGCCAGGAGAAAGTGTGTGTGTGTGGGGGGGAGTACCCTGCAATGCTGACAATCCCTGGCAGCCCGGAGGCCTCTGGGGACCACAGGCAGTTCTACACAGGGGCTGTGCACCTTGCTCCTTATCCTTAGGAAGCTTGAGCTATTTCCAAGGCTCTCAGGGCACAGGGCAAGTACTCAGGTGTTTTGTTCTTTTGGATTTTGACTGTGTCACCCAACATGGTCAAAGGTGTTTAATTACAAATGTCATAATTAATAATTTGCACACATGATAAGCATTCTTACACTAGAGGTGCCTACAGGTATAAGGACATGCCCATCAAATCAGGTGCTAGGCATTGATGCTCTTGCCATCCTTCAGATGAAATGAACCCACTGAGCCGGGCACTGTTATGCCACCTCTGGGAGCCTGGGAACCACAGGAGCACTGAAGATGCCACCTCTTCAAGTGATTCCTAGTGGCACTGCTCCAGGAAGGGTTTGCATTTTAACAAGGAAGCAAAACCGCAGTGATAAAACCACACTGAAATTCCAGATCCTAGTGAGGAACTGGTGGTAGGTATGGGAGAGACACAGGAGGGGTGGGGGAAAAACTCTGAAGTCACAGCATAGACAAGAGCACACTGGAAAGGAAAACTAGGAAATTACCTTGGGGAAAGAAAGATGAAAAATCATAAAATTATGTTTTAATGAAAAAAACAGTTTGAGTTAAAATGATTATAAAGAGACAAATTCATGTCCTTTGTAAATATGACTTTGCTACAAAATGAATGGGGTCTGGCTGGAAAGAAGTCATTTATCAGTTTTTTGCCTCCGAATGAATTTCTGTGTATTAGCTTGAGAAATCAGGAAAATAGATACAAAAAATCAAAAGACAGAGTTAGAAACAGTGGAGGGGTACCTGGGTGGCTCAGTGGTTGAGCATCTGTCTTTGGCTCAGAGCATGATCCCGGGGTTCTGGAATCAAGTCTCGCATCGGGCTCCCCACAGGGAGTCTGGTTCTCTCTCTGCCTATGTCTCTGCCTCTCTCTGTGTGTCTCTCATGAATAAATAAATAAAATCTTAAAAAAAAAAAGGAAATCGTGGAAAACACAAGATTTCTGGAGAATACTGGCCAGAATTCTTCCTAATCCCAAAGAGAAAGAGAGAGACAAAAATAATAATAATGATAATAATAATAATAATAATAAAGGAAGATTATGAAAAATGTAAATATTGACTATAAAATATCAGTAGGTAAGCCAAAAATAAAAGTCAAAGAAATAAGTGAAAGTGCTCATCTGATTGACTGATTCATTATTCTTTAAATTCTCTGGATGCTCATCAGCTAGGGCAGGTGCATACATATGCAATGAAATGTGATGTTATGACTTCTCGGTTAAAAAGGAGGGGTGAAATTAAAGGTGTAATCACTTCTCATCCCCTTTTCAAAACACAGAGAGAACAACAATAGTGAAACAGAGAAAAGTATCAAATGTAATCAAACAAGCAAGCAAACAAAAAGTCCCCCATCCTTTTTACACA
Organism: Vulpes lagopus; assembly: GCF_018345385.1. Taxonomy (NCBI): domain Eukaryota; kingdom Metazoa; phylum Chordata; class Mammalia; order Carnivora; family Canidae; genus Vulpes; species Vulpes lagopus. The sequence continues at coordinate 91,818,281 of NC_054825.1, read as the reverse complement.
TCATGAAGCATACATGGACCCAATTCAGGAAGGACAGTGAAAACTGACAAATATCTCAAGTCTCAAGCAGGTGCAAAAAGTTTCTGGCCAAAGTAATGTCAAAAACGTCTAACGGGCATATGCCATGTGCTTTTGATGAGAGTGGCAAGAGGCACAATTTAAGCCCTAGAGACACAGTTTTGACACTGTGTAACAGAGGGAGAGGCAGAGCTAAGAAAAAAATGTGTTAATATTGTATTCCTATTTACTTTTGTATTGTGTTACTGTATCCCTTCTTGCCAAAGAAGACTTCCAGAGGCAATGACATGCCTATAGAAATTCCAAGGGGATAAACCAGTAAAAATAAACAATACACAGACTTGGATTTTCTAGATAATTCTTTCATACACAGAGTATAAATCTTTATACTTTATGCCAGTGGAAATTTTCCCTTAGATGATTATTCTTATAGAAAGTATCTGAATTTTATATGTCAAGTCCAAAGAAGGAAATACTACATAATACAGAAAGCATCTAATTCTGTTAGGTTAAGCAACTGAATTTGAGAGATTTGCTAGATGGTTTCAATCTAAGCACTCATTTAGGTTTTCAAAGGAAAAAGACAAGGGGGTGAGCAGAGGAGTGTGACCAGATTATAAGAATTTCCTTGCTTTGCTCTCAAGAGTGAAGGACTACTTCATCTAAGAAAATACAATTCAGCACATAGAAAAAGCAATTCAGTGATAGTCTGGGTGTTCACTAATTGGTCTTAGAACAAGTGTCTTCTGTAAGCTATAGATTTGGCAAATAATAAGAGCCACTGGAAGGATTTAAAAAAACAACTTTCCAACTCTGTCTACCATGGAACTTTCATTTCGTACATATGCTAGACCACATCACCTGGGCTTCGTTTTTCCTGTACGTCGGTTGACAAAGGAAAGGTCTGAATTTGAATTAGGTAACACACTCTTCCTTGTCTTCACAGTTTGAGATTTACAGTTCTCTCTCTTTTCCTGGCTATGCACAAGTTAAAATCTATAGGATCTCATGGCTCCCTGGCCCTTTAAAGGAACACAGTGTATGTATGGACAATGATGATTAATGGGCTCATGAAGGAAGTCAAAAAATGGACTTTTTCTAACTATTTTCTAACTGAAAATAATGAAAATCAATGAAGCCAGAGCAGACCCAAGCACTTAAGTGATATTAGGCAATGGTACAGTTGGGCGAGCAAAGCAGTATAAGCTAATACTGACCTCCTCTCCCAAGCTCAAAAAATTCAAGAATGGTCATAGACCCAAGGACCATACATTTCAAGTTTGGATTGCCAAAGGAACGGTTATGGGTTAAACTGTGTCTCCCTAAAATTCATATGTTGAAGTCCTAACCCCCCAATATGTAGGAATGTGACTGTAATTGGAGGTAGGGCCTTTAGAGAAGCAATGGAGGTTAAATGAGGTCATGGAGGGGCCCTGATCTGATATGACTGATGTCCTGATAGGAAGAGGAGATAAGGTCATGGACACATGTGTGAGGAGGGCATGTGAGGACACAGGAGGAGGAGGCCATTTATGAGCCCAGTGGAGAGGCCTCAGAAGAAATCAACCTTGTGGATGCCCTGCTCTTAAGATTTCTAGTCTTCAGAACTGTGAGGAAAAAAAAAATGTTGGTTGTTGAAGCCTCCAAGTCTGCAGTGCTTTGTGATGGTAACCCTAGCAAGCTAATTCAGAAATCTGCTATATAATCAGCCCTTCTTTTTCTTTTACAAGCCTGAAAGAAGACCCAAGTTTTCTTTTGTGGTTAGATGCATTCTACGTCATACTCACAACCCCAACAGGAAAGGCCAGTACAGCTAACATCCAGTCCCGGAGTGAGATGAGCTTCTTGAGCTGCCTTTCTTGTTCTTGGTTCCCACTTCCTCTAGTCAGGAGACTGGAAAGATCAGTCAGCACACAAATGCCGAAAAAGACAGCCTGGATGACCTGGAGGGAGACAAGAGCTGGTGTTATGAAGACCAAAGATCTAAAGAGGCCCGAGCTGTAGGACAGCCAACCAGCAACAACTCTGTAACACGATACATGATAAGAGAAGATCGGAAGCGTACTTAAAGAGCTGGCCTACAAATGTAAAAGACTTTACAAACGACTTTCTTTACAAAAGGCTATCATGATATTTAGGATGAGATATTTACAAAAGGCTATCATGATATTTAGGATGAGAAAATTCATCCTAAAAACACTGCTTCCCTTTTGGCTCATTTCAGTTCAAATGTGAAATAAGCACACACATACATGTCTAAAGAGGCCCAACAGAAAGTAGTATCAAATATCATAAGGATATGTCCATTATTTTGAAAACATCTTATCTGCGATCTAGTTATACTGACCAGTGGGGTTTAGCGAACATCTAAGAAGCACAAAGAAAAGAATCAGGGTAGCCTGAATATTAAACAAGACACTTTTGTCTGAATGTGAAGAAACCTTCCTATGCTTTAATCTCCTAGATTTAGAAATTTTCTCACCAAAGGAAGTGTTTGGAAGTGTTTCTCACCAAAGGAAGTCCTTGAGCCATAGAGAAATGAACTGAATGCAATAATTAGAGCTGTACAGAGTGATTTTCTGTTGTCAAACCTAAATGATAAGACCTCCTTCTCAGGTTTTCTGTTTCTATGAAATAAAATCTTCCCAAAGTAATATAAACAGAGATACCTGCACCATATTCCCCAAAATGCTTCCAGTTGTACATTCCCAAATCAATTACAAATTGAATTATTTACTTCAGCTACATGTAACTTGGACTATCACAGTGGGGAGGACACTAAAACACTGTAATTCCGTAATATGTGAAATTCCCAAAGTGGGTGGAAAAGTATTGATGATCCAGAGCTGTGAGTAGAGGCAGGAAGCATACTGTCACATGATATTTCAAATTATGGAAAGGGCAGAAAATAGAGTCCCTGGGCTCAAAGCGACGTCCATTTAGCACCAAGAATAGATTCAGGGTAATTTTTCTGGCTTCTATCTGAAATAATTTACTGATGGTATATTTGTAAAAGATACAATTTTACTCATTACCTCTTTAGAAAACAAAAAGTTTTGTGCAAAATTCCATGTTGGCAGTGGAAAGAATCTGTGATTGAATGGATGAGTTCCTCACTGCGGCACAGAACAAAGGGAAGAAGGACCCTCAAAATTCCCTGGTTCCATCCTTTAGCATAACATGACACACTCAGATTTTTCATCATTCTGTTCAAATTCTTATCTAAGCCATTTTGAAAATTCTGAATAAAGGAGATTCTATTGCTGGCCTTAGTCAAATAAACAAAAATCCTGCAATATTTTACAATCACTGGGCTCTTCCCAGCCTACCAAATACCGCCATTATTAGCCAATCTTAGCTAGAGTATAATGTTATATTCCTTCTCATAACTTAGCCTGTCTTTTAGCTTCAATGACTTAAAGTTTATTGTTATTCTTTCTACAACCAGAAAAACCAGAATGGGAGACGGTGAATCTGCCATAACTCAGCATGGCTCAACTGAAGAGTTGGCAAGAATCATGTTGTGATGACCAGAAATAATTTCAATGACTCAGGGAATAATTTCACAGTTAGGAAAACTTTCCATACCATATCTTATCACTTTAGATGTTTGACCTTTATGTTAAACATAAAGAAATTGGAGTGGCCAGGCTGGGGAATAATAATCTCCATGCCAATTTGGCCAGTGAGCATAATAAAAGATGTCATACCTGATCAATTACCAGGGAAATGCAAATGTAGACCACAATGAGATAGCATTTTTCACTCATATAATTATTTGTAATTTAATTCTAATAATACCACTGGTTATAAGTATGTTCTGCATACTTATAATATGGGAATGCAAATTTGGATGACCCCTTTGAAGAATAGTTGGCAATATCTAGTGATATAAAGATGCATAGACTCTATTATCTAATGACTTCATTACAGAGGGTATTTCCTTACTGAAACTCTCATACATGTGTTCTTGTCACACGCATACAAAAGTTAATCTCTGCATTCATTCCTTCAAAAAAGTCAGCCTATATGTCTCAATTATTGACTGGATAAATAAACAGAGCTATATTCATAGAGTGGAATTCCAAGTACATATCAATTTTTCATTCTTACAACAAAACATTAAACAAAAAAAGGGGGGGAAGTTACAGTTTGATAGTATTAAAATAAATCTCAAAAAAATTAATAGCACTCAGTTCAGGTACCTCTATCAGGAGTATAAGACTTGCGGTACCTTGGTGGCTTAGTTGGTTAAGCATCAGACTTTGGCTCAGGTCATGATCCCAAGATCCTGGGATCAAGCCCTACTTTGGGCTCCCTGCTCAGCGGGTAGCCTGCTTCTCTCTCTTCCCTCCACCCCTCCCCCTGCTTGTGCACACAAACTCTCTTTCTCATGAATAAAGAAACTATTTAAAAATAAAAAGGGAGAATAAGACTAGAGGAAGACACAGGGGCCTCAACTGTACTAATAATACTTTATTTCTTAAAATGATTATGTATATAGAAGCCTGTTGTATTATTTTCTATGTACTTCATTATTATGAAATATTTCCAAATAACTTAAAAGTAAAAGGCAAAAAAAGAGTGGTTTTCATACTTTGGGGATGTTGTTGGCTAGTCTCTTTCACTTGCTTTCCGTCTTAACTCAGTTTTCTCTATTTTATAGATGGACTAGTAATAGGATTTAGTGAGCTCCAAATTAAGTGAATTATAAAATTTCATGATCAAGTATCTACCACCAGAGTTGCCTTCCCACCATAAACAACTAGACATTTGAACTAAATATATAAATCAGGTTTTTCATATATTGAACTTTTTCCTCTGCAATAAGTCAAAGAAATCTTTTTTTATTAAATGGCTCACCTGATGAAGTCAGGCCCACCTTAAATAATTCTCTATTTGCCACATAAATTAATATAATTACAGAATTGGTTGTATTCACAGGATCTTCCAAAACCCCATGGAAGGAGATTATACAATGGTGAGTATTACTGAAAGCCATTTTATTATTATTCTACCTACCACAAACTGTGGGTTAAACAATTTTCAGAGCTCACTCAGAATGAAGAGTTATTCAAATTCTGACCAGAGAGACCTTATTGACTACAAGCATTCAATAGTCTCAGACCTAAGAAGTTTATTACCTAAATAGTGATGCTAAAGTAGCCTTGAAATAAAAGCTACTTTATATCCATCCCAAAAATTCTTAAGAGCAAGGATCAAAATATACATATATATCAAATTAATCTACAAGTAACCCAAATACTTGCAAAAACATAATTCTACAATTTCTAAAGAAATATACCAAAATCCAGACATTCAACGATATCCAACATTATAAAATTCAATATATAATAAATTACTAGACTTTCCAAAAAGGTAAAAAAAAAAAAAATCCTTAACCAAAAGGAAACCAATTAAATAAAAACAGACATTGAAATGACAGAAGTATTGGAATTAAGAGATAGGAACATAAATCACTAAATTAAATAAGTTCAAGAAGTTAAATGAAAATAATTAATGGGGGAAAAAAGACATTTAAAAGAACCAAATGGAACACTGAAAAATTAAAGATGCTTCCTGAAACTTAAAAGTCACTGCGTGAAATAATAGCGCATTAGATGTTGCAGAAGAAATATTTTAAAATTTGAACATATAGAAATACAAATTATCCAAAATGGATCAGAAAGAAAGAGATTTTAAAAATCAACAGAATTTCAGTGAACTGTGAGAAAATGTCAAGCAGTCTAATCTGTGTATATTGAAGCTCTAACGAAGCAGGAAAGGGGGCATGTAGAAAAAGTATTAGAAGAAATAACAGCTGAAGTTATTCCAAAACTTCATGACATTTTCATGTAAACTATAAACCTACAGATCTAAGAAACTAAACAAATGGAGTATACTCAAAGTCACATCAAGGCACAGTACGATCAAATGCTGAAAATCTGTGATAAAGAAGAACTCTTAAAAGCCACTGGAGGAGGGGCTCCTGGGTGGCTCAGCTGGTTCAGGGTCTGACTCTTGATTTCAGCTCAGGTCATGGTGTCAAGGTCCTGGGGTCAGGCTTCACTTTCCGCAGGGAGTCTGCTTGATGATTCTCTCCCTTCCCCCACTCATGCATGCACACATTCTCTCTCTCCCTCTTTTCTTTAAAAAAGCTTCTGGAGGAAAAAGACATATCACATACACAAAAATAAAGAAGAAATTTCACAGACTTTTCATGTAAAGCAACACAAGCCAGAAAACAATGGAATAACACCTTTCCAATAAGGGGGAAAATTTCTCAAAGGTGGAAGACTTTTTCAGACTAACAGAAGCTGAAAGAATTCACTGTCAATAGATTTTTCACTACAGGATATGTCAAAGGAAAGGAAAATATGATACCAGATAATAACTTTCAGTCTATAGCAAGCAATGATAATTGCTAAAAATTAGTAAATATGTGGATAAAATATAAAAGATCTATCTTTTGTTTTTTAAAGATAGTTGATGCAAAAATATGAGAAAATATAGTAAGGATTTAAACATATTTGGAAATAAAATTATGACAACAGCACAAAGAAAGAAATGGAAGGCACAGGTTGTTGAGTTTTTAATTTTATATAAAGTAGCATAATGTTATTTGGCAGCAGATAGTGATAAGTTAAAGATGTATACCGTAAACCCTAGAGGAACCACTGAGAAAATAAAATGATCTTCAGCATTAGTTGTATGTGCTACATAACAAATTACCACAAATTTAGCAGCTTAAAACACCATGAATTTATTTTTCACAGTTCTGTAGATCAGAAGTCCAAGTGGGTTAGTCTGGTTTCTATGCCTTCAAAATCAAGATATTGGTCAAGCAGGGTTCTTACCTGGAGACTCAAGGAAAGGAGCTTCCAAGCTCATTCTGGCGGTTAGTAGAATTCAGTCCCTTTTGGGTATAAGACTGAGGTTCATACTTCTTTATTATGTGTGGGCCAGTCATTCTCAGCTACTTGGCTCTGCTCTCTACCCCGTGTACCTGTTCCCACCCCTCAATCCTCAAATCCAGCAACAGAATATCAGATTCCTCTGGTGCTTCAGATCCCTCTGACTTTTTCTTCTGCCATCAGTCTGAAAAAGCTTTCTACCTGTAAGGACTCATGTGATAAGATCAAGCCCACAAGGGTAATGTCCTAATGTGAACTGTGCTATGTATCATAATACAATCAGAGAAATTATATTTCATTAATTGACAGGTTCTTAGGGTTAAAGTAGGGCATCATTGGGGGCCAATTTAGAAATTTTGTCTATTTCAGCTAAAAAGCCAATACTGGAAATAAAATGGAATACTAACAGTACATTAGGGTAATGCAAAAGAAGTCAGAAATTGGGAAAAAGAACAAAGACTAGACAAGACAGAAAAAAAAAAACAGTAAGATCTCAGACCTTAACCCAATAATGCCTCTAATTACATTAAATACAGATGGTTTAAACTCTCCCAGTTAATATCATAGATTGACAGACTGCATTTAAAACACAAACAAAAAGCACTTTAAGTAAATAGATATGGATTTGTTGAAAGTAAATGGATGTAAATACCAATTGTAAGAAAGCTGGAATAGCCATACTAATATAAAAAGGAGGTTTCAAGATAAAGGATGTTATCAAAAATAAAAAGAAACATTTCATAATGACAAAAGGGTAATTCATTAAGAAAACATGATGATCTTAAAAAGTAAAAACTAATTTAATATGGGACTAAATTATTCAATAAATGATAATAATTTAATAATAAATAATTCATTGATTCTTGGGAAACAGGTGCTCTTACGAAGATTTAAAAGGAAAGGAAAGGAGAAACCTTAAAAATGCAAAAAAAATAAATAAGAGAAGCAGAATCTCATATTCTAGAAGAGAAAAAGAAAAGTAATTCGGCAAATACAAATGTAACAGTTCTAAATAACAGTTTGCCAAACTCGTAAGATTAATGGCATTATGATGTCTTTTTTTTAGACTTTATTTATTCATGAGAGACACAGACAGAAAGGCAAAGATATAGGCAAAGAGATATACAGCACTTGATCCCAGAACCCTGGATCACAACCTGAGCCAAAGGCAGATGCTCAACCACCAGGTGCCCCAGTATTATGAAGTCTTATACCCTTCTACAGTTGCTCCATCTTCTTATCCAGTGGTGTCATCTAACATAGCAGTCCCTTCACTATTACTTGGTACCTACCCTGTCACTGTCTGTAGACCTCTCCACTGGCTCTCCCCAGCTTGTGACCACAGTACGGCTCCCATCTCACCTGAACTGCTATAGAAGACTCCTCCAATCAGTGTGTGGAGGTCAGGGAAAGGAGGTACCACAAAATGAATTTCTCCTCATTTCCAAACATCAGGAGACAGAGCGAAAATTGTTGGGTTTTGTTAGTTGTTTTGTTTTGTTAGTTGTTTTGTTTTGTTTTGTTTTAATTCACATTGGCTGATTTTCAAAAGACAATCTCTAAAAATTTTAGAACAGTCCACCATTCTCTACAGAGAAGTACAGACTGACTTTCGGTTATATTGTTCATTTAAGCAGTCAGCCAATACTGTTTAGCTAACACTTTAGATTCTGCTACTTTATTAGAATTTGATTTGAGCTAACATCCAACAAATCATGTTAGAAACATTTTACTCTATTGCCTAATATGTAGCATGTTGTCCACTGCAACTTAAAATTCATTAAATTAACTTAAGAATGTGAAAGTCATATGGAGATGCACAAGTGAATCTTAAGTAGGATTACCTTGAAGCATTATTTGGTTCCAGCCATTCTGCAGAGCTGGCATTTCCAAACCATCAACTCAGCATGACACATACATACACCATCTGGCTTTGAGTTCTTAGCAGGCTGGCTGCTCTTATTATTTTGTATCATATGTAGAAATGAAGTGGTCAAATGTACCATATCTCTCCAAGAAATATAAATGGGAATTTATCAAAATGAAAAAAAAAATCCCAGAATATTTTGAACTCACTCTAATATTTGTTCCTCTAGAATGTTCTCTACTGTTGAGTAATTCCTTCTGCATTTTCTCTCCACCCCCTCAACTCTGTCAGGAAATAATATTTACTGAGTCATTTTAGGTTTAGGATTCAATTCCACAAGTATGGAAATGTACCCAAATTTCATTCATACTCATATTTTCTTACCCATGAGTGGTTTTCATTAAATTAATATTATTTTCCTTTTTTCTCTAGAATGCACTAAACTATTAAATTCTGTTTCTAGCATAGGGCAAATTTGTTAGACTTCTACCATTTATTCCTAAAAATATATGATATGGTTTATCCAGAATAGGTTTTATTTTATTTCATTAGATCATCTTCCATGTCCCCAATCATATGTAATTACACCAAAGCTTTAGTCTGTATATTGGGGTATGTCATTACTATAATTAGTTGCTAATTTACATTTCCATCTAACAGACTAATCTCAAGCAAGAACAAAGAATGCACCGAAGTAGGAAATACAGCATTTTAAGTAAGAAATACAAATCATTGTTTTTATGAATTTTTAAAGACCACAGTATGGCTATCTTGACCACTGGGAGTAAGACTTCCGATGACTTATATGTATCGTGTACCATTTATTTATTATACTGGATTTTGTAAGATTATCAGAAGAATTCCATAATATTTGAACATTTTGCTAATTTTAAAGTTAACTGAGACATGGTAGACAGAAGAAACAAGAAGACGGAACTCTAAGGGGTAGCAATGGATACTGGAGTGATGTGGATCACGGGCTGAAAAAAAACTGGAAAGAACAGATGGAAAGAAGGCAGTAAGATTTATAGGTGTCATAAACAAGGTCCTGGAGGAGGCCCTTGTATGAGGATAAGAGCATTAATTAAAAGGAGATTTAGATAAAGAATAAAGCAATTCATGGCAATATCTGTGTTCAATGAAGAGTGAATTTGACTGAAGGAGTGAACATGTGGAAAGGATATAAGGGCCATAAAATAGCAGTACTATAACACACAATCTTCAAGGGATTCCCCCTGTATTCCACAAGTATCATACTTTTTAAAAGCACGTAATTCCTTCCCCTTGTTATTAAGATCAAGAGCAAATGCCAGAAGTATTTCAGCACCATGAGACAGTGACTCAGTATGAAGTCAAATGAGTGAATTCTGCAAGGATCTCCTTTGCATTTGTTTCCAGTGCCTTCCTTGCCTAAGACATCTGAGTATCTGTAGCAATTCTCCGACAGCCCTGGAAGTCCATCAACTACAGGGAGATCATAGACGGTTACATTTTTGAATGCTCCTTTGTAGAGAAATCAATGCATTTAAAACTACCACAGCCTCTCTTATCCACTGAGACCCTCCCCAACAGATGCACTGGCTGGTGAATTTTCCTCTAAGGCACTGAACAATCCAACATGGTTCTCTCACTAGAGACTGTAACTGTTTTGCTAAATCTGCCATTTAAGTGATGTGCTGTAAGCCCACGGTTTTTCAAGAAATCTTCACCGCAAACATTTTTGAGGAGATGGACTCACTGTATCATCAAGCCAGTGGTTTTCAGAATGTGATTTAGAATCCTTGCCCATGTACACAGACATTTAGCTCATGCTGCTCTATCTCATTACTGAAAATCGATGAAGTAAGCCATAAGTCACCACTGGCAAGCAGTCCATTCAGACAGACAGAAAGAAAAATAAGTTTTTCAGTTAGAAATAACGCGCTTCGATAAGCAGCTTTTGGAAAGAAAAGCCTGTCAACAAAATTCATTACAATATCACGTAATTGCTTTCAATATATAAGGAGCAAGGAGAATAGTCATCTAAAGAAGGCATCTGGATATGCTCCACAAAGGAATGGGTGCAATCATACCATGTTCCAGCAACAATACTTTAATGTTCTATTAAAAGTATAGCAGGGACCTTTCCAGGGACTCCACTCAAATCTGCAAATAAAGGCAGAAATTTCCCCTCAGGTGTTCTCACTGTGCTTCACTGATACCATGAGCTACTGAAAACTTGTGTTGGCTTAAAGATTTTTTAAACTATTAGTATTAGCATGAATCCCTTTTGAACACTGAATTAAACACACCATTGATTTATTTAACTAATATTTATTGATCGCTATGTATGAAGTCAAATGAGTGAATTCTGCAAGGATCTCCTTTGCATTTGTTTCCAGTGCCTTCCTTGCCTAAGACATCTGAGTATCTGTAGCAATTCCCCGACAGCCCTGGAAGTCCGTCAACTACAGGGAGACCATAGCACTTAGTGAACTAGTAATGTAGAAACACAGACTATGAAATGATTGTGCGTTGAGCTACAATTTCGAATGTGCTTAGAAGTGTCTAACCTCTAATTTGGTGGACTCCACATCTGTTAAACACATTATATCTAGATTTAAGCATGATAATAGTGATAACCAATTATTAAAAAAAATGTGTCTTAACCCTGTCCTGGAGTGCATTACATTTTCTAATATTGTAAAATGTTATCCCACTATCTTCTTACTCATTTCAGCAGAAGATGATTTAAGTGCCAACCTAATCATTAAAGAGCTAGATAAATCTGAAGACTACATTTAAAAAGGACCTTGATCTGAATTAAGAGAAAATCAGATATTGATTAGATGATATAAAATCAGATAATCATACATAACCTGTGCAAAATCTATATATAATGACATATATATTAAAAACATATACATATATACATGTGAAATTGTGTTAATAAAACCTATTAGGAAGACACAGCCCCTGTTCTTAGAAGTTTCTATTTTCAATATTTAATAATCTATTGATTTTGCTCTAACATTGAGTCTACAAAAAAGGCTACGTCTCTACAATTGTAATTAACTACTTGGCAGGGAACTAACTGAATGGTTAACATAGTTATGAAGACACTTTACTGTTTCTAGATACTGATTTCTGCCTTCAGAAACAGATCTTCCAGACAAAAGTTTCTGGATGGCTTTGAGAGATCTCACTCCCTATCAGCCAGTATTTGCTCATATTGGACATTGTTTTACCATATTCACTAGTTTAATATATCCTTTTCAAGTTTACTTACAGAGCCTAAAGAGTAGAAGATGAATCATTCATTTCTATTGTCCACTAGTTCATGTAAGACTCCACAATACTTATTACCTCAAGATTGGTAATATTAATTAAATCCCAGAGCCCTTACAGTTTAAGAGAGTATGAAACTAGTGCTCCAATAGTCCTCCCACCATCCAACTTAAGTAACAATGAAAATGTCAGAGATGCCTGGGTGGCTCAGCAGTTGAGGGTCTGCCTTCAGCTCAGGGTGTGATCGTGGAGTCCTGGGATCAAGTCCCGCATCAGGCTCCCTGCATGGAGCCTGCTTCTCCCTCTGCCTGTGTCTCTGCCTCTCTCTCTCTCTCTCTCTCTCCCTCTCTCTGTGTGTGTGTGTGTGTCTCTCATGAATAAATAAATAAAATCTTAAAAAAAAATGAAAATGTCAGACAAAATTGAAGGTCCCTAAGACATTTTATAATTTCATTAATGACACAGAAAAGTCTGATAGTACCAAGTATGGGAGATGATATGGAACAAATTAGTGGGAGTATAGCTTGGTTTAATCACTTTGAAAAACAGTTGTATTACCTAGTGAAACTGAGGATTCATTTACCTATGAATGGTTTTATGTATGTCTCCTGGAACCTAGAGTATAAAACTTGGAATGAGATCGGAGATTATAGCTTTCATCCTTCAGTCTACTGTTAAAAAAAAAAAAAAAGTGGTACCATTATTTATTACAGTAAACAAAGAAATACATACAATTCTCACTTAGGTAACAATAAATATAGATATTATTTTTTAAATGAAGTTATTACTTTTAAGTTTCTCTTAAGAAACAAGCTTTTCTTATAAGTTTAAAAGTAATCTAATGATTGTAAGTTTGAATCATAACTAAAGTGCAATATGATTTTCTAGTTCTTTAAGGACTTGGTGACATTGAGAACACTGGAACTGTAAGTTTATGTTAGGTTTCAGAATTGAAGTCATTATTTTTTTAAAAAAGGCAGAAGTTTAATATAAAGAACATCTGAGCTATCATAGGAGAGTAACTGCAAGATGTAACGAGAACTCTAAACGCTTCTCTGTGGCTCACAGAGACCATCTAAGGAAAGAAGTACTTAGAAAAGGTCCTCCTCCCCAAGGATGGGCTTTAGAAACCTCACATTAGAAGGTATGCTTAGAGCCTCTTAGATGGTGGTAAAGTTCTCTGGGTTGCCTGAGCAAGATCTGGTCCATAGTCAGTGGGCAAGGAGGAAGTAGCCTTTCCAGGTGCAGATAAGCCTTAGCTCATGTGCAGGAGCACACAAGGAGCTGCACAACCACGGCAGGCAGGAGACCAAGGGCATGGGGTGCCCTCCTTGGGAAGCCCACAGGAAGGTCACCAAGAGTCTGCATGACCCTGCCTGTGGCTGGGGAGAAGCAATATTAGACATCCTCTTATCCATGTGGCTGATCACTGGGGCAGACAGAACCAGTAAACAAAACTCCATCCTCCTGCAATGTCCTTTCAGCACCCCTCATTTACCATCACTGTGAAGTAGAAATGCTTAAAAAGCCCAGTCCATTATGGAAGAGTAGATATTACAGGGTGAATCTGGAGCTGAGAAATAATACATACTTATTTAATTCACCATGACTTCATTGATATTTAATAGCACTGAGGGCACTGTTTCATTTGTTCTAATGAAACGTGGAAGAATAAGGGACAGACATTTGCTTTGAATTATTCAGCATGGCAACATGAGTCCTACCTCCTGACTTTGGGCCATTTAATTATTTTATGTCATCTTCTATAGAGAGAAAATCAGGGAAACCAGTGGAGATAATACCTTAACATTTTAAATATGGTAGAGCATTCAAAGTAGCCTATTTTGCTACTAATTTGTGATACTTGTGTGATACTTGTGATTTTGGTTGAAGTGAATAGCCAAAATGAAATTTTACAAAGATGCTGAAATTTAACCAATCATTATATTGAGCTTTCTGTTCACTTCAGAATTGTAATGACAAAAAAAAGAAAAAAAATAGAAAACAACCCAAATGTGCACCAATGCAACCATTGATAAATAAATAGAAGTATTAAAAGAATAATGCACAGAAGTGGAAACTAATTTACTTGGAGTTACCTGTATCAATGTAAGTGAATCATTCAGGCACAATGTTCAACAACAAAAGTAAGCTGGAGAAGACAGAAAAGCTATATAATTTAAATAAAGACCTAAAATAACTGAATAAAAATCCACAGTATTAGCCCAGGTAAAACTACAAGGAGAAGACAGAAGACAGTGATAAATGACGGTACCCAGAGCTGAGTTAGACCTCCATCTCCCCTTCCCAGTACACAGCTCAGGTCACCTTTTATCTTGTTTTTTTGTTTTTTATTTTTTTTGTTTTTTATTTTTTTACCTCCTGATTCAAGTATAATGACATCATCAATAGCATTGCTGTTTTATAAATATCTAACTTTCTTGTAGGCCAATGAGGGGAGGGTTTGGCTTTAATTCAATATTGCAACCCTTAAGATTGGCACATGTGGGGTGTACTATTAATACCTATTTGCCAAATACAGAATTAATAATAGTGGCAAAGACAGTCTAATGAGGTGGCAAGGAGCCTGACCCCGGACTGGTGGGAGCTTGGCATGAAAGTGC